>NC_065539.1:28597000-28923500 GCF_932294415.1 Quercus robur | reverse complement strand
TCTCTATTTTTCGGACTGTCCTGACCCTTTTCGTCTCGAAATGAAGCCTGGATGATGTCTTTTAATTTTTAAATTTTTTTTCATTTATTTTTGAATTTTCTAACTTGGGACGGGTCTAACGGATAGGAAGAAATTTTTTTTTCTTCTCTATTTTTGGACCTGACTTCCCCCGTTTCGTCTCGAAATGAAGACTGGACGATGTTTTTTTAATTTTGAAAATGTTTCTGCATTTATATTTGAATTTTCTAACTCGGGTCGGGTTCAAACGGATATGGAGGAAATTTTTTTTATTCTCTATTTTTCAGTCTGTCCTAACCCGTTTCATCATGAAATGAAGCCTGGATGATGATTTTTAATTTTTAAAATTTTTCTGCATTTAATTTTGAATTTTCTAACTCGGGTCGGGTTCAAACGGATAGGGAGGAAATTTTTTTTATTCTCTATTTTTCGGCCTGTCCTGACCCGTTTCATCTTGAAATGAAGCCTGGATGATGTCTTTTAATTTTTAACATTTTTTTTTCATTTATTTTTGAATTTTCTAACTCGCGTCGGGTTCGAAAGGATAGGAAGAAAATTTTTTTTCTTCTCTATTTTTCGGCCTGACTTCACCCGTTTCGTCTCGAAATGAAACCTGGATGATGTTTTTTAATTTTTGGAATTTTTTTCCATTTATTTTTGAATTTTCTAACTCGGGTCGGGTTCGAACGGATAGGAAGGAAATTATTTTTGTTCTCTATTTTTCGGCCTGTCTTGGCCCATTTCTTCTTGAAATAAAGCCTGGATGATGTTTTTTGACTTTTAAATTTTTTTTGCATTTATATTTGAATTTTCTAACTCGGGTCGGGTTCGAACGGATAAGAAGGAAATTATTTTTTTTCTCTATTTTTCGGCCTGACTTGGCCCGTTTCGTTGTGAAATGAAGCCTGGATGATATTTTTTAATTTTTAGAATTTTTTTCCTTTTATTTTTGAATTTTCTAACTCGTGTCGGGTTCGAACGGATAGGAAGGAAATTATTTTTGTTCTCTATTTTCCGGACTGTCTTGGCCCGTTAAGTCTTGAAATGAAGTCTGGATGTAATTTTTTAATTTTTAAAATTTTTTTCCATTTATATTTGAATTGTCTAACTCGGGTCTGGTTCGAGCGGATAGGAAGGAAAATTTTTTATTCTCTATTTATCGGCTTGTCTTGGCCTGTTTCGTCGTGAAATGAAGCCCAGACGATGTTTTTTAATTTTTAAAATTTTTTTGCATTTATATTTAATTTTCTAACACGGGTCGGGTTCAAACGGATAGGGAGGAAATTTTTTTTATTCTTTATTTTTCGGCCTGTCCTAACCCGTTTCGTCTTGAAATGAAGCCTGGATGATGTTTTTTAATTTTGAAAATTTTTTTGCAATTATATTTGAATTTTCTAACTCGGGTCGAGTTCGAACAGATAGGGAGGAAATTTTTTTTATTCTCTATTTTTCGGCCTGTCCTGACCCATTTCGTCTTGAAATGAAGCCTGGATGATGTCTTTTAATTTTTAAAATTTTTTTTCATTTATTTTCGAATTTTCTAACTCGAGACGGGTCGAACGGATAGGATGAAATTTTTTTTCTTCTCTATTTTTCGGCCTGACTTCACCCGTTTCGTCTCAAAATGAAGCCTGGGCGATGTTTTTTTAATTTTGAAAATTTTTCTGTATTTATATTTGAATTTTCTAACTCGGGTCGGGTACAAACGGATAGGGAGGAAATTTTTTTTATTCTCTATTTTTCGGCCTGTCCTGACCCATTTCGTCTTGAAATGAAGCCTGGATGATGTCTTTTAATTTTTAAAATTTTTTTTCATTTGTTTTTGAATTTTCTAACCCGGGTCGGGTTCGAACGGATATGAATAAAATTTTTTTTCTTCTCTATTTTTCGGCCTGACTTCACCCGTTTCGTCTCGAAATGAAGCCTGGACGATGTTTTTTTTAATTTTTGAAAATTTTTCTGCATTTATATTTGAACTTTCTAACTCGGGTCGGGTTCAAACGGATAGGGAGGAAATTATTTTTATTCTCCATTTTTCGGCCTGTCCTGACCCGTATCGTCTTGAAATGAAGTCTGGATGATGTTTTTTAATTTTTAAAATTTTTCTGCATTTATTTTTGAATTTTCTAACTCGGGTCGGGTTCGAACGGATTGGAAGGAAATTATTTTAGTTCTCTATTTTTCGGCCTGTCTTAGCCCGTTTCGTCTTGAAATGAAGCCTGGATGATGTTTTTTAATTTTAAAAATTTTTTTGCATTTATTTTTGAATTTTCTAACTCGGGTCGGGTTCGAACGGATTGGAAGGAAATTGTTTTAGTTCTCTATTTTTCGGCCTGTCTTAGCCCGTTTCGTCTTGAAATGAAGCCTGGATGATGTTTTTTAATTTTTAAAATTTTTTTGCATTGATATTTGAATTTTCTAACTCGGCTCGGGTTCAAACAGACAGGCAGGAAATTTTTTTTATTCTCTATTTTTCGGCCTGTCCTGACCCGTTTCATCTTGAAATGAAGCCTGGATGATGTCTTTTAATATTTAGAATTTTTTTGCATTTATTTTTGAATTTTCTAACTCGGATCGGTTTAGAACGGATAGGAAGGAAATTTTTTTTTTCTCTATTTTTCGGCCTGTCTTGGCCCGTTTTGCTGTGAAATGAAGCTTGGACGATGTTTTTTAATTTTTAAAATTTTTTTTGCATTTATATTTGAATTTTCTAACTCGAGTCTGGTTCAAACGGATAGGGTGGAAATTCTTTTTATTCTCTATTTCTCGGCCTGTCCTGACCCGTTTCGTCTTGAAATGAAGCTTGGATGATATTTTTTAATTTTTAAAATTTTTCTGCATTTATTTTTGAATTTTCTAACTCGGGTCGCGTTCGAACGGATAAGAAGGAAATTATTTTTGTTCTCTATTTTTTGGCCTGTCTTAGCCCGTTTCGTCTTGAAATGAAGCCTGGACTCCATTTTTTTAATTTTGAAAATTTTTCTGCATTTATATTTGAATTTTCTAACTCGGGTCGAGTTGAAACGGATAGGGAGGAAATTTTTTTCATACTCTATTTTTCGGCCTGTCCTGACCCATTTCGTCATGAAATGAAGCCTGGATGATGTTTTTTAATTTTTAAAATTTTTCTGCATTTATTGTTGAATTTTCTAACTCGGGTCGGGTTTGAACGGATAGGAAGGAAATTGTTTTAGTTCCCTACTTTTCGGCCTGTCTTAGCCCGTTTCATCTTGAAATGAAGCCTGGACGATGTTTTTTTAATTTTGAAAGTTTTTCTGCATTTATATTTGAATTTTCTAACTCGGGTCGGGTCCAAACGGATAGATAGGAAATTTTTTTTCTTCTCTATTTTTCGGCCTGTCCTGACCCGTTTCGTCTTGAAATGAAGCCTGGATGATGTCTTATAATTTTTAGAATTTTTTTGCATTTATTTTTGAATTTTCTAACTCGGGTCGGGTTCGAACAGATAGGAAGGAAATTATTTTTCTTCTCTATTTTTCGACCTGATTTGGCCCGTTTCTTCGTGAAATGAAGCCTGGATGATATTTTTTAATTTTTAAAATTTTTTTGCATTGATATTTGAATTTTCTAACTCGGGTCGGGTTCAAACGGACAGGGAGGAAATTTTTTTTATTGTCTATTTTTCGGCCTGTCCTGACCCGTTTCGTCTTGAAATGAAGCCTGGATGATGTCTTTTAATTATTTAAATCTTTTTTCATTTATTTTTCAATTTTCTAACTCGGGTCGGGTTCGAAAGGATAGGAAGAAAATTTTTTTTCTTCTCTATTTTTCGGCCTGACTTCGCCCGTTTCGTCTCGAAATGAAACCTGGATGATGTTTTTTAATTTTTAGAATTTTTTTCCATTTATTTTTGAATTTTCTATCTCGGGTCGGGTTCGAACGGATAGGAAGGAAATTATTTTTGTTCTCTATTTTTCGGCCTGTCTTGGCCAATTTCGTCTTGAAATAAAGTCTGGATGATGTTTTTTAATTTTTAAAATTTTTTTGCATTTATATTTGAATTTTCTAACTCGGGTCGGGTTCGAACGGATAGGAATGAAATTATTTTTCTTCTCTATTTTTCGGTCTGATTTGGCCCGTTTCGTCGTGAAATGAGGCCTGGACGATGTTTTTTAATTTTTAAAATTTTTTGCATTGATATTTGAATTTTCTAACTCGGGTCGGGTTCAAACGGACATGGAGGAAATTTTTTTTATTCTCTATTTTCCGGCCTGTTCTGACCCGTTTCGTCTTCAAATGAATCCTGGATGATGTTATTTAATTTTGAAATTTTTTTTCGATTATATTTGAATTTTTTAACTCGGGTCGGGTCCGAACAGATAGGAAGGAAATTATTTTTGTTCTCTATTTTTCGGCCTTTCTTGGCCCTTTAAGTCTTGAAATGAAGTCTGGATGATATTTTTTAATTTTTAAAATTTTTTTGCATTTATATTTGAATTTTCTAACTCGGGTCGGGTTCGAACGGATAGGGAGGAAATTTTTTTTATTCTCTATTTTTCGGACTGTCCTGACCCTTTTCGTCTCGAAATGAAGCCTGGATGATGTCTTTTAATTTTTTAATTTTTTTTCATTTATTTTTGAATTTTCTAACTTGGGACGGGTCTAACGGATAGGAAGAAATTTTTTTTTCTTCTCTATTTTTGGACCTGACTTCCCCCGTTTCGTCTCGAAATGAAGCCTGGACGATGTTTTTTTAATTTTTGAAAATTTTTCTGCATTTATATTTGAACTTTCTAACTCGGGTCGGGTTCAAACGGATAGGGAGGAAATTATTTTTATTCTCCATTTTTCGGCCTGTCCTGACCCGTATCGTCTTGAAATGAAGTCTGGATGATGTTTTTTAATTTTTAAAATTTTTCTGCATTTATTTTTGAATTTTCTAACTCGGGTCGGGTTCGAACGGATTGGAAGGAAATTATTTTAGTTCTCTATTTTTCGGCCTGTCTTAGCCCGTTTCGTCTTGAAATGAAGCCTGGATGATGTTTTTTAATTTTAAAAATTTTTTTGCATTTATTTTTGAATTTTCTAACTCGGGTCGGGTTCGAACGGATTGGAAGGAAATTGTTTTAGTTCTCTATTTTTCGGCCTGTCTTAGCCCGTTTCGTCTTGAAATGAAGCCTGGATGATGTTTTTTAATTTTTAAAATTTTTTTGCATTGATATTTGAATTTTCTAACTCGGCTCGGGTTCAAACAGACAGGCAGGAAATTTTTTTTATTCTCTATTTTTCGGCCTGTCCTGACCCGTTTCATCTTGAAATGAAGCCTGGATGATGTCTTTTAATATTTAGAATTTTTTTGCATTTATTTTTGAATTTTCTAACTCGGATCGGTTTAGAACGGATAGGAAGGAAATTTTTTTTTTCTCTATTTTTCGGCCTGTCTTGGCCCGTTTTGCTGTGAAATGAAGCTTGGACGATGTTTTTTAATTTTTAAAATTTTTTTTGCATTTATATTTGAATTTTCTAACTCGAGTCTGGTTCAAACGGATAGGGTGGAAATTCTTTTTATTCTCTATTTCTCGGCCTGTCCTGACCCGTTTCGTCTTGAAATGAAGCTTGGATGATATTTTTTAATTTTTAAAATTTTTCTGCATTTATTTTTGAATTTTCTAACTCGGGTCGCGTTCGTACGGATAAGAAGGAAATTATTTTTGTTCTCTATTTTTTGGCCTGTCTTAGCCCGTTTCGTCTTGAAATGAAGCCTGGACGCCATTTTTTTAATTTTGAAAATTTTTCTGCATTTATATTTGAATTTTCTAACTCGGGTCGAGTTGAAACGGATAGGGAGGAAATTTTTTTCATACTCTATTTTTCGGCCTGTCCTGACCCATTTCGTCATGAAATGAAGCCTGGATGATGTTTTTTAATTTTTAAAATTTTTCTGCATTTATTGTTGAATTTTCTAACTCGGGTCGGGTTTGAACGGATAGGAAGGAAATTGTTTTAGTTCCCTACTTTTCGGCCTGTCTTAGCCCGTTTCATCTTGAAATGAAGCCTGGACGATGTTTTTTTAATTTTGAAAGTTTTTCTGCATTTATATTTGAATTTTCTAACTCGGGTCGGGTCCAAACGGATAGATAGGAAATTTTTTTTCTTCTCTATTTTTCGGCCTGTCCTAACCCGTTTCATCATGAAATGAAGCCTGGATGATGTCTTTTAATTTTTAAATTTTTTTTCATTTATTTTTGAATTTTCTAACTTGGGACGGGTCTAACGGATAGGAAGAAATTTTTTTTCTTCTCTATTTTTGGACCTGACTTCCCCCGTTTCGTCTCGAAATGAAGACTGGACGATGTTTTTTTAATTTTGAAAATGTTTCTGCATTTATATTTGAATTTTCTAACTCGGGTCGGGTTCAAACGGATATGGAGGAAATTTTTTTTATTCTCTATTTTTCAGTCTGTCCTAACCCGTTTCATCATGAAATGAAGCCTGGATGATGATTTTTAATTTTTAAAATTTTTCTGCATTTATTTTTGAATTTTCTAACTCGGGTCGGGTTCAAACGGATAGGGAGGAAATTTTTTTTATTCTCTATTTTTCGGCCTGTCCTGACCCGTTTCATCTTGAAATGAAGCCTGGATGATGTCTTTTAATTTTTAACATTTTTTTTCATTTATTTTTGAATTTTCTAACTCGCGTCGGGTTCGAAAGGATAGGAAGAAAATTTTTTTTCTTCTCTATTTTTCGGCCTGACTTCACCCGTTTCGTCTCGAAATGAAACCTGGATGATGTTTTTTAATTTTTGGAATTTTTTTCCATTTATTTTTGAATTTTCTAACTCGGGTCGGGTTCGAACGGATAGGAAGGAAATTATTTTTGTTCTCTATTTTTCGGCCTGTCTTGGCCCATTTCTTCTTGAAATAAAGCCTGGATGATGTTTTTTGACTTTTAAATTTTTTTTGCATTTATACTTGAATTTTCTAACTCGGGTCGGGTTCGAACGGATAAGAAGGAAATTATTTTTTTTCTCTATATTTCGGCCTGACTTGGCCCGTTTCGTTGTGAAATGAAGCCTGGATGATATTTTTTAATTTTTAGAATTTTTTTCCTTTTATTTTTGAATTTTCTAACTCGTGTCGGGTTCGAACGGATAGGAAGGAAATTATTTTTGTTCTCTATTTTCCGGACTGTCTTGGCCCGTTAAGTCTTGAAATGAAGTCTGGATGTAATTTTTTAATTTTTAAAATTTTTTTCCATTTATATTTGAATTGTCTAACTCGGGTCTGGTTCGAACGGATAGGAAGGAAAATTTTTTATTCTCTATTTATCGGCTTGTCTTGGCCTGTTTCGTCGTGAAATGAAGCCCAGACGATGTTTTTTAATTTTTAAAATTTTTTTGCATTTATATTTAATTTTCTAACACGGGTCGGGTTCAAACGGATAGGGAGGAAATTTTTTTTATTCTTTATTTTTCGGCCTGTCCTAACCCGTTTCGTCTTGAAATGAAGCCTGGATGATGTTTTTTAATTTTGAAAATTTTTTTTGCAATTATATTTGAATTTTCTAACTCGGGTCGAGTTCGAACGGATAGGGAGGAAATTTTTTTTTTTCTCTATTTTTCGGCCTGTCCTGACCCATTTCGTCTAGAAATGAAGCCTGGATGATGTCTTTTAATTTTTAAAATTTTTTTTCATTTATTTTCGAATTTTCTAACTCGAGACGGGTCGAACGGATAGGATGAAATTTTTTTTCTTCTCTATTTTTCGGCCTGACTTCACCCGTTTCGTCTCAAAATGAAGCCTGGACGATGTTTTTTTAATTTTGAAAATTTTTCTGTATTTATATTTGAATTTTCTAACTCGGGTCGGGTACAAACGGATAGGGAGGAAATTTTTTTTATTCTCTATTTTTCGGCCTGTCCTGACCCATTTCGTCTTTAAATGAAGCCTGGATGATGTCTTTTAATTTTTAAAATTTTTTTTCATTTATTTTTGAATTTTCTAACCCGGGTCTGGTTCGAACGGATATGAATAAAATTTTTTTTCTTCTCTATTTTTCGGCCTGACTTCACCCGTTTCGTCTCGAAATGAAGCCTGGACGATGTTTTTTTAATTTTTGAAAATTTTTCTGCATTTATATTTGAACTTTCTAACTCGGGTCGGGTTCAAACGGATAGGGAGGAAATTATTTTTATTCTCCATTTTTCGGCCTGTCCTGACCCGTATCGTCTTGAAATGAAGTCTGGATGATGTTTTTTAATTTTTAAAATTTTTCTGCATTTATTTTTGAATTTTCTAACTCGGGTCGGGTTCGAACGGATTGGAAGGAAATTGTTTTAGTTCACTATTTTTCGGCCTGTCTTAGCCCGTTTCGTCTTGAAATGAAGCCTGGATGATGTTTTTTAATTTTAAAAATTTTTTTGCATTTATATTTTGAATTTTCTAACTCGGGTCGGGTTCAAACGGATAGGGATTAAATTTTTTTTATTCTCTATTTTTCGGCCTGTCCTGACCCGTTTCGTCTTGAAATGAAGTCTGGATGATGTCTTTTAACTTTTAATTTTTTTTTTCAATTATTTTTGAATTTTCAAACTCGGGACGGGTCGAACGGATAGGAAGAAATTTTTTTTTCTTCTCTATTTTTCGGCCTGACTTCACCCGTTTCATCTCAAAATGAACCTGGATGATGTTTTTTAAATTTTGGATTTTTCTGCTATTTATTTTTGAATTTTCTAACTCGTGTCGGGTTCGAACGGATTGGAAGGAAATTATTTTTGTTCTCTATTTTTCGGACTTTCTTGGCCCGTTAAGTCTTGAAATGAAGTCTGGATGATATTTTCTAATTTTTAAAATTTTTTTCCATTTATATTTGAATTGTCTAACTCGGGTCGGGTTCGAACGGATAGGAAGGAAAATTTTGTTTTTCTCTATTTATCGGCTTGTCTTGGCCCAATTCGTTGTGAAATGAAGCCTAGACGATGTTTTTTAATTTTTAAAATTTTTTTGCATTTATATTTAATTTTCTAACATGGGTCGGGTTCAAACGGATAGGGAGGAAATTTTTTTTATTCTCTATTTTCCGGCCTCTCCTGACCCGTTTCGTCTTGAAATGAAGCCTGGATGATGCCTTTTAATTTTGAAAATTTTTCTGCATTTATATTTGAATTTTCTAACTCGGGTCGGGTTCAAACGGATAGGGTGGAAATTTTTTTTATTCTATATTTTTCGGCCTGTCCTGACCCGTTTCGTCTTGAAATGAAGCCTGGATGATGTTTTTTAATTTTTAAAATTTTTCTGCATTTATTTTTGAATTTTCTAACTCGGGTCGGGTTCGAACGGATAGGAAGGAAATTGTTTTAGTTCTCTATTTTTCGGCCTGTCTTAGCCCGTTTCGTCTTGAAATGGAGCCTAGACGATGTTTTTTAATTTTTAAAATTTTTTTCCATTGATATTTGAATTTTCTAACTCGGCTCGGGTTCAAACAGACAGGCAGGAAATTTTTTTTATTCTCTATTTTTCGGCCCGTCTTGACCCGTTTCATCTTGAAATGAAGCCTGGATGATGTCTTTTAATATTTAGAATTTTTTTGCATTTATTTTTGAATTTTCTAACTCGGATCAGTTTAGAACGGATAGGACGGAAATTTTTTTTTTCTCTATTTTTCGGCCTGTCTTGGCCCGTTTTGCTGTGAAATGAAGCTTGGATGATGTTTTTTAATTTTTAAAATGTTTTTTGCATTTATATTTGAATTTTCTAACTCGAGTCTGGTTCAAACGGATAGGGAGGAAATTCTTTTTATTCTCTATTTCTCGGCCTGTCCTGACCCGTTTCGTCTTGAAATGAAGCTTGGATGATGTTTTTTAATTTTTAAAATTTTTCTGCATTTATTGTTGAATTTTCTAACTCGGGTCGGGTTTGAACGGATAGGAAGGAAATTGTTTTAGTTCCCTATTTTTCGGCCTGTCTTAGCCCGTTTCATCTTGAAATGAAGCCTGGACGATTTTTTTTAATTTTGGAAATTTTTCTGCATTTATATTTGAATTTTCTAACTCGGTTCGGGTCCAAACGGGTAGGTAGGAAATTTTTTTTCTTCTCTATTTTTCGGCTTGTCCTGACCCGTTTCGTCTTGAAATGAAGCCTGGATGATGTCTTATAATTTTTAGAATTTTTTTGCATTTATTTTTGAATTTTCTAACTCGGGTCGGGTTCGAACGGATAGGAAGGAAATTATTTTTCTTCTCTATTTTTCGACCTGATTTGCCCAGTTTCGTCGTGAAATGAAGCCTGGACGATATTTTTTAATTTTTAAAATTTTTTTGCATTGATATTTGAATTTTCTAACTCGGGTCAGGTTCAAATGGACAGGGAGGAAATTTTTTTTATTCTCTATTTTTCGGCCTGTCCTGACCCGTTTCGTCTTGAAATGAAGCCTGGATGATGTCCTTTAATTTTTTGAAATTTTTTTTCATTTATTTTTGAATTTTCTAACTCGGGTCGGGTTCGAACAGATAGGAAGAAAATTTTTTTTCTTCTCTATTTTTCGGCCTGACTTCGCCTGTTTCGTCTCGAAATGAAACCTGGATGATGTTTTTTAATTTTTAGAATTTTTTTCCATTTATTTTTGAATTTTCTAACTTGGGTCGGGTTCGAACGGATAGGAAGGAAATTATTTTTGTTCTCTATTTTTCGGCCTGTCTTGGCCAATTTCGTCTTGAAATAAAGTCTGGATGATGTTTTTTAATTTTTAAAATTTTTTTGCATTTATATTTGAATTTTCTAGCTTTTGTCGGGTTCGAACGGATAGGAAGGAAATTATTTTTCTTCTCTATTTTTCGGTCTGATTTGGCCCGTTTCGTCGTGAAATGAAGCCTGGACGATGGAGGAAATTTCTAACTCGGGTCGGGTTCAACCGGATAGGGTGGAAATTTTTTTTATTCTCTATTTTTCGGCCTGTCCTAACCCGTTTCGTCTTGAAATGAAGCCTGGATGATGTTTTTTAATTTTTAAAATTTTTCTGCATTTATTTTTGAATTTTCTAACTCGGGTCGGGTTCGAACGGATAGGAAGGAAATTGTTTTAGTTCTCTATTTTTCGGCCTGTCTTAGCCCGTTTCGTCTTGAAATGAAGCCTGGACGTTATTTTTTAATTTTTAAAATTTTTTTGCATTGATATTTGAATTTTCTAACTCGGGTCGGGTACAAACGGACAGGGAGGAAATTTTTTTTATTCTCTATTTTTTGGCCTGTCCTGACCCGTTTCATCTTGAAATGAAGCCTGGATGATGTCTTTTAATATTTTGAATTTTTTTGCATTTATTTTTGAATTTTCTAACTCGGGTCGGTTTAGAACGGATAGGAAGGAAAATTTTTTTTTCTCAATTTTTTGGCCTGTCTTGGCCCGTTTTGCCGTGAAATGAAGCTTGGATGATGTTTTTTAATTTTTAAAATTTTTTTTGCATTTATATTCGAATTTTCTAACTCGAGTCGGGTTCAAACGGATAGGGAGGGAATTCTTTTTATTCTCTATTTTTCGGCCTGTCCTGACCCGTTTCGTCTTGAAATGAAGCCTGGATGATATTTTTTAATTTTTAAAATTTTTCTGCATTTATTTTTGAATTTTCTAACTCGGGTCGGGTTCGAACAGATAAGAAGGAAATTATTTTTGTTCTCTATTTTTTGGCCTGTCTTAGCCCGTTTCGTCTTGAAATGAAGCCTGGATGACGTTTTTTTAATTTTGAAAATTTTTCTGCATTTATATTTGAATTTTCTAACTCGGGTCGGTTCAAACGGATAGGGAGGAATTTTTTTTTTATTCTCTATTTTTCGGCCTGTCCTGACCCATTTCGTCATGAAATGAAGCCTGGATGATGTTTTTTAATTTTTAAAATTTTTCTGCATTTATTTTCGAATTTTCTAACTCAGGTCGGGTTTGAACGGATAGGAAGGAAATTGTTTTAGTTCCCTATTTTTCGGCCTGTCTTAGCCCGTTTCATCTTGAAATGAAGCCTGGACGATGTTTTTTTAATTTTGAAAATTTTTCTGCATTTATATTTGAATTTTCTAACTCGGGTCGGTTCAAACGGATAGGGAGGAAGTTTTTTTTCTTCTCTACTTTTCGGCCTGTCCTGACCCGTTTCGTCTTGAAATGAAGCCTGGATGATGTTTTTTAATTTTGAAAATTTTTTTGCAATTATATTTGAATTTTCTAACTCGGGTCGGGTTCGAACGGATAATGAGGAAATTTTTTTTGTTCTCTCTTTTTCGGCCTGTCCTGACCCGTTTCGTCTTGAAATGAAGCCTGGATGATGTCTTTTAATTTTTAAATTTTTTTTTCATTTATTTTTGAATTTTCTAACTCGGGTCGGGTTCGAACGAATAGGAAGAAAACTTTTTTTCTTCTCTATTTTTCGGCCTGACTTCACCCGTTTCGTCTCAAAATGAAGCCTGGACGATGTTTTTTTAAATTTGAAAATTTTTCTGCCTTTATATTTGAATTTTCTAACTCGGGTCGGGTTCAAACGGATAGGGAGGAAATTTTTTTTATTCTCTATTTTTCGGCCTGTCCTGACCCGTTTCGTCTTGAAATGAAGCCTGGATGATGTTTTTTAATTTTTAAAATTTTTCTGCATTTATTTTTGAATTTTCTAACTCGGGTCGGGTTCGAACGGATAGAAAGGAAATTGTTTTAGTTCTCTATTTTTCGGCCTGTCTTAGCCCGTTTCGTCTTGAAATGAAGCCTGGATGATATTTTTTAATTTTTAAACTTTTTTTGCATTTATATTTGAATTTTCTAACTCGGGTCGGGTTCAAACGGATAGGGATTAAATTTTTCTTATTCTCTATTTTTCGGCCTGTCCTGACCCGTTTCGTCTTGAAATGAAGCCTGGATGATGTTTTTTAATTCTTAAAATTTTTTTGCAATTATATTTCAATTTTCTAACTCAGGTCGGGTTCGAACGGATAGGGAGGAAATTTTTTTTATTCTCTATTTTTCGGTCTGACTTCTCCCGTTTCGTCTCGAAATGAAGCCTGGACGATGTTTTTTTAATTTTGAAAATTTTTCTGTATTTATATTTGAATTTTCTAACTCGGGTCGGGTTCAAACGGATAGGGAGGAAATTTTTTTTATTTTCTATTTTTCGGCCTGTCCTGACCCGTTTCGTCTTGAAATGAAGCCTGGATGATGTCTTTTAATTTCTAAAATTGTTTTTCATTTATTTTTGGATTTTCTAACTCGGATTGGGTTCGAACGGATAGGAAGAAAATTTTTTTTCTTCTCTATTTTTCGGCCTGTCCTGACCCGTTTCGGCTTGAAATGAAGCCTGGATGATGTTTTTTAATTTTTAAAATTTTTCTGCATTTATTTTTGAATTTTCTAACTCGGGTCGGGTTCGAACGGATAGGAAGGAAATTGTTTTAGTTCTCTATTTTTCGGCCTGTTTTAGCCCGTTTCGTCTTGAAATGAAGCCTGGACGATGTTTTCTAATTTTTTAAATTTTTTTGCATTTATATTTAATTTTCTAACACGGGTCGGATTCAAACGGATAGGGAGGAAATTTTTTTTATTCTCTATTTTCCGGCCTGTCCAGACCCGCTTCGTCTTGAAATGAAGCCTGGATGATGTTTTTTAATTTTTAAGATTTTTCTGCATTTATTTTTGAATTTTCTAACTCGGGTCGGGTTCGAACGGATAGGAAGGAAATTGTTTTAGTTCTCTATTTTTCGGCCTGTCTTAGCCCGTTTCGTCTTGAAATGAAGCCTGGATGATGTTTTTTTATTTTTAAAATTTTTGGGCATTTATATTTGAATTTTCTAACTCTGGTCGGGTTCAAACGGATAGGGATTAAATTTTTTTTATTCTCTATTTTTCGGCCTGTCTTAGCCCGTTTCGTCTTGAAATGAAGCCTGGACGATGTTTTTTAATTTTTTAAATTTTTTTGCATTTATATTTAATTTTCTAACACGGGTCGGGTTCAAACGGACGGGGAGGAAATTTTTTTTATTCTCTATTTTACGGCCTGTCCTGACCCGTTTCGTCTTGAAATGAAGCCTAGATGATGTTTTTTAATTTTTAAAATTTTTCTGCATTTATTTTTGAATTTTCTAACTCGGGTCGGGTTCGAACGAATAGGAAGGAAATTGTTTTAGTTCTCTATTTTTCGGCCTGTCTTTGCCCGTTTCGTCTTGAAATGAAGCCTGGGTGATGTTTTTTAATTTTTAAAATTTTTTTGCATTTATATTTGAATTTTCTAACTCGGGTCGGGTTCAAACGGATAGGGATTAAAATTTTTTTATTCTCTATTTTTCGGCCTGTCCTGACCCGTTTCATCTTGAAATGAAGCCTGGACGATGTCTTTTAATTTTTAAAATTTTTTTTCAATTATTTTTGAATTTTCTAACTCAGGACGGGTCGAACGGATTGGAAGAAATTTTTTTTGCTTCTCTATTTTTCGGCCTGACTTCACCCGTTTCATCTCGAAATGAAACCTGGATGATGTTTTTTAATTTTTAGAATTTTTTTCCATTTATTTTTGAATTTTCTAACTCGGGTCGGGTTCGAACGGATAGGAAGGAAATTATTTTTGTTTTCTATTTTTCGGACTGTCTTGGCCCGTTAATTCTTGAAATGAAGTCTGGATGATATTTTTTAATTTTTAAAATTTTTTTCCACTTATATTTGAATTGTCTAACTCGGGTCGGGTTCGAACGGATAGGATGAAAATTTTTTTTTTCTCTATTTATCGTCTTGTCTTGGCCTGTTTCGTCGTGAAACCAAGCCTAGACGATGTCTTTAAATTTTTAAAATTTTTTTGCATTTATATTTAATTTTCTAACACGGGTCGGGTTCAAACGGATAGGAGGAAATTTTTTTTATTATCTATTTTTCGGCCTGTCCTGACCCGTTTCGTCTTGAAATGAAGCCTGGATGATGTCTTTTAATTTTTAAAATTTTTCTGCATTTATATTTGAATTTTCTAACTCGGGTCGGGTTTGAACGGATACGATGGAAATTGCTTTAGTTCTCTATTTTTCGGCCTGTCTTAGCCCGTTTTGTCTTGAAATGAAGCCTGGACGATGTTTTTTTAATTTTGAAAATTTTTCTGCATTTATATTTGAATTTCCTAACTCGGGTCTGGTTAAAACGGATAGGGAGGAAATTTTTTTTATTCTCTATTTTTCGGTCTGTCCTGACCCATTTCGTCATGAAATGAAGCCTGGATGATGTTTTTTAATTTTTAAAATTTTTCTGCATTTATATTTGAATTTTCTAACTCGGGTCGGGTTCAAACGGATAGGGATGAAATTTTTTTTCTTCTCTATTTTTCGGCCTGTCCTGACCCGTTTCGTCTTGAAATGAAGCCTGGATGATGTCTTATAATTTTTAGAATTTTTTTGCATTTATTTTTGAATTTTCTAACTCGGGTCAGGATCGAACGGATAGGAAGGAAATTATTTTTCTTCTCTATTTTTCGGCCTGTTTCGTCGTGAAATGAAGCCTGGACGATGTTTTTTAATTTTTAAAATTTTTTTGCATTGATATTTGAATTTTCTAACTCGGGTCGTGTTCAAACGGACAGGGAGGAAATTTTTTTTATTCTCTATTTTTCGGCCTGTCCTGACCCGTTTCGTCGTGAAATGAAGCCTGGATGATGTTTTTTAATTTTTTAAATTTTTTTTCATTTATTTTTGAATTTTCTAACTCGGGTCGGGTTCGAACGGATAGGAAGAAAATTTTTTTTCTTCTCTATTTTTTGGCCTGACTTCACCCGTTTCGTCTCGAAACGAAACCTGGATGATGTTTATTAATTTTTAGAATTTTTTTCCATTTATTTTTTAATTTTCTAACTCGGGTCGGGTTCAAACGGATAGGAAGGAAATTATTTTTGTTCTCTATTTTTCGGCCTGTCTTGGCCCATTTCTTCTTGAAATAAAGTCTGGATGTTGTTTTTTTAATTTTTAAAATTTTTTTGCATTTATATTTGAATTTTCTAACTCGGGTCGGGTTTGAACGGATAGCAAGGAAATTATTTTTCTTCTCTATTTTTCGGCCTGATTTGGCCCGTTTCGTCGTGAAATGAAGCCTGGACGATGTTTTTTAATTTTTAAAATTTTTTTGCAATGGTATTTGAATTTTCTAACTCGGGTCGGGTTCAAACGGACAAGGAGGAAATTTTTTTTATTCTCTATTTTTCGGCCTGTCCTGACCCGTTTCATCTTGAAATGAAGCCTGGATGATGTCTATTAATTTTTAGAATTTTTTTGCATTTATTTTTGAATTTTCTAACTCGGGTCGATTTAGAACGGATAGGAAGGAATTTTTTTTTTCTATTTTTCGGCCTGTCTTGGCCCGTTTTGCCGTGAAATGAAGCTTGGACGATGTTTTTTAATTTTTTTTTGCATTTATATTTGAATTTTCTAACTCGAGTCGGGTTCAAACGGATAGGGATGAAATTCTTTTTATTTTCTATTTTTCGGCCTGTCCTGACCCGTTTCGTCTTGAAATGAAGCCTGGATGATGTTTTTTAATTTTTAAAATTTTTTTGCATTTATTTTTGAATTTTCTAACTCGGGTCGGGTTCGAACGGATAAGAAGGAAATTATTTTTGTTCTCTATTTTTCGGCCTGTCTTAGATCGTTTCGTCTTGAAATGAAGCCTGGACGATATTTTTTTAATTTTGAAAATTTTTCTGCATTTATATTTGAATTTTCTAACTCGGGTCGGGTTCAAACGGATAGGGAGGAAATTTTTTTTATTCTCTATTTTTCGGCTTGTCCTGACCCGTTTCGTCTTGAAATGAAGCCTGGATGATGTTTTTTAATTTTTAAAATTTTTCTGCATTTATTTTTGAATTTTCTAACTCGGGTCGAGTTCGAACGGATAGGAAGGAAATTGTTTTAGTTCTCTATTTTTCAGCCTGTCTTAGCCCGTTTCGTCTTGAAATGAAGCCTGGACGTTGTTTTTTAATTTTTAAAATTTTTCTGCATTTATTTTTGAATTTTCTAACTCGGGTCGGGTTCGAACGGATAGGAAGGAAATTGTTTTAGTTCTCTATTTTTCGGCCTGTCTTAGCCCGTTTCGTCTTGAAATGAAGCCTGGACGATTTTTTTAATTTTTTTGCATTTATATTTAATTTTCTAACACGGGTCGGGTTCAAACGGATAGGGAGGAAATTTTTTTTCTTCTCTATTTTCCGGCCTGTCCTGACCCGTTTCGTCTTGAAATGAATCCTGGATGATTTTTTTTAATTTTGAAATTTTTTTTGCAATTATATTTGAATTTTTTAACTCGCGTCGGGTTCGAACAGATTGGAAGGAAATTATTTTTGTTCTCTATTTTTCGGACTTTCTTGCCCCTTTAAGCCTTGAAATGAAGTCTGGATGATATTTTTTAATTTTTAAAATTTTTTTGCATTTATATTTGAATTTTCTAACTCGGGTTGGGTTCGAACGGATTGGGAGGAAATTTTTTTTATTCTCAATTTTTAGGCCTGTCCTGACCCGTTTCGTCTTGAAATGAAGCCTGGATGATGTCTTTTAATTTTTAAAATTTTTTTTCATTTATTTTTGAATTTTCTAACTTGGGATGGGTCGAACGGATAGGAAGAAAATTTTTTTTCTTCTCTATTTTTGGCCCTGACTTCCCCCGTTTCGTCTCGAAATGAAGCCTGGACGATGTTTTTTTAATTTTGAAAATTTTTCTGCATTTATATTTGAATTTTCTAACTTGGGTCGGGTTCAAACGGATATGGAGGAAATTTTTTTTATTCTCTATTTTTTAGCCTGTCTTGATCCGTTTCGTCATGAAATGAAGCCTGGATGATGTTTTTTAATTTTTAAAAATTTTCTGCATTTATTTTTGAATTTTCTAACTCGAGTCGGGTTCGAACGGATAAGAAGGAAATTATTTTTGTTCTCTATTTTTCGGCCTGTCTTTGCCCGTTTAGTCTTGGAATGAAGTCTGGACGATGTTTTTTAATTTTTAAAATTTTTTTGCATTTATATTTGAATTTTCTAACTCGGGTCGGGTTCAAACGGATAGGGAGGAAATTTTTTTTATTCTCTATTTTTCGGCCTGTCCTAACCCGTTTCTTCTTGAAATGAAGCCTGGATGATGTCTTTTAATTTTTAAAATTTTTTTTCATTTATTTATTAATTTTCTAACTCGGGTCGAGTTCGAACGGATAGGAAGAAAATTTTTTTCTTCTCTATTTTTCGGCCTGACTTCACCCGTTTCGTCTCGAAATGAAACCTGGAAGATGTTTTTTAATTTTTAGAATTTTTTTCCATTTATTTTTGAATTTTCTAACTCGGGTCGGGTTCGAACGGATAGGAAGGAAATTATTTTTGTTCTCTATTTTCTGGCCTGTCTTGGCCCATTTCGTCTTGAAATAAAATCTGGATGATGTTTTTTTAATTTTTAAAATTTTTTTGCATTTATATCTGAATTTTCTAACTCGGGTCGGGTTCGAACGGATAGGAAGGAAATTATTTTTCTTCTCTATTTTTCGGCCTGATTTGGCCCGTTTCGTCGTGAAATGAAGCCTGGACGATGTTTTTTAATTTTTAAAATTTTTTTGCATTGATATTTGAATTTTCTAACTCGGGTCGGGTTCAAACGGACAGGGAGGAAATTTTTTTTATTCACTATTTTTCGGCCTGTCCTGACCCGTTTCATCTTGAAATGAAGCCTGGAAGATGTTTATTAATTTTTAGAATTTTTTTGCATTTATTTTTGAATTTTCTAACTCGGGTCGGGTTCGAACGGATAGGAAGGAAATTGTTTTACTTCTCTATTTTTCAGCCTGTCTTAGCCCGTTTCGTCTTGTAATGAAGCTTGGACGATGTCTTGGCCCGTTTTGCCATGAAATGAAGCTTGGACGATGTTTTTTAATTTTTTAATTTTTTTTTGCATTTATATTTGAATTTTCTAACTCGAGTCGGGTTCAAACAGATAGGGATGAAATTCATTTTATTTTCTATTTTTCGGCCTGTCCTGACCCGTTTCAACTTGAAATGAAGCCTGGATGATGTTTTTTAATTTTTAAAATTTTTCTGCATTTATTTTTGAATTTTCTAACTCGGATCGGGTTCGAACGGATAAGAAGGAAATTATTTTTGTTCTCCATTTTTCGGCCTGTCTTAGCCCGTTTCGTCTTGAAATGAAGCTTGGACGATGTTTTTTAATTTTTAAAATTTTTCTGCATTTATTTTTGAATTTTCTAACTCGGGTCGGGTTCGAATGGATAGGAAGGAAATTGTTTTAGTTCTCTATTTTTCAGCCTGTCTTAGCCCGTTTCGTTTTGAAATGAAGCTTGGACGATATTTTTTAACTTTTAGAATTTTTTTCTATTTATTTTTGAATTTTCTAACTCGGGTCGGGTTCGAACGGATAGGAAGGAAATTATTTTTGTTCTCTATTATTCGGCCTGTCTTGGCCCATTTCGACTTGAAATAAAGTCTGGATGATGTTTTTTTAATTTTTAAAATTTTTTTGTATTTATATTTCAATTTTCTAACTCGGGTCGGGTTCGAACGGATAGGAAGGAAGTTATTTTTCTTCTCTATTTTTCGGCCTGATTTGGCCCGTTTCGTCGTGAAATGAAGCCTGGACGATGTTTTTTAATTTTTAAAATGTTTTTGCACTGATATTTGAATTTTCTAACTCGGGTTGGGTTCAAACGGACAGGGAGGAAATTTTTTTTATTCTCTATTTTTCGGCCTGTCCTGACCCGTTTCATCTTGAAATGAAGCCTGGATGATGTCTATTAATTTTTAGAATTTTTTTGCATTTATTTTTGAATTTTCTAACTCGCGTCGGTTTAGAACGGATAGGAAGGAAAATTTTTTTTTTCTATTTTTCGGCCTGTCTTGGCCCGTTTTCCGTGAAATGAAGCTTCGACGATGTTTTTTAATTTTTAAATTTTTTTTTGCATTTATATTTGAATTTTCTAACTCGAGTCGGGTTCAAACAGATAGGGATGAAATTCTTTTTATTTTCTATTTTTCCGCCTGTCCTGACCCTTTTCGTCTTGAAATGAAGCCTGGATGATGTTTTTTAATTTTTAAAATTTTTCTGCATTTATTTTTGAATTTTCTATCTCGGGTCGGGTTCGAACGGATAAGAAGGAAATTATTTTTGTTTTCTATTTTTCGGCCTATCTTAGCCCGTTTCGTCTTGAAATGAAGCCTGGACGATATTTTTTTAATTTTGAAAATTTTTCTGCATTTATATTTGAATTTTCTAACTCGGGTCGGGTTCAAACGGAAAGGGAGGAAATTTTTTTTATTCTCTATTTTCCAGCCTGTCCTGACCCGTTTCGTCTTGAAATGAAGCCTGGATGATGTTTTTTAATTTTTAAAATTTTTCTGCATTTATTTTTGAATTTTCTAACTCGGGTCGGGTTCGAACGGATAGGAAGGAAATTGTTTTAGTTCTCTATTTTTCAGCCTGTCTTAGCCCGTTTCGTCTTGAAATGAAGTTTGGACGATGTTTTTTAATTTTTAAAATTTTTCTGCATTTATTTTTGAATTTAGTAACTCGGGTCGGGTTCGAACGGATAGGAAGGGAATTGTTTTAGTTCTCTATTTTTCAGACTGTCTTAGCCCGTTTCGTCTTGAAATGAAGCTTGGACGATGTTTTTTAATTTTTAGAATTTTTTTCCATTTATTTTTGAATTTTCTAACTCGGGTCGGGTTCGAACGGATAGGAAGGAAATTATTTTTGTTCTCTATTTTTCGGCCTGTCTTGGCCCATTTCGCCTTGAAATAAAGCCTGGATGATGTTTTTTAATTTTTAAAATTTTATTACATTTATATTTGAATTTTCTAACTCGGGTCGGGTTCGAACGGATAGGAAGGAAATTATTTTTCTTCTCTATTTTTCGGCCTAATTTGGCCCGTTTCGTCATGAAATGAAGCCTGGATGATATTTTTTAATTTTTAGAATTTTTTTGCATTGATATTTGAATTTTCTAACTCGGGTCGGGTTCAAACGGACGGGGAGGAAATTTTTTTTATTCTCTATTTTTCGGCCTGTCCTGACCCGTTTCATCTTGAAATGAAGCCTGGATGATGTCTATTAATTTTTAGAATATTTTTGCATTTATTTTTGAATTTTCTAACTCGGGTCGGTTTAGAACGGATAGGAAGGAAATTTTTTTTTTTCTATTTTTCGGCTTGTCTTGGCCCGTTTTGCCGTGAAATGAAGCTTGGACGATGTTTTTTAATTTTTTAAATTTTTTTTGCATTTATATTTGAATTTTCTAACTCGAGTCGGGTTCAAACAGATAGGGATGAAATTCTTTTTATTTTCTATTTTTCCGCCTGTCCTGACCCGTTTCGTCTTGAAATGAAGCCTGGATGATGTTTTTTAATTTTTAAAATTTTTCTGCATTTATTTTTGAATTTTCTAACTCGGGTCGGGTTCGAACGGATGGGAAGGAAATTTCTTTTCTTCTCTATTTTTCGGACTGTCTTGGCCCGTTAAGTCTTGAAATGAAGTCTGGATGATATTTTTTAATTTTTAAAATTTTTTTACAATTATATTTAATTTTCTAACACGGGTCGGGTTCAAACGGAAAGGGAGGAAATTTTTTTTATTCTCTATTTTTCGGCCTGTCCTGACCCGTTTCGTCTTGAAATAAAGCCTGGATGATGTTTTTTAATTTTTAAAATTTTTTTGCATTTATATTTGAATTTTCTAACTCGGGTCGGGTTCGAACGGATAGGAAGGAATTTTTTTTTCTTCTCTATTTTTCGGACTGTCTTGGCCCGTTAAGTCTTGAAATGAAGTCTGGATG
The DNA here is from genome assembly GCF_932294415.1 of Quercus robur. NCBI lineage: Eukaryota > Viridiplantae > Streptophyta > Magnoliopsida > Fagales > Fagaceae > Quercus > Quercus robur. The sequence continues at coordinate 28,901,720 of NC_065539.1, read as the reverse complement.
ATATTTTTTAATTTTTAAAATTTTTTTACATTTATATTTAATTTTCTAACACGGGTCGGGTTCAAACGGATAGGGAGGAAATTTTTTTTATTCTCTATTTTTCGGCCTGTCCTGACCCGTTTCGTCTTGAAATAAAGCCTGGATGATGTTTTTTAATTTTTAAAATTTTTTTGTATTTATATTTCAATTTTCTAACTCGGGTTTGGTTCGAACGGATAGGAAGGAAATTATTTTTCATCTCTATTTTTCGGCCTGATTTCGCCCGTTTCATCGTGAAATGAAGCCTGGACAATGTTTTTTAATTTTTAGAATTTTTTTGCATTGATATTTCAATTTTCTAACTCGGGTCGGGTTCAAACGGACAGGGAGGAAATTTTTTTTATTCTCTATTTTTCGGCCTGTGCTGACCCGTTTCATCTTGAAATGAAGCATGGATGATGTCTATTAATTTTTAGAATTTTTTTGCATTTATTTTTGAATTTTATATCTCGGATCGATTTAGAACGGATAGGAAGGAAATTTTTTTTTTTTTTCTATTTTTCGGCCTGTCTTGCCCCGTTTTGCCGTGAAATGAAGCTTGGACGATGTTTTTTAATTTTTAAAATTTTTTTTGCATTTATATTTGAATTTTCTAACTCGAGTCGGGTTCAAATAGATCGGGATGAAATTCTTTTTATTTTCTATTTTTCAGCCTGTCCTGAACCGTTTCGGCTTGAAATGAAGCCTGGATGATGTTTTTTAATTTTTAAAATTCTTCTGCATTTATTTTTGAATTTTTTAACTCGTGTCGGGTTCGAACGGATAAGATGGAAATTATTTTTGTTATCTATTTTTCGGCCTGTCTTAGCCCGTTTCGTCTTGAAATGAAGCCTGGACGATGTTTTTTTAATTTTGAAAATTTTTCTGCATTTATATATGAATTTTCTAACTCGGGTCGGGTTCAAACGGATAGGGAGGAAATTTTTTTTATTCTCTATTTTTCGGCCTGTCCTGACCCGTTTCGTCTTGAAATGAAGCCTGGATGATGTTTTTTAATTTTTAAAATTTTTCTGCGTTTATTTTTGAATTTTCTAACTCGGGTCGGGTTCGAACGGATAGGAAGGAAATTGTCATAGCCCGTTTCGTCTTGAAATGAAGCCTGGATGATGTTTTTTAATTTTTAAAATTTTTTTGCATTTGTATTTGAATTTTCTAACTTGGGTCGGGTTCAAACGGATAGGGATTAAATTTTTTTTATTCTCTATTTTTCAGCCTGTCCTAACCCGTTTCATCTTAAAATGAAGCCTGGATGATTCTTTAAATTTTTAAAATTTTTTTTTCAATTATTTTTGAATTTTCTAACTCGGGACAGGTCGAACGGATAGGAAGAAAATTTTTTTTCTTCTCTATTTTTCGGCCTGACTTCACCCGTTTCATCTCGAAATGAAACCTGGATGACGTTTTTTAATTTTTTGAATTTTTTTCCATTTATTTTTGAATTTTCTAACTCAGGTCGGGTTCGAACGGATAGGAAGGAAATTATTATTGTTCTCTATTTTTCGGACTGTCTTTGCCCGTTAAGTCTTGAAATGAAGTCTGGATGATATTTTTTAATTTTTAAAATTTTTTTCCATTTATATTTGAATTGTCTAACTCGGGTCGGGTTTCGAACGGATAGGAAGGAAATTTTTTTTTCTCTATTTATCGGCCTGTCTTGGCCCGTTTCGTCGTGAAATGAAGCCTAGACGATGTTTTTTAATTTTTAAAATTTTTTTGCATTTATATTTAATTTTCTAACACGGGTCAGGTTCAAACGGATAGGGAGGAAATTTTTTTTATTCTCTATTTTCCGGCCTGTCCTGACCCGTTTCGTCTTGAAATGAAGCCTGGATGATGTTTTTTTAATTTTGAAAATTTTTTTGCATTTATATTTGAATTTTCTAACTCGGGTCGGGTTCAAACGGATAGGGAGGAAATTTTTTTTATTCTCTATTTTTCGGCCTGTCCTGACCCGTTTCATCTTGAAATGAAGCCTGGATGATGTTTTTTAATTTTTAAAATTTTTCTGCATTTATTTTTGAATTTTCTAACTCGGGTTTGGTTTGAACGAATAGGAAGGAAATTGTTTTAGTTCCCTATTTTTCGGCCTGTCTTAGCCCGTTTCATCTTGAAATAAAGCCTGGACGATGTTTTTTTCATTTTGAAAATTTTTCTGCATTTATATTTGAATTTTCTAACTCGGGTCGGGTTCAAACGGATAGGGAGGAAATTTTTTTTTCTTCTCTATTTTTCGGCCTGTCCTGACCCGTTTCGTCTTGAAATGAAGCCTGGATGATGTCTTATAATTTTTAGAATTTTTTTGCATTTATTTTTGAATTTTCTAACTCGGTTCGGGTTCGAAAGGATAGAAAGGAAATTATTTTTCTTCTCTATTTTTTGGCCTGATTTGGCCCGTTTCGTCGTGAAATGAAGCCTTGTCGATGTTTTTAAATTTTTTAAATTTTTTTGCATTGATATTTGAATTTTCTAACTCGGGTCGGGTTCAAACGGACAGGGAGGAAATTTTTTTTATTCTCTATTTTTCGGCCTGTCCTGACCCGTTTCGTCTTGAAATTAAGCCTGGATGATGTCTTTTAATTTTTAAAATTTTTTTTCATTTATTTTTGAATTTTCTAACTCGGGTCGGGTTTGAACGGATAGGAAGAAAATTTTTTTTCTTCTCTATTTTTCGGCCTGACTTCACCCGTTTCGTCTCAAAATGAAACCTGGATGATGTTTTTTAATTTTTAGAATTTTTTTCCGTTTATTTTTGAATTTTCTAACTCGGATCGGTTTGGAACGGATCGGAAGGAAATTATTTTTGTTCTCTATTTTTCGGCCTGTCTTGGCCCATTTCGTCTTGAAATAAAGTCTGGATGATGTTTTTTAATTTTTAAAATTTTTTTGCATTTATATTTGAATTTTCTAACTCGGGTCGGGTTCGAACGGATAGGAAGGAAGTTATTTTTCTTCTCTATTTTTCGGCCTAATTTGGCCCGTTTCGTCGTGAAATGAAGCCTGGACGATGTTTTTTAATTTTTAAAATTTTTTTGCATTGATATTTGAATTTTCTAACTCGGGTCGGGTTCAAACGGACAGGGATGAAATTTTTTTTTTTCTCTATTTTTCGGCCTGTCCTGACCCATTTCATCTTGAAATGAAGCCTGGATGATGTCTATTAATTTTTAGATTTTTTTTGCATTTATTTTTGAATTTTCTAACTCGGGTCGGTTTAGAACGGATAGGAAACAAATTTTTTTTTTTTCTATTTTTCGGCCTGTGTTGGCCCGTTTTGCCGTGAAATGAAGCTTGGATGATGTTTTTTAATTTTTAAATTTTTTTTTTGCATTTATATTTGAATTTTGTAACTCGAGTCGGGTTCAAACGGATAGGGATTAAATTTTTTTTATTCTCTATTTTTCGGCCTGTCTTAGCCCGTTTCGTCTTGAAATGAAGCCTGGACGATGTTTTTTAATTTTTTAAATTTTTTTGCATTTATATTTAATTTTCTAACAGGGTCGGGTTCAAACGGATAGGGAGGAAATTTTTTTTATTCTCTATTTTCCGGCCTGTGCTGACCCGTTTCGTCTTGAAATGAAACCTGGATGATGTTTTTTAATTTTTAAAATTTTTCTGCATTTATTTTTTAATTTTCTAACTCGGGTCGGGTTCGAACGGATAGGAAGGAAATTGTTTTAGTTCACTATTTTTCGGCCTGTCTCAGCCCGTTTCATCTTGAAATGAAGCCTGGATGATGTTTTTTAATTTGTAAATTTTTTTTGCATTTATATTTGAATTTTCTAACTCGGGTTGGGTTCAAACGGATAGGGATTAAATTTTTTTTATTCTCTATTTTTCGGCCTGTCCTGACCCGTTTCGTCTTGAAATGAAGCCTGGATGATGTCTTTTAATTTTTAAAATTTTTTTTCAATTATTTTTGAATTTTCTAACTAGGACGGGTCGAACGGATAGGAAGAAAATTTTTTTTCTTCTCTATTTTTCGGCCTGACTTCACCCGTTTCATCTCGAAATGAAACCTGGATGATGTTTTTTAATTTTTAGAATTTTTTTCCATTTATTTTTGAATTTTCTAACTCGGCTCGGGTTCGAACGGATAGGAAGGAAATTATTTTTGTTCTCTATTTTTCGGACTGTCTTGGCCCGTTAAGTCTTGAAATGAAGTCTGGATGATATTTTTTAATTTTTAAAATTTTTTTCCATTTATATTTGAATTGTCTAACTCGGGTCGGGTTCGAACGGATAGGAAGGAAAATTTTTTTTTCTCTATTTATCGTCTTGGCTTGGCCTGTTTCGTCGTGAAATGAAGCCTCGACGATGTTTTTTAATTTTTAAAATTTTTTTGCATTTATATTTAATTTTCTAACACGGGTCGGGTTCAAACGGATAGGGACGAAATTTTTTTTATTATCTATTTCTCGGCCAGTCCTGATCCGTTTCGTCTGGAAATGAAGCCTGGACGATGTTTTTTAATTTTTTAACTTTTTTTTGCATTTATATTTGAATTTTCTAACTCGAGTCGGGTTCAAACAGATAGGGATGAAATTCATTTTATTTTCTATTTTTCGGCCTGTCCTGACCCGTTTCAACTTGAAATGAAGCCTGGATGATGTTTTTTAATTTTTAAAATTTTTCTGCATTTATTTTTGAATTTTCTAACTCGGGTCGGGTTCGAACGGATAGGAAGGAAATTGTCTTAGCCCGTTTCGTCTTGAAATGAAGCCTGGATGATGTTTTTTAATTTTTAAAATTTTTTTGCATTTGTATTTGAATTTTCTAACTTGGGTCGGGTTCAAACGGATAGGGATTAAATTTTTTTTATTCTCTATTTTTCAGCCTGTCCTAACCCGTTTCATCTTAAAATGAAGCCTGGATGATTCTTTAAATTTTTAAAATTTTTTTTTCAATTATTTTTGAATTTTCTAACTCGGGACGGGTCGAACGGATAGGAAGAAAATTTTTTTTCTTCTCTATTTTTCGGCCTGACTTCACCCGTTTCATCTCGAAATGAAACCTGGATGACGTTTTTTAATTTTTTGAATTTTTTTCCATTTATTTTTGAATTTTCTAACTCAGGTCGGGTTCGAACGGATACGAAGGAAATTATTATTGTTCTCTATTTTTCGGACTGTCTTTGCCCGTTAAGTCTTGAAATGAAGTCTGGATGATATTTTTTAATTTTTAAAATTTTTTTCCATTTATATTTGAATTGTCTAACTCGGGTCGGGTTTCGAACGGATAGGAAGGAAATTTTTTTTTCTCTATTTATCGGCCTGTCTTGGCCCGTTTCGTCGTGAAATGAAGCCTAGACGATGTTTTTTAATTTTTAAAATTTTTTTGCATTTATATTTAATTTTCTAACACGGGTCAGGTTCAAACGGATAGGGAGGAAATTTTTTTTATTCTCTATTTTCCGGCCTGTCCTGACCCGTTTCGTCTTGAAATGAAGCCTGGATGATGTTTTTTTAATTTTGAAAATTTTTTTGCATTTATATTTGAATTTTCTAACTCGGGTCGGGTTCAAACGGATAGGGAGGAAATTTTTTTTATTCTCTATTTTTCGGCCTGTCCTGACCCGTTTCATCTTGAAATGAAGCCTGGATGATGTTTTTTAATTTTTAAAATTTTTCTGCATTTATTTTTGAATTTTCTAACTCGGGTTTGGTTTGAACGAATAGGAAGGAAATTGTTTTAGTTCCCTATTTTTCGGCCTGTCTTAGCCCGTTTCATCTTGAAATAAAGCCTGGACGATGTTTTTTTCATTTGAAAATTTTTCTGCATTTATATTTGAATTTTCTAACTCGGGTCGGGTTCAAACGGATAGGGAGGAAATTTTTTTTTCTTCTCTATTTTTCGGCCTGTCCTGACCCGTTTCGTCTTGAAATGAAGCCTGGATGATGTCTTATAATTTTTAGAATTTTTTTGCATTTATTTTTGAATTTTCTAACTCGGTTCGGGTTCGAAAGGATAGAAAGGAAATTATTTTTCTTCTCTATTTTTTGGCCTGATTTGGCCCGTTTCGTCGTGAAATGAAGCCTTGTCGATGTTTTTAAATTTTTTAAATTTTTTTGCATTGATATTTGAATTTTCTAACTCGGGTCGGGTTCAAACGGACAGGGAGGAAATTTTTTTTATTCTCTATTTTTCGGCCTGTCCTGACCCGTTTCGTCTTGAAATTAAGCCTGGATGATGTCTTTTAATTTTTAAAATTTTTTTTCATTTATTTTTGAATTTTCTAACTCAGGTCGGGTTTGAACGGATAGGAAGAAAATTTTTTTTCTTCTCTATTTTTCGGCCTGACTTCACCCGTTTCGTCTCAAAATGAAACCTGGATGATGTTTTTTAATTTTTAGAATTTTTTTCCGTTTATTTTTGAATTTTCTAACTCGGGTCGGTTTGGAACGGATCGGAAGGAAATTATTTTTGTTCTCTATTTTTCGGCCTGTCTTGGCCCATTTCGTCTTGAAATAAAGTCTGGATGATGTTTTTTAATTTTTAAAATTTTTTTGCATTTATATTTGAATTTTCTAACTCGGGTCGGGTTCGAACGGATAGGAAGGAAGTTATTTTTCTTCTCTATTTTTCGGCCTAATTTGGCCCGTTTCGTCGTGAAATGAAGCCTGGACGATGTTTTTTAATTTTTAAAATTTTTTTGCATTGATATTTGAATTTTCTAACTCGGGTCGGGTTCAAACGGACAGGGATGAAATTTTTTTTTTTCTCTATTTTTCGGCCTGTCCTGACCCATTTCATCTTGAAATGAAGCCTGGATGATGTCTATTAATTTTTAGAATTTTTTTGCATTTATTTTTGAATTTTCTAACTCGGGTCGGTTTAGAACGGATAGGAAACAAAATTTTTTTTTTCTATTTTTCGGCCTGTGTTGGCCCGTTTTGCCGTGAAATGAAGCTTGGATGATGTTTTTTAATTTTTAAATTTTTTTTTTGCATTTATATTTGAATTTTGTAACTCGAGTCGGGTTCAAACGGATAGGGATTAAATTTTTTTTATTCTCTATTTTTCGGCCTGTCTTAGCCCGTTTCGTCTTGAAATGAAGCCTGGACGATGTTTTTTAATTTTTTAAATTTTTTTGCATTTATATTTAATTTTCTAACAGGGTCGGGTTCAAACGGATAGGGAGGAAATTTTTTTTATTCTCTATTTTCCGGCCTGTGCTGACCCGTTTCGTCTTGAAATGAAACCTGGATGATGTTTTTTAATTTTTAAAATTTTTCTGCATTTATTTTTTAATTTTCTAACTCGGGTCGGGTTCGAACGGATAGGAAGGAAATTGTTTTAGTTCACTATTTTTCGGCCTGTCTCAGCCCGTTTCATCTTGAAATGAAGCCTGGATGATGTTTTTTAATTTGTAAATTTTTTTTGCATTTATATTTGAATTTTCTAACTCGGGTTGGGTTCAAACGGATAGGGATTAAATTTTTTTTATTCTCTATTTTTCGGCCTGTCCTGACCCGTTTCGTCTTGAAATGAAGCCTGGATGATGTCTTTTAATTTTTAAAATTTTTTTTCAATTATTTTTGAATTTTCTAACTAGGACGGGTCGAACGGATAGGAAGAAAATTTTTTTTCTTCTCTATTTTTCGGTCTGACTTCACCCGTTTCATCTCGAAATGAAACCTGGATGATGTTTTTTAATTTTTAGAATTTTTTTCCATTTATTTTTGAATTTTCTAACTCGGCTCGGGTTCGAACGGATAGGAAGGAAATTATTTTTGTTCTCTATTTTTCGGACTGTCTTGGCCCGTTAAGTCTTGATATGAAGTCTGGATGATATTTTTTAATTTTTAAAATTTTTTTCCATTTATATTTGAATTGTCTAACTCGGGTCGGGTTCGAACGGATAGGAAGGAAAATTTTTTTTTCTCTATTTATCGCCTTGGCTTGGCCTGTTTCGTCGTGAAATGAAGCCTCGACGATGTTTTTTAATTTTTAAAATTTTTTTGCATTTATATTTAATTTTCTAACACGGGTCGGGTTCAAACGGATAGGGACGAAATTTTTTTTATTATCTATTTCTCGGCCAGTCCTGATCCGTTTCGTCTGGAAATGAAGCCTGGACGATGTTTTTTAATTTTTTAACTTTTTTTTGCATTTATATTTGAATTTTCTAACTCGAGTCGGGTTCAAACAGATAGGGATGAAATTCATTTTATTTTCTATTTTTCGGCCTGTCCTGACCCGTTTCAACTTGAAATGAAGCCTGGATGATGTTTTTTAATTTTTAAAATTTTTCTGCATTTATTTTTGAATTTTCTAACTCGGGTCGGGTTCGAACGGATAAGAAGGAAATTATTTTTGTTCTCTATTTTTCGGCCTGTCTTAGCCCGTTTCGTCTTGAAATGAAGCCTGGATGATATTTTTTTAATTTTGACAATTTTTCTGCATTTATATTTGAATTTTCTAACTCAGGTCGGGTTCAAACGGAAAGGGAGGAAATTTTTTTTATTCTCTATTTTTCGGCCTGTCCTGACCCGTTTCGTCTTGAAATGAAGCCTGGATGATGTTTTTTAATTTTTAAAATTTTTCTGCATTTATTTTTGAATTTTCTAACTCGAGTCGGGTTCGAACGGATAGGAAGGAAATTGTTTTACTTCTCTATTTTTCAGCCTGTCTTAGCCCGTTTCGTCTTGAAATGAAGCTTGGACGATGTTTTTTAATTTTTAAAATTTTTCTGCATTTATTTTTGAATTTTCTAACTCGGGTCGGGTTCGAACGGATAGGAAGGAAATTGTTTTAGTTCTCTATTTTTCAGCCTGTCTTAGCCCGTTTCGTTTTGAAATGAAGCTTGGACGATATTTTTTAACTTTTAGAATTTTTTTCTATTTATTTTTGAATTTTCTAACTCGGGTCGGGTTCGAACGGATAGGAAGGAAATTATTTTTGTTCTCTATTTTTCGGCCTGTCTTGGCCCATTTCGTCTTGAAATAAAGCCTGGATGATGTTTTTTTAATTTTTAAAATTTTTTTGTATTTATATTTCAATTTTCTAACTCGGGTCAGGTTCGAACGGATAGGAAGGAAGTTATTTTTCTTCTCTATTTTTCGGCCTGATTTGGCCCGTTTCGTCGTGAAATGAAGCCTGGACGATGTTTTTTAATTTTTAAAATGTTTTTGCATTGATATTTGAATTTTCTAACTCGGGTCGGGTTCAAACGGACAGGGAGGAAAGTTTTTTTATTCTCTATTTTTCGGCCTGTCCTGACCCGTTTCATCTTGAAATGAAGCCTGGATGATGTCTATTAATTTTTAGAATTTTTTTGCATTTATTTTTGAATTTTCTAACTCGCGTCGGTTTAGAACGGATAGGAAGGAAAATTTTTTTTTTTCTATTTTTCGGCCTGTCTTGGCCCGTTTTCCGTGAAATGAAGCTTCGACGATGTTTTTTAATTTTTAAATTTTTTTTTGCATTTATATTTGAATTTTCTAACTCGAGTCGGGTTCAAACAGATAGGGATGAAATTCTTTTTATTTTCTATTTTTCCGCCTGTCCTGACCCGTTTCGTCTTGAAATGAAGCCTGGATGATGTTTTTTAATTTTTAAAATTTTTCTGCATTTATTTTTGAATTTTCTATCTCGGGTCGGGTTCGAACGGATAAGAAGGAAATTATTTTTGTTTTCTATTTTTCGGCCTGTCTTAGCCCGTTTCGTCTTGAAATGAAGCCTGGACGATATTTTTTTAATTTTGAAAATTTTTCTGCATTTATATTTGAATTTTCTAACTCGGGTCGGGTTCAAACGGAAAGGGAGGAAATTTTTTTTATTCTCTATTTTCCAGCCTGTCCTGACCCGTTTCGTCTTGAAATGAAGCCTGGATGATGTTTTTTAATTTTTAAAATTTTTCTGCATTTATTTTTGAATTTTCTAACTCGGGTCGGGTTCGAACGGATAGGAAGGAAATTGTTTTAGTTCTCTATTTTTCAGCCTGTCTTAGCCCGTTTCGTCTTGAAATGAAGTTTGGACGATGTTTTTTAATTTTTAAAATTTTTCTGCATTTATTTTTGAATTTTGTAACTCGGGTCGGGTTCGAACATATAGGAAGGAAATTGTTTTAGTTCTCTATTTTTCAGACTGTCTTAGCCCGTTTCGTCTTGAAATGAAGCTTGGACGATGTTTTTTAATTTTTAGAATTTTTTTCCATTTATTTTTGAATTTTCTAACTCGGGTCGGGTTCGAACGGATAGGAAGGAAATTATTTTTGTTCTCTATTTTTCGGCCTGTCCTGGCCCATTTCGCCTTGAAATAAAGCCTGGATGATGTTTTTTAATTTTTAAAATTTTTTTACATTTATATTTGAATTTTCTAACTCGGGTCGGGTTCGAACGGATAGGAAGGAAATTATTTTTCTTCTCTATTTTTCGGCCTAATTTGGCCCGTTTCGTCATGAAATGAAGCCTGGATGATATTTTTTAATTTTTAGAATTTTTTTGCATTGATATTTGAATTTTCTAACTCGGGTCGGGTTCAAACGGACGGGGAGGAAATTTTTTTTATTCTCTATTTTTCGGCCTGTCCTGACCCGTTTCATCTTGAAATGAAGCCTGGATGATGTCTATTAATTTTTAGAATATTTTTGCATTTATTTTTGAATTTTCTAACTCGGGTCGGTTTAGAACGGATAGGAAGGAAATTTTTTTTTTTCTATTTTTCGGCTTGTCTTGGCCCGTTTTGCCGTGAAATGAAGCTTGGACGATGTTTTTTAATTTTTTAAATTTTTTTTGCACTTATATTTGAATTTTCTAACTCGAGTCGGGTTCAAACAGATAGGGATGAAATTCTTTTTATTTTCTATTTTTCCGCCTGTCCTGACCCGTTTCGTCTTGAAATGAAGCCTGGATGATGTTTTTTAATTTTTAAAATTTTTCTGCATTTATTTTTGAATTTTCTAACTCGGGTCGGGTTCGAACGGATGGGAAGGAAATTTCTTTTCTTCTCTATTTTTCGGACTGTCTTGGCCCGTTAAGTCTTGAAATGAAGTCTGGACGATATTTTTTAATTTTTAAAATTTTTTTACAATTATATTTAATTTTGTAACACGGGTCGGGTTCAAACGGAAAGGGAGGAAATTTTTTTTATTCTCTGTTTTTCGGCCTGTCCTGACCCGTTTCGTCTTGAAATAAAGCCTGGATGATGTTTTTTAATTTTTAAAATTTTTTTGCATTTATATTTGAATTTTCTAACTCGGGTCGGGTTCGAACGGATAGGAAGGAATTTTTTTTTCTTCTCTATTTTTCGGACTGTCTTGGCCCGTTAAGTCTTGAAATGAAGTCTGGATGATATTTTTTAATTTGTAAAATTTTTTTACATTTATATTTAATTTTCTAACACGGGTCGGGTTCAAACGGATAGAGAGGAAATTTTTTTTATTCTCTATTTTTCGGCCTGTCCTGACCCGTTTCGTCTTGAAATAAAGCCTGGATGATGTTTTTTAATTTTTAAAATTTTTTTGTATTTATATTTCAATTTTCTAACTCGGGTTTGGTTCGAACGGATAGGAAGGAAATTATTTTTCATCTCTATTTTTCGGCCTGATTTCGCCCGTTTCATCGTGAAATGAAGCCTGGACAATGTTTTTTAATTTTTAGAATTTTTTTGCATTGATATTTCAATTTTCTAACTCGGGTCGGGTTCAAACGGACAGGGAGGAAATTTTTTTTATTCTCTATTTTTCGGCCTGTGCTGACCCGTTTCATCTTGAAATGAAGCATGGATGATGTCTATTAATTTTTAGAATTTTTTTGCATTTATTTTTGAATTTTATATCTCGGATCGATTTAGAACGGATAGGAAGGAAATTTTTTTTTTTTTCTATTTTTCGGCCCGTCTTGGCCCGTTTTGCCGTGAAATGAAGCTTGGACGATGTTTTTTAATTTTTAAAATTTTTTTTGCATTTATATTTGAATTTTCTAACTCGAGTCGGGTTCAAATAGATCGGGATGAAATTCTTTTTATTTTCTATTTTTCAGCCTGTCCTGAACCGTTTCGGCTTGAAATGAAGCCTGGATGATGTTTTTTAATTTTTAAAATTCTTCTGCATTTATTTTTGAATTTTCTAACTCGTTTCGGGTTCGAACGGATAAGATGGAAATTATTTTTGTTCTCTATTTTTCGGCCTGTCTTAGCCCGTTTCGTCTTGAAATGAAGCCTGGACGATGTTTTTTTAATTTTGAAAATTTTTTTGCATTTATATTTGAATTTTCTAACTCGGGTCGGGTTCAAACGGAGAGGGAGGAAATTTTTTTTATTCTCTATTTTTCGGCCTGTCCTGACCCGTTTCGTCTTGAAATGAAGCCTGGATGATGTTTTTTAATTTTTAAAATTTTTTTGCATTTATATTTGAATTTTCTAACTCGGGTCGGGTTCGAACGGATAGGAAGGAAGTTATTTTTCTTCTCTATTTTTCGGCCTAATTTGGCCCGTTTCGTCGTGAAATGAAGCCTGGACGATGTTTTTTAATTTTTAAAATTTTTTTGCATTGATATTTGAATTTTCTAACTCGGGTCGGGTTCAAACGGACAGGGATGAAATTTTTTTTTTTTCTCTATTTTTCGGCCTGTCCTGACCCATTTCATCTTGAAATGAAGCCTGAATGATGTCTATTAATTTTTAGAATTTTTTTGCATTTATTTTTGAATTTTCTAACTCGGGTCGGTTTAGAACGGATAGGAAAGAAATTTTTTTTTTTTCTATTTTTCGGCCTGTCTTGGCCCGTTTTGCCGTGAAATGAAGCTTGGATGATGTTTTTTAATTTTTAAATTTTTTTTTTGCATTTATATTTGAATTTTGTAACTCGAGTCGGGTTCAAACGGATAGGGATTAAATTTTTTTTATTCTCTATTTTTCGGCCTGTCTTAGCCCGTTTCGTCTTGAAATGAAGCCTGGACGATGTTTTTTAATTTTTTAAATTTTTTTGCATTTATATTTAATTTTCTAACAGGGTCGGGTTCAAACAGATAGGGAGGAAATTTTTTTTATTCTCTATTTTCCGGCCTGTCCTGACCCGTTTCGTCTTGAAATGAAACCTGGATGATGTTTTTTAATTTTTAAAATTTTTCTGCATTTATTTTTGAATTTTCTAACTCGGGTCGGGTTCGAACGGATAGGAAGGAAATTGTTTTAGTTCACTATTTTTCGGCCTGTCTTAGCCCGTTTCATCTTGAAATGAAGCCTGGATGATGTTTTTTAATTTGTAAATTTTTTTTGCATTTATATTTGAATTTTCTAACTCGGGTTGGGTTCAAACGGATAGGGATTAAATTTTTTTTATTCTCTATTTTTCGGCCTGTCCTGACCCGTTTCGTCTTGAAATGAAGCCTGGTTGATGTCTTTTAATTTTTAAAATTTTTTTTCAATTATTTTTGAATTTTCTAACTAGGACGGGTCGAACGGATAGGAAGAAAATTTTTTTTCTTCTCTATTTTTCGGCCTGACTTCACCCGTTTTATGTCGAAATGAAACCTGGATGATGTTTTTTAATTTTTAGAATTTTTTTCCATTTATTTTTGAATTTTCTAACTCGGCTCGGGTTCGAACGGATAGGAAGGAAATTATTTTTGTTCTCTATTTTTCGGACTGTCTTGGCCCGTTAAGTCTTGAAATGAAGTCTGGATGATATTTTTTAATTTTTAAAATTTTTTTCCATTTATATTTGAATTGTCTAACTCGGGTCGGGTTCGAACAGATAGGAAGGAAAAAAAAATTTTCTCTATTTATCGTCTTGGCTTGGCCTGTTTCGTCGTGAAATGAAGCCTCGACGATGTTTTTTAATTTTTAAAATTTTTTTGCATTTATATTTAATTTTCTAACACGGGTCGGGTTCAAACGGATAGGGACGAAATTTTTTTTATTATCTATTTCTCGGCCGGTCCTGATCCGTTTCGTCTGGAAATGAAGCCTGGATGATGTTTTTTAATTTTGACAATTTTTTTGCAATTATATTTGAATTTTCTAACTCGGGTCGGGTTCGAACGGATAGCGAGGAAATTTTTTTTATTCTCTATTTTTCGGCCTGTCCTGACCCGTTTCGTCTTGAAATGAAGGCTGGATGATGTCTTTTAAGTTTTAAAAATTTTTTTCACTTATTTTTGAATTTTCTAACTCGAGACGGGTCGAACGGATAGGAATAAATTTTTTTTTCTTCTCTATTTTTCGGCCTGACTTCACTCGTTTCGTCTCGAAATGAAGCCTGGATGATGTTTTTTTAATTTTGGAAATTTTTCTGCATTTATATTTGAATTTTCTAACTCGGGTCGGGTTCAAACGGATAGGGAGGAAATTTTTCTTATTCTCTATTTTTCGGCCTGTCCTAACCCGTTTCGGCTTGAAATGAAGCCTGGATGGTGTCTTTTAATTTTTAAATTTTTTTTTCATTTATTTTTGAATTTTCTAACTTGGGTCGGGTTCGAACGGATTGGAAGAAAAATTTTTTTCTTCTCTATTTTTCTGCCTGACTTCACCCGTTTCGTCTCGAAATGAAGCCTGGACGATGTTTTTTTAATTTTGAAATTTTTTCTGCAATTATATTTGAATTTTCTAACTCGGGTCGGGTTCAAACGGATAGGGAGGAAATTTTTTTTATTCTCTATTTTTCGGCCTGTCCTGACCCGTTTCGTCTTGAAATGAAGCCTGGATGATGTTTTTTAGTTTTTAAAATTTTTCTGCATTTATTTTTGAATTTTCTAACTCTGGTCGGGTTCGAACGGATTGGAAGGAAATTGTTTTAGTTCTCTATTTTTCGGACTATCTTAGCCCGTTTCGTCTTAAAATGAAGCCTGGATGATGTTTTTTAATTTTTAAAATTTTTTTGTATTTATATTTGAATTTTCTAAATTGGGTCGGGGTCAAACGGATAAGGATTAAGTTTTTTTTATTCTCTATTTTTCGGCCTGTCCTGACCCGTTTCGTCTTGAAATGAAGCTTGGATGATGTCTTTTAATTTTTAAAATTTTTTTTCAATTATTTTTAAATTTTCTAACTCGGGACGGGTCGAACGGATAGGAAGAAAATTTTTTTTCTTCTCTATTTTTCAGCCTGACTTCACCCGTTTCATCTCGAAATGAAACCTGGATGATGTTTTTTAAATTTTAGAATTTTTTTCCATTTATTTTTGAATTTTCTAACTCGGGTCGGGTTCGAACAGATAGGAATGAAATAATTTTTGTTCTCTATTTTTTGGACTTTCTTGGCCCGTTAAGTCTTGAAATGAAGTCTGGATGATATTTTTTAATTTTTAAATTTTTTTTCCATTTATATTTGAATTGTCAAACTCGGGTCGGGTTCGAACGGATAGGAAGGAAATTTTTTTTTTCTCTATTTATCGGCTTGTCTTGGCCCGTTTCGTCGTGAAATGAAGCCTGGATGATGTTTTTTAGTTTTTAAAATTTTTCTGCATTTATTTTTGAATTTTCTAACTGGGGTCGGGTTCGAACGGATAGGATGGAAATTGTTTTAGTTCTCTATTTTTCGGCCTGACTTAGCCCGTTTCGTCTTGAAATGAAGCCTGGACGATGTTTTTTAATTTTTAAAATTTTTTTGCATTGATATTTGAATTTTCTAACTCGGGTCGGGTTCAAACGGACAGGGAGGAAATTTTTTTTATTCTCTATTTTTCGGCCTGTCCTGAGCCGTTTCATCTTGAAATGAAGCCTGGATGATGTCTTTTAATATCTAGAATTTTTTTGCATTTATTTTTGAATTTTCTAACTCGGATCGGTTTAGAACGGATAGGAAGCAAAAAAAAATTTTCTCAATTTTTCGGCCTTTCTTGGCCCGTTTTGCCGTGAAATGAAGGTTGGACGATGTTTTTTAATTTTTTAATTTTTTTTTGCATTTATATTTGAATTTTCTAACACGACTCGGGTTCGAACGGATGGGGAGGAAGTTCTTTTTATTCTCTATTTTTCGGCCTGTCCTGACCCGTTTCGTCTTGAAATGAAGTCTGGATGATATTTTTTAAATTTTAAAATTTTTCTGCATTTATTTTTGAATTTTCTAACTCGGGTAGGGTTCGAACGGATAAGAAGGAAATTATTTTTATTCTCTATTTTTTTTCCTGTCTTAGCCCGTTTCGTCTTGAAATGAAGCCTGGACGACGTTTTTTTAATTTTGAAAATTTTTCTGCATTTATATTTGAATTTTCTAACTCGGGTCGGGTTCAAACGGATAGGGTGGAAATTTTTTTTATTCTCTATTTTTCGGCCTGTCCTGACCCATTTCGTCATGAAATGAAGCCTAGATGATGTTTTTTAATTTTTAAAATTTTTCTGCATTTATTTTTTAATTTTCTAACTCGGGTCGGGTTTGAACGGATAGGAAGGAAATTGTTTTAGTTCTCTATTTTTTGGCCTGTCTTAGCCCGTTTCGTCTTGAAATGAAGCCTGGATGATTTTTTTAATTTTTAAAATTTTTTTGCATTTATATTTGAATTTTCTAGCTCGGGTCGGGTTCAAACGGATAGGGATTAAATTTTTTTTATTCTCTAGTTTTCGGCCTGTCCTGACCCGTTTCGTCTTGAAATGAAGCCTGGATGATGTCTTTTAATTTTTAAAATTTTTTTTCAATTATTTTTTAATTTTCTAACTCGGGACGGGTCGAACGGATAGGAAAATTTTTTTTCTTCGCTATTTTTCGGCCTGACTTCACCCGTTTCATCTCGAAATGAAACCTGGATAATGTTTTTTAATTTTTAGAATTTTTTCCATTTATTTTTGAATTTTCTAACTCGGGTCGGGTTCAAACGGATAGGAAGGAAATTGTTTTAGTTCTCTATTTTTTGGCCTGTCTTAGCCCGTTTCGTCTTGAAATGAAGCCTGGATGATTTTTTTAATTTTTAAAATTTTTTTGCATTTATATTTGAATTTTCTAACTCGGGTCGGGTTCAAACGGATAGGGATTAAGTTTTTTTTATTCTCTACTTTTCGTCCTGTCCTGACCCGTTTCGTCTTTAAATGAATCCTGGATGATGTCTTTTAATTTTTAAAACTTTTTTTCAATTACTTTTAAATTTTCTAACTCGGGACGGGTCGAACGGATAGGAAGCAAATTTTTATTCTTCTCTATTTTTTGGCCTGACTTCACCCGTTTCATCTCGAAATGAAACCTGGATTATGTTTTTTAAATTTTAGAATTTTTTTCTATTTATTTTTGAATTTTCTAACTCGGGTCGGGTTCGAACGGATAGGAAGGAAATTATTTTTGTTCTCTATTTTTTGGACTTTCTTGGCTCGTTAAGTCTTGAAATGAAGTCTGGATGATATTTTTTAATTTTTAAAATTTTTTTCCATTTATATTTGAATTGTCTAACTCGGGTCGGGTTCGAACGGATAGGAAGGAAAATTTTTTTTTTCTCTATTTATCGGCTTGTCTTGGCCCGTTTCGTCGTGAAATGAAGCCTAGACGATGTTTTTTAATTTTTAAAATTTTTTTGCATTTATATTTAATTTTCTAACACGGGTCGGATTGAAACGGGTAGGGGGGAAATTTTTTTTCTTCTCTATTTTCCGGCCTGTCCTGACCCGTTTCGTCTTGAAATGAAGCCTGGATGATGTTTTTTAATTTTGAAAATTTTTCTGCATTTATATTTGAATTTTCTAACTCGGTCGGGTTCAAACGGATAGGGAGGAAATTTTTTTTATTCTCTATTTTTCGGGCTGTCCTGACCCGTTTCGTCTTGAAATGAAGCCTGGATGATGTTTTTTAGTTTTTAAAATTTTTCTGCATTTATTTTTGAATTTTCTAACTGGCGTCGGGTTCGAACGGATAGGATGGAAATTGTTTTAGTTCTCTATTTTTCGGCCTGTCTTAGCCCGTTTCGTCTTGAAATGAAGCCTGGACGATGTTTTTTAATTTTTAAAATTTTTTTGCATTGATATTTGAATTTTCTAACTCGGGTCGAGTTCAAACGGACAGGGAGGAAATTTTTCTTATTCTCTATTTTTCGGCCTGTCCTGACCCGTTTCATCTTGAAATGAAGCCTGGATGATGTCTTTTAATATTTTGAATTTTTTTGCATTTATTTTTGAATTTTCTAACTCGGGTCGGTTTAGAACGGATAGGAAGCAAAAAAAATTTTCTCAATTTTTCGGCCTTTCATGGCCCGTTTTGCCGTGAAATGAAGGTTGGACGATGTTTTTTAATTTTTTAAATTTTTTTTGCATTTATATTTGAATTTTCTAACACGAGTCGGGTTCAAACGGATAGGGAGGAAATTCTTTTTATTCTCTATTTTTCGGCCTGTCCTGACCCGTTTCGTCTTGAAATGAAGTCTGGATGATATTTTTTAATTTTTAAAATATTTCTGCATTTATTTTTGAATTTTCTAACTCGGGTCGGATTCGAACGGATAAGAAGGAAATTATTTTTATTCTCTATTTTTTGGCCTGTCTTAGCCCGTTTCGTCTTGAAATGAAGCCTGGACGACGTTTTTTTAATTTTGAAAATTTTTCTGCATTTATTTTTGAATTTTCTAACTCGGGTCGGATTCGAACGGATAGGGAGGAAATTGTTTTAGTTCTCTATTTTTCGGCCTGTCTTAGCTCGTTTCGTCTTGAAATGAAGCCTGGATGATGTTTTTTAATTTTTAAAATTTTTTTGCATTTATATTTGAATTTTCTAACTCGGGTCGGGTTCAAACGGATAGGGATTAAGTTTTTTTTATTCTCTACCTTTCGGCCTGTCCTGACCCGTTTCGTCTTGAAATGAAGCCTGGATCAGTCTTTTAATTTTTAAAATTTTTTTTCAATTATTTTTAAATTTTCTAACTCGGGACGGGTCGAACGGATTGGAAGAAAATTTTTTTTCTTCTCTATTTTTCGGCCTGACTTCACCCGTTTCATCTCGAAATGAAACCTGGATGATGTTTTTTAAATTTTAGAATTTTTTTCCATTTATTTTTGAATTTTCTAACTCGGGTCGGGTTCGAACGGATAGGAAGGAAATTATTTTTGTTCTCTATTTTTTGGACTTTCCTGGCCCGTTAAGTCTTGAAATGAAGTCTGGATGATATTTTTAAATTTTTAAATTTTTTTTCCATTTATATTTGAATTGTCTAAGTCGGGTCGGGTTCAAACGGATAGGAAGGAAAAAATTTTTTTCTCTATTTATCGGCTAGTCTTGGCCCGTTTCGTCGTGAAATGAAGCCTAGACGATGTTTTTTAATTTTTAAAATTTTTTAGCATTTAAATTTAATTTTCTAACACGGGTCGGGTTCAAACGGGTAGGGAGGAAATTTTTTTTATTCTCTATTTTCCGGCCTGTCCTGACCCGTTTCGTCTTGAAATGAAGCCTGGATGATGTTTTTTAATTTTGAAAATTTTTCTGCATTTATATTTCAATTTTCTAACTCGGGTCGGGTTCAAACGGATAGGGAGGAAATTTTTTTTATTCTCTATTTTTCGGCCTGTCCTGACCCGTTTCGTCTTGAAAAGAAGCCTGGATGATGTTTTTTAGTTTTTAAAAATTTTCTGCATTTATTTTTTAATTTTCTAACTGGGGTCGGGTTCGAACGGATAGGAAGGAAATTGTTTTAGTTCTCTATTTTTCGGCCTGTCTTAGCCCGTTTCGTCTTGAAATGAAGCCTGGACGATGTTTTTTAATTTTTAAAATTTTTTTGCATTGATATTTGAATTTTCTAACTCGGGTCGGGTTCAAACGGACAGGGAGGAAATTTTTTTTATTCTCTATTTTTCGGCCTGTCCTGACCCGTTTCATCTTGAAATGAAGCCTGGATGATGTCTTTTAATATTTAGAATTTTTTTGCATTTATTTTTGAATTTTTTAACTCGGGTCGGTTTAGAACGGATAGGAAGCAAAAATTTTGTTTCTCAATTTTTCGGCCTTTCTTGGCCCGTTTTGCCGTGAAATGAAGGTTGGACGATGTTTTTTAATTTTTTAAATTTTTTTTGCATTTATATTTGAATTTTCTAACACGAGTCGGGTTCAAACGAATAGGGAGGAAATTCTTTTTATTCTCTATTTTTCGGTCTGTCCTGACCCGTTTCGTCTTGAAATGAAGTCTGGATGATATTTTTTAATTTTTAAAATTTTTCTGCATTTATTTTTGAATTTTCTAACTCGGGTCGGGTTCGAACGGATAGGAAGGAAATTGTTTTAGTTCTCTATTTTATGCCTGTCTTAGCCCGTTTCGTCTTGAAATGAAGCCTGGATGATGTTTTTTAATTTTTAAAATTTTTTTGCATTTATATTTGAATTTTCTAACTCGGGTCGGGTTCAAACGGATAGGGATTAAATTTTTTTTATTCTCTAGTTTTCGGCCTGTCCTTACCCGTTTCGTCTTGAAATGAAGCCTGGATGCTGTCTTTTAATTTTTAAAATTTTTTTTCAATTATTTTTTAATTTTCTAACTCGGGACGGGTCGAACGGATAGGAAAATTTTTTTTCTTCGCTACTTTTCGGCCTGACTTCACCCGTTTCATCTCGAAATGAAACCTGGATAATGTTTTTTAATTTTTAGAATTTTTTTCCATTTATTTTTGAATTTTCTAACTCGGGTCGGGTTCGAACGGATAGGAATAAAATTTTTTTTTCTCTATTTATCGTCTTGTCCTGGCCTGTTTCGTCGTGAAATGAAGCCTAGACGATGTTTTTTAATTTTTAAAATTTTTTTGCACTTATATTTAATTTTCTAGCACGGGTCGGGTTCAAACGGATAGGGACGAAATTTTTTTTATTATCTATTTTTCGACCTGTCCTGACCCGTTTCGTCTTGAAATGAAGCCTGGATGATGTTTTTTAATTTTGACAATTTTTTTGCAATTATATTTGAATTTTCTAACTCGGGTCGGGTTCGAATGGATAGGGTGGAAATTTTTTTTATTCTCTATTTCTCGGCCTGTCCTGACCCGTTTCGTCTTGAAATGAAGGCTGGAATGATGTCTTTTAATTTTTAAAATTTTGTTTCATTTAT
Organism: Quercus robur; assembly: GCF_932294415.1. Lineage (NCBI taxonomy): Eukaryota > Viridiplantae > Streptophyta > Magnoliopsida > Fagales > Fagaceae > Quercus > Quercus robur. Next base: position 28,880,743 of record NC_065539.1, on the reverse strand, counting down.
TTTTGAATTTTCTAACATGAGACGGGTCGAACGGATAGGAAGAAATTTTTTTTTCTTCTCTATTTTTCGGCCTGACTTCACTCGTTTCGTCTCGAAATGAAGCCTGGACGATGTTTTTTTAATTTTGAAAATTTTTCTGCATTTATATTTGAATTTTCTAACTCAGGTCGGGTTCAAACGGATAGGGAGGAAATTTTTTTTATTCTCAATTTTTTGGCCTGTCCTGACCCGTTTAGTCTTGAAATGAAGCCTGGATGGTGTCTTTTAATTTGAAAAATTTTTTTTCATTTATTTTTGAATTTTCTAACTCGGGTCGGGTTCGAACGGATAGGAAGAAAATTTTTTTTCTTCTCTATTTTTCGGCCTGACTTCACCCGTTTCGCCTCGAAATGAAGCCTGGACGATGTTTTTTTAATTTTGGAAATTTTTCTGCATTTATATTTGAATTTCCTAACTCGGGTCAGGTTCAAACGGATAGGGAGGAAATTTTTTTTATTCTCCTTTTTTCTGCCTGTCCTGACCCGTTTCGTCTTGAAATGAAGCCTGGATGATGTTTTTTAGTTTTTAAAATTTTTCTGCATTTATTTTTGAATTTTCTAACTCGGGTCGGGTTCGAACGGATAGGAAGGAAATTGTTTTAGTTATCTATTTTTCGGCCTGTCTTAGCCCGTTTCGTCTTGAAATGAAGCCTGGATGATGTTTTTTAATTTTTAAAATTTTTTTGCATTTATATTTGAATTTTCTAACTCGGGTCGGGTTCAAACGGATAGGGATTAAGTTTTTTTTATTCTCTACTTTTCGGCCTGTCCTGACCCGTTTCGTCTTTAAATGAAGCCTGGATGATGTCTTTTAATTTTTAAAACTTTTTTTCAATTATTTTTAAATTTTCTAACTCGGGACGGGTCGAACGGATAGGAAGAAAATTTTTATTCTTCTCTATTTTTTGGCCTGACTTCACCCGTTTCATCTCGAAATGAAACCTGGATTATGTTTTTTAAATTTTAGAATTTTTTTCTATTTATTTTTGAATTTTCTAACTCGGGTCGGGTTCGAACGGATAGGAAGGAAATTATTTTTGTTCTCTATTTTTTGGACTTTCTTGGCCCGTTAAGTCTTGAAATGAAGTCTGGATGATATTTTTTAATTTTTAAAATTTTTTTCCATTTATATTTGAATTGTCTAACTCGGGTCGGGTTCGAACGGATAGGATGGAAAATTTTTTTTTCTCTATTTATCGGCTTGTCCTGGCCCGTTTCGTCGTGAAATGAAGCCTAGACGATGTTTTTAAATTTTTAAAATTTTTTAGCATTTATATTTAATTTTCTAACACGGGTGGGTGGAAACGGGTAGGGAGGAAATTTTTTTTATTCTCTATTTTCCGGCCTGTCCTGACCCGTTTCGTCTTGAAATGAAGCCTGGCTGATGTTTTTTAATTTTGAAAATTTTTCTGCATTTATATTTGAATTTTCTAACTCGGTCGGGTTCAAACGGATAGGGAGGAAATTTTTTTTATTCTCTATTTTTTGGCCTGTCCTGACCCGTTTCGTCTTGAAATGAAGCCTGGATGATGCTTTTTAGTTTTAAAAAATTTTTTGCATTTATTTTTGAATTTTCTAACTGGCGTCGGGTTCGAACGGATAGGAAGGAAATTGTTTTAGTTCTCTATTTTTCGGCCTGTCTTAGCCCGTTTCGTCTTGAAATGAAGCCTGGACGATGTTTTTTAATTTTTAAAATTTTTTTGCATTGATATTTGAATTTTCTAACTCGGGTCGGGTTCAAACGGACAGGGAAGAAATTTTTTTTATTCTCTATTTTTTGGCCTGTCCTGACCCGTTTCATCTTGAAATGAAGCCTGGATGATGTCTTTTAATATTTAGAATTTTTTTGCATTTATTTTTGAATTTTCTAACTCGGGTCGGTTTAGAACGGATAGGAAGCAAAAAAAAATTTTCTCAATTTTTCGGCCTTTCTTGGCCCGTTTTGCCGTGAAATGAAGGTTGGACGATGTTTTTTAATTTTTTAAATTTTTTTTGCATTTATATTTGAATTTTCTAACACGAGTCGGGTTCAAACGGATAGGGAGGAAATTCTTTTTATTCTCTATTTTTCGGCCTGTCCTGACCCGTTTCGTCTTGAAATGAAGTCTGGATGATATTTTTTAATTTTTAAAATTTTTCTGCATTTATTTTTGAATTTTCTAACTCGGGTCGGATTCGAACGGATAAGAAGGAAATTATTTTTATTCTCTATTTTTTGGCCTGTCTTAGCCCGTTTCGTCTGGAAATGAAGCCTGGACGACGTTTTTTTAATTTTTAAAATTTTTCTGCATTTATATTTGAATTTTCTAACTCGGGACGGGTTCAAACGGATAGGGAGGAAATTTTTTTTATTCTCTATTTTTCGGCCTGTCCTGACCCATTTCGTCATGAAATGAAGCCTAGATGATGTTTTTTAATTTTTAAAATTTTTCTGCATTTATTTTTGAATTTTCTAACTCGGGTCGGGTTTGAACGGATAGGAAGGAAATTGTTTTAGTTCTCTATTTTTTGGCCTGTCTTAGCCCGTTTCGTCTTGAAATGAAGCCTGGATGATGTTTTTTAATTTTTAAAATTTTTTTGCATTTATATTTGAATTTTCTAACACGAGTCGGGTTCAAACGAATAGGGAGGAAATTCTTTTTATTCTCTATTTTTCGGTCTGTCCTGACCCGTTTCGTCTTGAAATGAAGTCTGGATGATATTTTTTAATTTTTAAAATTTTTCTGCATTTATTTTTGAATTTTCTAACTCGGGTCGGGTTCGAACGGATAGGAAGGAAATTGTTTTAGTTCCCTATTTTATGCCTGTCTTAGCCCGTTTCGTCTTGAAATGAAGCCTGGATGATGTTTTTTAATTTTTAAAATTTTTTTGCATTTATATTTGAATTTTCTAACTCGGGTCGGGTTCAAACGGATAGGGATTAAATTTTTTTTATTCTCTAGTTTTCGGCCTGTCCTTACCCGTTTCGTCTTGAAATGAAGCCTGGATGCTGTCTTTTAATTTTTAAAATTTTTTTTCAATTATTTTTTAATTTTCTAACTCGGGACGGGTCGAACGGATAGGAAAATTTTTTTTCTTCGCTACTTTTCGGCCTGACTTCACCCGTTTCATCTCGAAATGAAACCTGGATAATGTTTTTTAATTTTTAGAATTTTTTTCCATTTATTTTTGAATTTTCTAACTCGGGTCGGGTTCGAACGGATAGGAATAAAATTTTTTTTTCTCTATTTATCGTCTTGTCCTGGCCTGTTTCGTCGTGAAATGAAGCCTAGACGATGTTTTTTAATTTTTAAAATTTTTTTGCACTTATATTTAATTTTCTAGCACGGGTCGGGTTCAAACGGATAGGGACGAAATTTTTTTTATTATCTATTTTTCGACCTGTCCTGACCCGTTTCGTCTTGAAATGAAGCCTGGATGATGTTTTTTAATTTTGACAATTTTTTTGCAATAATATTTGAATTTTCTAACTCGGGTCGGGTTCGAATGGATAGGGTGGAAATTTTTTTTATTCTCTATTTCTCGGCCTGTCCTGACCCGTTTCGTCTTGAAATGAAGGCTGGAATGATGTCTTTTAATTTTTAAAATTTTGTTTCATTTATTTTTGAATTTTCTAACATGAGACGGGTCGAACGGATAGGAAGAAATTTTTTTTTCTTCTCTATTTTTCGGCCTGACTTCACTCGTTTCGTCTCGAAATGAAGCCTGGACGATGTTTTTTTAATTTTGAAAATTTTTCTGCATTTATATTTGAATTTTCTAACTCAGGTCGGGTTCAAACGGGTAGGGAGGAAATTTTTTTTATTCTCTATTTTCCGGCCTGTCCTGACCCGTTTCGTCTTGAAATGAAGCCTGGCTGATGTTTTTTAATTTTGAAAATTTTTCTGCATTTATATTTGAATTTTCTAACTCGGTCGGGTTCAAACGGATAGGGAGGAAATTTTTTTTATTCTCTATTTTTTGGCCTGTCCTGACCCGTTTCGTCTTGAAATGAAGCCTGGATGATGCTTTTTAGTTTTAAAAAATTTTTTGCATTTATTTTTGAATTTTCTAACTGGCGTCGGGTTCGAACGGATAGGAAGGAAATTGTTTTAGTTCTCTATTTTTCGGCCTGTCTTAGCCCGTTTCGTCTTGAAATGAAGCCTGGACGATGTTTTTTAATTTTTAAAATTTTTTTGCATTGATATTTGAATTTTCTAACTCGGGTCGGGTTCAAACGGACAGGGAAGAAATTTTTTTTATTCTCTATTTTTCGGCCTGTCCTGACCCGTTTCATCTTGAAATGAAGCCTGGATGATGTCTTTTAATATTTAGAATTTTTTTGCATTTATTTTTGAATTTTCTAACTCGGGTCGGTTTAGAACGGATAGGAAGCAAAAAAAAATTTTCTCAATTTTTCGGCCTTTCTTGGCCCGTTTTGCCGTGAAATGAAGGTTGGACGATGTTTTTTAAGTTTTTAAATTTTTTTTGCATTTATATTTGAATTTTCTAACACGAGTCGGGTTCAAACGGATAGGGAGGAAATTCTTTTTATTCTCTATTTTTCGGCCTGTCCTGACCCGTTTCGTCTTGAAATGAAGTCTGGATGATATTTTTTAATTTTTAAAATTTTTCTGCATTTATTTTTGAATTTTCTAACTCGGGTCGGATTCGAACGGATAAGAAGGAAATTATTTTTATTCTCTATTTTTTGGCCTGTCTTAGCCCGTTTCGTCTGGAAATGAAGCCTGGACGACGTTTTTTTAATTTTTAAAATTTTTCTGCATTTATATTTGAATTTTCTAACTCGGGACGGGTTCAAACGGATAGGGAGGAAATTTTTTTTATTCTCTATTTTTCGGCCTGTCCTGACCCATTTCGTCATGAAATGAAGCCTAGATGATGTTTTTTAATTTTTAAAATTTTTCTGCATTTATTTTTGAATTTTCTAACTCGGGTCGGGTTTGAACGGATAGGAAGGAAATTGTTTTAGTTCTCTATTTTTTGGCCTGTCTTAGCCCGTTTCGTCTTGAAATGAAGCCTGGATGATGTTTTTTAATTTTTAAAATTTTTTTGCATTTATATTTGAATTTTCTAACACGAGTCGGGTTCAAACGAATAGGGAGGAAATTCGTTTTATTCTCTATTTTTCGGTCTGTCCTGACCCGTTTCGTCTTGAAATGAAGTCTGGATGATATTTTTTAATTTTTAAAATTTTTCTGCATTTATTTTTGAATTTTCTAACTCGGGTCGGGTTCGAACGGATAGGAAGGAAATTGTTTTAGTTCTCTATTTTATGCCTGTCTTAGCCCGTTTCGTCTTGAAATGAAGCCTGGATGATGTTTTTTAATTTTTAAAATTTTTTTGCATTTATATTTGAATTTTCTAACTCGGGTCGGGTTCAAACGGATAGGGATTAAATTTTTTTTATTCTCTAGTTTTCGGCCTGTCCTTACCCGTTTCGTCTTGAAATGAAGCCTGGATGCTGTCTTTTAATTTTTAAAATTTTTTTTCAATTATTTTTTAATTTTCTAACTCGGGACGGGTCGAACGGATAGGAAAATTTTTTTTCTTCGCTACTTTTCGGCCTGACTTCACCCGTTTCATCTCGAAATGAAACCTGGATAATGTTTTTTAATTTTTAGAATTTTTTTCCATTTATTTTTGAATTTTCTAACTCGGGTCGGGTTCGAACGGATAGGAATAAAATTTTTTTTTCTCTATTTATCGTCTTGTCCTGGCCTGTTTCGTCGTGAAATGAAGCCTAGACGATGTTTTTTAATTTTTAAAATTTTTTTGCACTTATATTTAATTTTCTAGCACGGGTCGGGTTCAAACGGATAGGGACGAAATTTTTTTTATTATCTATTTTTCGACCTGTCCTGACCCGTTTCGTCTTGAAATGAAGCCTGGATGATGTTTTTTAATTTTGACAATTTTTTTGCAATTATATTTGAATTTTCTAACTCGGGTCGGGTTCGAATGGATAGGGTGGAAATTTTTTTTATTCTCTATTTCTCGGCCTGTCCTGACCCGTTTCGTCTTGAAATGAAGGCTGGAATGATGTCTTTTAATTTTTAAAATTTTGTTTCATTTATTTTTGAATTTTCTAACATGAGACGGGTCGAACGGATAGGAAGAAATTTTTTTTTCTTCTCTATTTTTCGGCCTGACTTCACTCGTTTCGTCTCGAAATGAAGCCTGGACGATGTTTTTTTAATTTTGAAAATTTTTCTGCATTTATATTTGAATTTTCTAACTCAGGTCGGGTTCAAACGGATAGGGAGGAAATTTTTTTTATTCTCAATTTTTTGGCCTGTCCTGACCCGTTTAGTCTTGAAATGAAGCCTGGATGGTGTCTTTTAATTTGAAAAATTTTTTTTCATTTATTTTTGAATTTTCTAACTCGGGTCGGGTTCGAACGGATAGGAAGAAAATTTTTTTTCTTCTCTATTTTTCGGCCTGACTTCACCCGTTTCGCCTCGAAATGAAGCCTGGACGATGTTTTTTTAATTTTGGAAATTTTTCTGCATTTATATTTGAATTTCCTAACTCGGGTCAGGTTCAAACGGATAGGGAGGAAATTTTTTTTATTCTCCTTTTTTCTGCCTGTCCTGACCCGTTTCGTCTTGAAATGAAACCTGGATGATGTTTTTTAGTTTTTAAAATTTTTCTGCATTTATTTTTGAATTTTCTAACTCGGGTCGGGTTCGAACGGATAGGAAGGAAATTGTTTTAGTTATCTATTTTTCGGCCTGTCTTAGCCCGTTTCGTCTTGAAATGAAGCCTGGATGATGTTTTTTAATTTTTAAAATTTTTTTGCATTTATATTTGAATTTTCTAACTCGGGTCGGGTTCAAACGGATAGGGATTAAGTTTTTTTTATTCTCTACTTTTCGGCCTGTCCTGACCCGTTTCGTCTTTAAATGAAGCCTGGATGATGTCTTTTAATTTTTAAAACTTTTTTTCAATTATTTTTAAATTTTCTAACTCGGGACGGGTCGAACGGATAGGAAGAAAATTTTTATTCTTCTCTATTTTTTGGCCTGACTTCACCCGTTTCATCTCGAAATGAAACCTGGATTATGTTTTTTAAATTTTAGAATTTTTTTCTATTTATTTTTGAATTTTCTAACTCGGGTCGGGTTCGAACGGATAGGAAGGAAATTATTTTTGTTCTCTATTTTTTGGACTTTCTTGGCCCGTTAAGTCTTGAAATGAAGTCTGGATGATATTTTTTAATTTTTAAAATTTTTTTCCATTTATATTTGAATTGTCTAACTCGGGTCGGGTTCGAACGGATAGGATGGAAAATTTTTTTTTCTCTATTTATCGGCTTGTCCTGGCCCGTTTCGTCGTGAAATGAAGCCTAGACGATGTTTTTAAATTTTTAAAATTTTTTAGCATTTATATTTAATTTTCTAACACGGGTGGGTGGAAACGGGTAGGGAGGAAATTTTTTTTATTCTCTATTTTCCGGCCTGTCCTGACCCGTTTCGTCTTGAAATGAAGCCTGGCTGATGTTTTTTAATTTTGAAAATTTTTCTGCATTTATATTTGAATTTTCTAACTCGGTCGGGTTCAAACGGATAGGGAGGAAATTTTTTTTATTCTCTATTTTTTGGCCTGTCCTGACCCGTTTCGTCTTGAAATGAAGCCTGGATGATGCTTTTTAGTTTTAAAAAATTTTTTGCATTTATTTTTGAATTTTCTAACTGGCGTCGGGTTCGAACGGATAGGAAGGAAATTGTTTTAGTTCTCTATTTTTCGGCCTGTCTTAGCCCGTTTCGTCTTGAAATGAAGCCTGGACGATATTTTTTAATTTTTAAAATTTTTTTGCATTGATATTTGAATTTTCTAACTCGGGTCGGGTTCAAACGGACAGGGAAGAAATTTTTTTTATTCTCTATTTTTCGGCCTGTCCTGACCCGTTTCATCTTGAAATGAAGCCTGGATGATGTCTTTTAATATTTAGAATTTTTTTGCATTTATTTTTGAATTTTCTAACTCGGGTCGGTTTAGAACGGATAGGAAGCAAAAAAAAATTTTCTCAATTTTTCGGCCTTTCTTGGCCCGTTTTGCCGTGAAATGAAGGTTGGACGATGTTTTTTAATTTTTTAAATTTTTTTTGCATTTATATTTGAATTTTCTAACACGAGTCGGGTTCAAACGGATAGGGAGGAAATTCTTTTTATTCTCTATTTTTCGGCCTGTCCTGACCCGTTTCGTCTTGAAATGAAGTCTGGATGATATTTTTTAATTTTTAAAATTTTTCTGCATTTATTTTTGAATTTTCTAACTCGGGTCGGATTCGAACGGATAAGAAGGAAATTATTTTTATTCTCTATTTTTTGGCCTGTCTTAGCCCGTTTCGTCTGGAAATGAAGCCTGGACGACGTTTTTTTAATTTTTAAAATTTTTCTGCATTTATATTTGAATTTTCTAACTCGGGACGGGTTCAAACGGATAGGGAGGAAATTTTTTTTATTCTCTATTTTTCGGCCTGTCCTGACCCATTTCGTCATGAAATGAAGCCTAGATGATGTTTTTTAATTTTTAAAATTTTTCTGCATTTATTTTTGAATTTTCTAACTCGGGTCGGGTTTGAACGGATAGGAAGGAAATTGTTTTAGTTCTCTATTTTTTGGCCTGTCTTAGCCCGTTTCGTCTTGAAATGAAGCCTGGATGATGTTTTTTAATTTTTAAAATTTTTTTGCATTTATATTTGAATTTTCTAACTCGGGTCGGGTTCAAACGGATAGGGATTAAATTTTTTTTATTCTCTAGTTTTCGGCCTGTCCTGACCCGTTTCGTCTTGAAATGAAGCCTGGATGATGTCTTTTAATTTTTTAAATTTTTTTTCAATTATTTTTGAATTTTCTAACTCGGGACGGGTCGAACGGATAGGAAAATTTTTTTTCTTCTCTATTTTTCGGCCTGACTTCACCCGTTTCATCTCGAAATGAAACCTGGATAATGTTTTTTAATTTTTAGAATTTTTTTCCATTTATTTTTGAATTTTCTAACTCGGGTCGGGTTCGAACGGATAGGAAGGAAACTTTTTTTCCTCTATTTATCGTCTTGTCTTGGCCTGTTTCGTCATGAAATGAAGCCTAGACGATGTTTTTTACTTTTTAAAATTTTTTTGCATTTATATTTAATTTTCTAACACGGGTCGGGTTCAAACGGATAGGGACGAAATTTTTTTTATTATCTATTTTTCGACCTGTCCTGACCCGTTTCGTCTTGAAATGAAGCCTGGATGATGTTTTTTAATTTTGACAATTTTTTTGCAGTTATATTGGATTTTCTAACTCGGGTCGGGTTCGAATGGATAGGGAGGAAATTTTTTTTATTCTCTGTTTCTCGGCCTGTCCTGACCCGTTTCGTCTTGAAATGAAGGCTGGATGATGTCTTTTAATTTTTAAAATTTTGTTTCATTTATTTTTGAATTTTCTAACTTGAGACGGGTCGAACGGATAGGAAGAAATTTTTTTTTCTTCTCTATTTTTCGGCCTGACTTCACTCGTTTCGTCTCGAAATGAAGCCTGGACGATGTATTTTTAATTTTGAAAATTTTTCTGCATTTATATTTGAATTTTCTAACTCGGGTCGGGTTCAAACGGATAGGGAGGAAATTTTTTTTATTCTCAATTTTTCGGCCTGTCCTGACCCGTTTAGTCTTGAAATAAAGCCTGGATGGTGTCTTTTAATTTTTAAAATTTTTTTTCATTTATTATTGAATTTTCTAACTCGGGTCGGGTTCGAACGGATAGGAAGAAAATTTTTTTTCTTCTCTCTTTTTCGGCCTGACTTCACCCGTTTCGCCTCGAAATGAAGCCTGGACGATGTTTTTTTAATTTTGAAAATTTTTCTGCATTTATATTTGAATTTCCTAACTCGGGTCAGGTTCAAACGGATAGGGAGGAAATTTTTTTTATTCTCCTTTTTTCGGCCTGTCCTGACCTGTTTCGTCTTGAAATGAAGCCTGGATGATGTTTTTTAGTTTTTAAAATTTTTCTGCATTTATTTTTGAATTTTCTAACTCGGGTCGGGTTCGAACGGATAGGAAGGAAATTGTTTTAGTTCTCTATTTTTCGGCCTGTCTTAGCCCGTTTCGTCTTAAAATGAAGCCTGGATGATGTTTTTTAATTTTTAAAATTTTTTTGCATTTATATTTGAATTTTCTAACTCGGGTCGGGTTCAAACGGATAGGGATTAAGTTTTTTTTATTCTCTACTTTTCGGCCTGTCCTGACCCGTTTCGTCTTGAAATGAAGCCTGGATGATGTCTTTTAATTTTTAAAATTTTTTTTCAATTATTTTTAAATTTTCTAACTCGAGACGGGTCGAACGGATAGGAAGAAAATTTTTTTTCTTCTCTATTTTTCGGCCTGACTTCACCCGTTTCATCTCGAAATGAAACCTGGATGATGTTTTTTAAATTTTAGAATTTTTTTCCATTTATTTTTGAATTTTCTAACTCGGGTCGAGTTCGAACGGATAGGAAGGAAATAATTTTTGTTCTCTATTTTTTGGACTTTCTTGGCCCGTTAAGTCTTGAAATGAAGTCTGGATGATATTTTTAAATTTTTAAATTTTTTTTCCATTTATATTTGAATTGTTTAACTCGGGTCGGGTTCGAACGGATAGGAAAGAAAATTTTTTTTTCTCTATTTATCGGCTTGTCTTGGCCCGTTTCGTCGTGAAATGAAGCCTAGACAATGTTTTTTAATTTTTAAAATTTTTTAGCATTTATATTTAATTTTCTAACTCGGGTCGGGTTCAAACGGGTAGGGAGGAAATTTTTTTTATTCCCTATTTTCCGGCCTGTCCTGACCCGTTTCGTCTTGAAATGAAGCCTGGATGATGTTTTTTAATTTTGAAAATTTTTCTGCATTTATATTTGTATTTTCTAACTCGGGTCGGGTTCAAACGGATAGGGAGGAAATTTTTTTTATTCTCTATTTTTCGGCCTGTCCTGACCCGTTTCGTCTTGAAATGAAGCCTGGATGATGTTTTTTAGTTTTTAAAATTTTTCTGCATTTATTTTTGAATTTTCTAACTGGGGTCGGGTTCGAACGGATAGGAAGGAAATTGTTTTAGTTCTCTATTTTTCGGCCTGTCTTAGCCCGTTTCGTCTTGAAATGAAGCCTGGACGATGTTTTTTAATTTTTAAAATTTTTTTGCATTGATATTTGAATTTTCTAACTCGGGTCGGGTTCAAACAGACAGGGAGGAAATTTTTTTTATTCTCTATTTTTCGGCTTGTCCTGACCCGTTTCATCTTGAAATGAAGCCTGGATGATGTCTTTTAATATTTAGAATTTTTTTGCATTTATTTTTGAATTTTTTAACTCGGGTCGGTTTAGAACGGATAGGAAGCAAAATTTTTTTTTCTCAATTTTTCGGCCTTTCTTGGCCCGTTTTGCCGTGAAATGAAGGTTGGACGTTGTTTTTTAATTTTTAAAATTTTTTTTGCATTTATATTTGAATTTTCTAACACGAGTCGGGTTCAAACGGATAGGGAGGAAATTCTTTTTATTCTCTATTTTTCGGCCTGTCCTGACCCGTTTCGTCTTGAAATGAAGTCTGGATGATATTTTTTAATTTTTAAAATTTTTCTGCATTTATTTTTGAATTTTCTAACTCGGGTCGGGTTTGAACGGATAGGAAGGAAATTGTTTTAGTTCTCTATTTTTTGGCCTGTCTTAGCCCGTTTCGTCTTGAAATGAAGCCTGGATGATGTTTTTTAATTTTTAAAATTTTTTTGCATTTATATTTGAATTTTCTAACTCGGGTCGGGTTCAAACGGATAGGGATTAAATTTTTTTTATTCTCTAGTTTTCGGCCTGTCCTGACCCGTTTCGTCTTGAAATGAAGTCTGGATGATGTCTTTTAATTTTTAAAAAAAATTTTCAATTATTTTTGAATTTTCTAACTCGGGACGGGTCGAACGGATAGGAAATTTTTTTTTCTTCTCTATTTTTCGGCCTGACTTCACCCGTTTCACCTCGAAATGAAACCTGGATAATGTTTTTTAATTTTAAGAATTTTTTTCCATTTATTTTTGAATTTTCTAACTCGGGTCGGGTTCGAACGGATAGGAAGGAAAATTTTTTTTTCTCTATTTATCGTCTTTTCTTGGCCTGTTTCGTCGTGAAATGAAGCCTAGACAATGTTTTTTAATTTCTAAAATTTTTTTGAATTTATATTTAATTTTCTAGCACGGGTCGGGTTCAAACGGATAGGGACGAAATTTTTTTTATTATCTATTTTTCGACCTGTCCTGACCCGTTTCGTCTTAAAATGAAGCCTGGATGATGTTTTTTAAGTTTGACAATTTTTTTAAAATTATATTTGAATTTTCTAACTCAGTTCGGGTTCGAATGGATAGGGAGGAAAATTTTTTTATTCTCTATTTCTCGGCCTGTCCTGACCCGTTTCGTCTTGGAATGAAGGCTGGATGATATCTTTTAATTTTTAAAATTTTGTTTCATTTATTTTTGAATTTTCTAACTTGAGACGGGTCGAACGGATAGGAAGAAATTTTTTTTTCTTCTCTATTTTTCGGCCTGACTTCACTCGTTTCGTCTCGAAATGAAGCCTGGACGATGTTTTTTTAATTTTGAAAATTTTTCTGCATTTATATTTGAATTTTCTAACTCGGGTCGGGTTCAAACGGATAGGGAGGAAATTTTTTTTATTCTCAATTTTTCGGCCTGTCCTGACCCGTTTAGTCTTGAAATGAAGCCTGGATGGTGTCTTTTAATTTTTCTAATTTTTTTTCATTTATTTTTGAATTTTCTAACTCGGGTCGGGTTCGAACGGATAGGAAGAAAAATTTTTTTCTTCTCTGTTTTTCGGCCTGACTTCACCAATTTCGCCTCGAAATGAAGCCTGGACAATGTTTTTTTAATTTTGAAAATTTTTCTGCATTTATATTTGAATTTCCTGACTCGGGTCAGGTTCAAACGGATAGGGAGGAAATTTTTTTTAAACTCCTTTTTTCGGCCTGACCTGACCCGTTTCGTCTTGAAATGAAGCATGGATGATGTTTTTTAGTTTTTAAAATTTTTCTGCATTTATTTTTGAATTTTCTAACTCGGGTCGGGTTCGAACGGATAGGAAGGAAATTGTTTTAGTTCTCTATTTTTCGGCCAGTCTTTGCCCGTTTCGTCTTGAAATGAAGCCTGGATGATGTTTTTTAATTTTTAAAATTTTTTTGCATTTATATTTGAATTTTCTAACTCGGGTCGTGTTCAAACGGATAGGGATTAAGTTTTTTTTATTCTCTACTTTTCGGCCTGTCCTGACCCGTTTCGTCTTGAAATGAAGCCTGGATGATGTCTTTTAATTTTTAAAATTTTTTTTCAATTATTTTTAAATTTTCTAACTCGGGACGGGTCGAACAGATAGGAAGAAAATTTTTTTTCTTCTCTATTTTTTGCCCTGACTTCACCCGTTTCATCTCGAAATGAAACCTGGATGATGTTTTTTAAATTTTAGAATTTTTTCCAATTTATTTTTGAATTTTCTAACTCGGGTCGGGTTCGAACGGATAGGAAGGAAATAATTTTTGTTCTCTATTTTTTGGACTTTCTTGGCCCGTTAAGTCTTGAAATGAAGTCTGGATGATATTTTTTAATTTTTAAAATTTTTTTCCATTTATATTTGAATTGTCTAACTCGGGTCGGGTTCGAACGGATAGGAAGGAAATTTTTTTTTTCTCTATTTATCGGCGTGTCTTGGCCCGTTTCGTCGTGAAATGAAGCCTAGACGATGTTTTTTACTTTTTAAAATTTTTTTGCATTTATATTTAATTTTCTAACACGGGTCGGGTTCAGACGGGTAGGGAGGAAATTTTTTTTATTCTCTATTTTCCGGCCTGTCCTGACCCGTTTCGTCTTGAAATGAAGCCTGGATGATGTTTTTTAATTTTGAAAATTTTTCTGTATTTATATTTTAATTTTCTAATTCGGGTCGGGTTCAAACGGATAGGGAGGAATTTTTTTTATTCTCTATTTTTCGGCCTGTCCTGAACCGTTTCGTCTTGAAATGAAGCCTGGATGATGTTTTTTAATTTTTAAAATTTTTCTGCATTTATTTTTGAATTTTCTAACTGGGGTCGGGTTCGAACGGATAGGAAGGAAATTGTTTTAGTTCTCTATTTTTCGGCCTATCTTAGCCCGTTTCGTCTTGAGACGAAGCCTGGACGATGTTTTTTAATTTTTTAAATTTTTTTGCATTTATAATTAATTTTCTAACACGGGTCGGGTTCAAACGGATAGGGAGGAAATTTTTTTTATTCTCTATTTTCCGGCCTGTCCTGACCCGTTTCGTCTTGAAATGAATCCTGGATGATGTTTTTTAATTTTGAAATTTTTTTTGCAATTATATTTGAATTTTTTAACTCGGGTCGGGTTCGAACAGATAGGAAGGAAATTATTTTTGTTCTCTATTTTTCGGCCTTTCTTGCCCCTTTAAGTCTTGAAATGAAGTCTGGATGATATTTTTTAATTTTTAAATTTTTTTTGCATTTATATTTGAATTTTCTAGCTCGGGTTGGGTTCGAACGGATTGGGAGGAAATTTTTTTTATTCTCCATTTTTCGGCCTGTCCTGACCCGTTTCCTCTTGAAATGAAGCCCGAAGGATGTCTTTTAATTTTTAAAAATTTTTTTCATTTATTTTTGAATTTTCTAACTTGGGACGGGTCGAACGGATAGGAAGAAAATTTTTTTTCTTCTCTATTTTTGGCCCTGACTTCCCCTGTTTCGTCTCGAAATGAAGCCTGGACGATGTTTTTTTAATTTTGAAAATTTTTCTACATTTATATTTCAATTTTCTAACTCGGGTCGGGTTCAAACGGATATGGAGGAAATTTTTTTATTCTCTATTTTTCAGCCTGTCCTGACCCGTTTCGTCATGACATGAAGCTTGGACGATGTTTTTTAATTTTTTAAAATTTTCTGCATTTATTTTTGAATTTTCTAACTCGAGTCGGGTTCGAACGGATAAAAAGGAAATTATTTTTGTTCTCTATTTTTCAGCCTGTCTTAGCCCGTTTCGTCTTGGAATGAAGTCTGGACGATGTTTTTTAATTTTAAAAATTTTTTTGCATTTATATTTGAATTTTCTAACTCGGGTCGGGTTCAAACGGATAGGGAGGAAATTTTTTTTATTCTCTATTTTCCGGCCTGTCCTGACCCGTTTCGTCTTGAAATGAAGCCTGGATGATGTTTTTTAATTTTGAAAATTTTTCTGCATTTATATTTGAATTTTCTAATTCGGGTCGAGTTCAAACGGATAGGGAGGAATTTTTTTTATTCTCTATTTTTCGGCCTGTCCTGAACCGTTTCGTCTTGAAATGAAACCTGGATGATGTTTTTTAATTTTTAAAATTTTTCTGCATTTATATTTGAATTTTCTAACTCGGGTCGGGTTCAAACGGATAGAGAGGAAATTTTTTTTATTCACAATTTTTCGGCCTGTCCTGACCCGTTAAGTCTTGAAATGAAGCCTGGATGGTGTCTTTTAATTTTTCAAATTTTTTTTCATTTATTTTTGAATTTTCTAACTCGGGTCGGGTTCGAACGGATAGGAAGAAAATTTTTTTTCTTCTCTATTTTTCGGCCTGACTTCACCCATTTCGCCTCGAAATGAAGCTTGGACGATATTTTTTTAATTTTGAAAATTTTTCTGCATTTATATTTGAATTTCCTAACACGGGTCAGGTTCAAACGGATAGGGAGGAAATTTTTTTTATTCTCCTTTTTTCGGCCTGTCCTGACCCGTTTCGTCTTGAAATGAAGCCTGGATGATGTTTTTTAGTTTTTAAAATTTTTCTGCATTTATTTTTGAATTTTCTAACTTGGGTCGGGTTCGAACGGATAGGAAGGAAATTGTTTTAGTTCTCTATTTTTCAGCCTGTCTTAGCCCGTTTCGTCTTGAAATGAAGCCTGGATGATGTTTTTTAATTTTTAAAATTTTTTTGCATTTATATTTGAATTTTCTAACTCGGGTCGGGTTCAAACGGATGGGGATTAAGTTTTTTTTATTCTCTACTTTTCAGCCTGTCCTGACCCGTTTCGTCTTGAAATGAAGCCTGGATGATGTCTTTTAATTTTTAAAATTTTTTTTCAATTATTTTTAAATTTTCTAACTCGGGACGGGTCGAACGGATAGGAAGAAAATTTTTTTTCTTCTCTATTTTTTGCCCTGACTTCACCCGTTTCATCTCGAAATGAAACCTGGATGATGTTTTTTAAATTTTAGAATTTTTTACAATTTATTTTTGAATTTTCTAACTCGGGTCGGGTTCGAACGGATAGGAAGGAAATAATTTTTGTTCTCTATTTTTTGGACTTTCTTGGCCCGTTAAGTCTTGAAATGAAGTCTGGATGATATTTTTTAATTTTTAAAATTTTTTTCCATTTATATTCTAATTGTCTAACTCGGGTCGGGTTCGAACGGATAGGAAGGAAATTTTTTTTTTCTCTATTTATCGGCTTGTCTTGGCCCGTTTCGTCGTGAAATGAAGCCTTGACGATGTTTTTTAATTTTTAAAATTTTTTTGCATTTATATTTAATTTTCTAACACGGGTCGGGTTCAGACGGGTAGGGAGGAAATTTTTTTTATTCTCTATTTTCCGGCCTGTCCTGACCCGTTTCGTCTTGAAATGAAGCCTGGATGATGTTTTTTAATTTTGAAAATTTTTCTGCATTTATATTTGAATTTTCTAATTCGGGTCGGGTTCAAACTGATAGGGAGGAATTTTTTTTATTCTCTATTTTTCGGCCTGTCCTGAACCGTTTCGTCTTGAAATGAAGCCTGGATGATGTTTTTTAATTTTTAAAATTTTTCTGCATTTATTTTTGAATTTTCTAACTGGGGTCGGGTTCCAACGGATAGGAAGGAAATTGCTTTAGTTCTCTATTTTTCGGCCTGTCTTAGCCCGTTTCGTCTTGAGACAAAGCCTGGACGATGTTTTTTAATTTTTTAAATTTTTTTGCATTTATATTTAATTTTCTAACACGGGTCGGGTTCAAACGGATAGGGAGGAAATTTTTTTTATTCTCTATTTTCCGGCCTGTCCTGACCCGTTTCGTCTTGAAATGAATACTGGATGATGTTTTTTAATTTTGAAATTTTTTTTGCAATTATATTTGAATTTTTTAACTCGGGTCGGGTTCGAACAGATAGGAAGGAAATTATTTTTGTTCTCTATTTTTCGGCCTTTCTTGCCCCTTTAAGTCTTGAAATGAAGTCTGGATGATATTTTTTAATTTTTTAATTTTTTTTGCATTTATATTTGAATTTTCTAGCTCGGGTTGGGTTCGAACGGATTGGGAGGAAATTTTTTTTATTCTCCATTTTTCGGCCTGTCTTGACCCGTTTCCTCTTGAAATGAAGCCCGAAGGATGTCTTTTAATTTTTAAAAAATTTTTTCATTTATTTTTGAATTTTCTAACTTGGGACGGGTCGAACGGATAGGAAGAAAATTTTTTTTCTTCTCTATTTTTGGCCCTGACTTCCCCTGTTTCGTCTCGAAATGAAGCCTGGACGATGTTTTTTTAATTTTGAAAATTTTTCTACATTCATATTTCAATTTTCTAACTCGGGTCGGGTTCAAACGGATATGGAGGAAATTTTTTTATTCTCTATTTTTCAGCCTGTCCTGACCCGTTTCGTCATGACATGAAGCTTGGACGATGTTTTTTAATTTTTTAAAATTTTCTGCATTTATTTTTGAATTTTCTAACTCTAGTCGGGTTCGAACGGATAAAAAGGAAATTATTTTTGTTCTCTATTTTTCGGCCTGTCTTAGCCCGTTTCGTCTTGGAATGAAGTCTGGACGATGTTTTTTAATTTTAAAAATTTTTTTGCATTTATATTTGAATTTTCTAATTCGGGTCGGGTTCAAACGGATATGGAGGAAATTTTTTTTATTCTCAATTTTTCGGCCTGTCCTGACCCGTTTAGTCTTGAAATGAAGCCTGGATGGTGTCTTTTAATTTTTAAAATTTTTTTTCATTTATTATTGAATTTTCTAACTCGGGACGGGTTCGAACGGATAGGAAGAAAATTTTTTTTCTTCTCTATTTTTCGGCCTGACTTCACCCGTTTCGCCTCGAAATGAAGCCTGGACGATGTTTTTTTAATTTTGAAAATTTTTCTGCATTTATATTTGAATTTCCTAACTCGGGTCAGGTTCAAACGGATAGGGAGGAAATTTTTTTTATTCTCCTTTTTTCTGCCTGTCCTGACCCGTTTCGTCTTGAAATGAAGCCTGGATAATGTTTTTTAGTTTTTAAAATTTTTCTGCATTTATTTTTGAATTTTCTAACTCGGGACGGGTTCGAACGGATAGGAAGGAAATTGTTTTAGTTCTCTATTTTTCGGCCTGTCTTAGCCCGTTTCGTCTCGAAATGAAGCCTGGATGATGTTTTTTAATTTTTAAAATTTGTTTGCATTTATATTTGAATTTTCTAACTCGGGTCTGGTTCAAACGGATAGGGATTAAGTTTTTTTTATTCTCTACTTTTCGGCCTGTCCTGACCCGTTTCGTCTTGAAATGAAGCCTGGATGATGTCTTTTAATTTTTAAAATTTTTTTTCAATTATTTTTAAATTTTCTAACTCGGGACGGGTCGAACGGATAGGAAGAAAATTTTTTTTCTTCTCTATTTTTCGGCCTGACTTCACCCGTTTCATCTCGAAATGAAACCTGGATGATGTTTTTTAAATTTTAGAATTTTTTTCCATTTATTTTTGAATTTTCTAACTCGGGTCGGGTTCGAACGGATAGGAAGGAAATAATTTTTGTTCTCTATTTTTTGGACTTTCTTGGCCCGTTAAGTCTTGAAATGAAGTCTGGATGATATTTTTTAATTTTTAAATTTTTTTTCCATTTATATTTGAATTGTCTAACTCGGGTCGGGTTCGAACGGATAGGAAGGAAAATTTTTTTTTCTCTATTTATCGGCTTGTCTTGGCCTGTTTCGTCGTGAAATGAAGCCTAGACGATGTTTTTTAATTTTTAAAATTTTTTAGCATTTATTTTAATTTTCTAACACGGGTCGGGTTCAAACGGGTTGGGAGGAAATTTTTTTTATTCTCTATTTTCCGGCCTGTCCTGACCCGTTTCGTCTTGAAATGAATTCTGGATGATGTTTTTTTATTTTGAAAAATTTTCTGCATTTATATTTGAATTTTCTAACTCGGGTCGGGTTCAAACGGATAGGGAGGAAATTTTTTTTATTCTCTATTTTTCGGCCTGTCCTGACCCGTTTCGTCTTGAAATGAAGCCTGGATGATGTTTTTCAGTTTTTAAAATTTTTCTGCATTTATTTTTGAATTTTCTAACTGGGGTCGGGTTCGAACGGATAGGAAGGAAATTGTTTTGGTTCTCTATTTTTCGGCCTGTCTTAGCCCGTTTCGTCTTGAAATGAAGCCTGGACGATGTTTTTTAATTTTTAAAATTTTTTTGCATTGATATTTGAATTTTCTAACTCGGGTCGGGTTCAAACGGACAGGGAGGAAATTTTTTTTATTCTCTATTTTTCGGCCTGTCCTGACCCGTTTCATCTTGAAATGAAGCCTGGATGATGTCTTTTAATATTTAGAATTTTTTTGCATTTATTTTTGAATTTTTTAACTCGGGTCGGTTTAGAACGGATAGGAAGCAAAAAGTTTTTTTCTCAATTTTTCGGCCTTTCTTGGCCCGTTTTGCCGTGAAATGAAGGTTGGACGATGTTTTTTAATTTTTTAAATTTTTTTTGCATTTATATTTGTATTTTCTAACACGAGTCGGGTTCAAACGGATAGGGAGGAAATTCTTTTTATTCTCTATTTTTCGGCCTGTCCTGACCCGTTTCGTCTTGAAATGAAGTCTGGATGATATTTTTTAATTTTTAAAATTTTTCTGCATTTATTTTTGAATTTTCTAACTCGGGTCGGGTTTGAACGGATAGGAAGGAAATTGTTTTAGTTCTCTATTTTTTGGCCTTTCTTAGCCCGTTTCGTCTTGAAATGAAGCCTGGATGATGTTTTTAATTTTTAAAATTTTGTTGCATTTATATTTGAATTTTCTAACTCGGGTCGGGTTCAAACGGATAGGGATTAAATTTTTTTTATTCTCTAGTTTTCGGCCTGTCCTGACCCGTTTCGTCTTGAAATGAAGTCTGGATGATGTCTTTTAATTTTTAAAAAAAATTTTCAATTATTTTTGAATTTTCTAACTCGGGACGGGTCGAACGGATAGGAAAATTTTTTTTCTTCTCTATTTTTCGGCCTGACTTCACCCGTTTCACCTCGAAATGAAACCTGGATAATGTTTTTTAATTTTTAGAATTTTTTTCCATTTATTGTTGAATTTTCTAACTCGGGTCGGGTTCGAACGGATAGGAAGGAAAATTTTTTTTTTCTCTATTTATCGTCTTGTCTTGGCCTGTTTCGTCGTGAAATGAAGCCTAGACAATGTTTTTTAATTTTTAAAATTTTTTTGAATTTATATTTAATTTTCTAGCACGGGTCGGGTTCAAACGGATAGGGACGAAATTTTTTTTATTATCTATTTTTCGACCTGTCCTGACCCGTTTCGTCTTAAAATGAAGCCTGGATGATGTTTTTTAAGTTTGACAATTTTTTTGCAATTATATTTGAATTTTCTAACTCGGGTCGGGTTCGAATGGATAGGGAGGAAATTTTTTTTATTCTCTATTTCTCGGCCTGTCCTGACCCGTTTCGTCTTGAAATGAAGGCTGGATGATGTCTTTTAATTTTTAAAATTTTGTTTCATTTATTTTTGAATTTTCTAACTTGAGACGGGTCGAACGGATAGGAAGAAATTTTTTTTTCTTCTCTAGTTTTCGGCCTGACTTCACTCGTTTCGTCTCGAAATGATGCCTGGACGATGTTTTTTTAATTTTGAAAATTTTTCTGCATTTATATTTGAATTTTCTAACTCGGGTCGGGTTCAAACGGATAGGGAGGAAATTTTTTTTATTCTCAATTTTTCGGCCTGTCCTGACCCGTTTAGTCTTGAAATGAAGCCTGGATGGTGTCTTTTAATTTTTCAAATTTTTTTTCATTTATTTTTGAATTTTCTAACTCGGTTCGAGTTCGAACGGATAGGAAGAAAATTTTTTTTCTTCTCTATTTTTCGGCCTGACTTCACCCATTTCGCCTCGAAATGAAGCCTGGACGATGTTTTTTTAATTTTGAAAATTTTTCTGCATTTATATTTGAATTTCCTAACTCGGGTCAGGTTCAAACGGATAGGGAGGAAATTTTTTTTATTCTCCTTTTTTCGGCCTGTCCTGACCCGTTTCGTCTTGAAATGAAGCCTGGATGATGTTTTTTAGTTTTTAAAATTTTTCTGCATTTATTTTTGAATTTTCTAACTCGGGTCGGGTTCGAACGGATAGGAAGGAAATATTTTTAGTTCTCTATTTTTCGGCCTGTCTTAGCCCGTTTCGTCTTGAAATGAAGCCTGGATGATGTTTTTTAATTTTTAAAATTTTTTTGCATTTATATTCGAATTTTCTAACTCGGGTCGGGTTCAAACGGATAGGGATTAAGTTTTTTTTATTCTCTACTTTTCGGCCTGTCCTGACCCGTTTCGTCTTGAAATGAAGCCTGGATGATGTCTTTTAATTTTTAAATTTTTTTTTCAATTATTTTTAAATTTTCTAACTCGGGACGGGTCGAACGGATAGGAAGAAAATTTTTTTTCTTCTCTATTTTTTGCCCTGACTTCACCCGTTTCATCTCGAAATGAAACCTGGATGATGTTTTTTAAATTTTAGAATTTTTTACCATTTATTTTTGAATTTTCTAACTCGGGTCGGGTTCGAACGGATAGGAAGGAAATAATTTTTGTTCTCTATTTTTTGGACTTTCTTGGCCGGTTAAGTCTTGAAATGAAGTCTGGATGATATTTTTTAATTTTTAAAATTTTTTTCCATTTATATTTGAATTGTCTAACTCGGGTCGAGTTCGAACGGATAGGAAGGAAATTTTTTTTTTCTCTATTTATCGGCTTGTCTTGGCCCGTTTCGTCGTGAAATGAAGCCTAGACGATGTTTTTTAATTTTTAAAATTTTTTTGCATTTATATTTGATTTTCTAACACGGGTCGGGTTCAGACGGGTAGGGAGGAAATTTTTTTATTCTCTATTTTTCGGCCTGTCTTAGCCCGTTTCGTCTTGGAATGAAGTCTGGACGATGTTTTTTAATTTTAAAATTTTTGTTGCATTTATATTTGAATTTTCTAACTCGGGTCGGGTTCAAACGGATAGGGAGGAAATTTTTTTTATTCTCTATTTTCCGGCCTGTCCTGACCCGTTTCGTCTTGAAATGAATCCTGGATGATGTTTTTTAATTTTGAAATTTTTTTTGCAATTATATTTGAATTTTTTAACTCGGGTCGGGTTCGAACAGATAGGAAGGAAATTATTTTTGTTCTCTATTTTTCGGCCTTTCTTGCCCCTTTAAGTCTTGAAATGAAGTCTGGATGATATTTTTAAATTTTTAAATTTTTTTTGCATTTATATTTGAATTTTCTAACTCGGGTTGGGTTCGAACGGATTGGGAGGAAATTTTTTTTATTCTCCATTTTTCGCCCTGTCCTGACCCGTTTCCTCTTGAAATGAAGCCCGGAGGATGTCTTTTAATTTTTAAAATTTTTTTTCATTTATTTTTGAATTTTCTAACTTGGGACGGTTCGAACGGATAGGAAGAAATTTTTTTTTCTTCTCTATTTTTGGCCATGACTTCCCCTGTTTCGTCTCGAAATGAAGCCTGGACGATGTTTTTTTAATTTTGAAAATTTTTCTACATTTATAGTTGAATTTTCTAACTCGGGTCGGGTTCAAACGGATATGGAAGAAATTTTTTTTATTCTCTATTTTTCAGCCTGTCCTGACCCGTTTCGTCATGACATGAAGCTTGGACGATGTTTTTTAATTTTTTAAAATTTTCTGCATTTATTTTTGAATTTTCTAACTCGAGTCGGGTTCGAACGGATAAAAAGGAAATTATTTTTGTTCTCTATTTTTCGGCCCGTCTTAGCCCGTTTCGTCTTGGAATGAAGTCTGGACGATGTTTTTTAATTTTAAAAATTTTTTTGCATTTATATTTGAATTTTCTAACTCGGGTCGGGTTCAAACGGATAGGGAGGAAATTTTTTTTATTCTCTATTTTCCGGCCTGTCCTGACCCGTTTCGTCTTGATATGAAGCCTGGATGATGTTTTTTAATTTTGAAAATTTTTCTGCATTTATATTTGAATTTTCTAATTCGGGTCGGGTTCAAACGGATAGGGAGGAATTTTTTTTATTCTCTATTTTTCGGCCTGTCCTGAACCGTTTCGTCTTGAAATGAAGCCTGAATGATGTTTTTTAATTTTTAAAATTTTTCTGCATTTATTTTTGAATTTTCTAACTGGGGTCGGGTTCGAACGGATAGGAAGGAAATTGTTTTAGTTCTCTATTTTTCGGCCTGTCTTAGCCCGTTTCGTCTTGAGACGAAGCCTGGACGATGTTTTTTAATTTTTTAAATTTTTTTGCATTTATATTTAATTTTGTAACACGGGTCGGGTTCAAACGGATAGGGAGAAAATTTTTTTTATTCTCTATTTTCCGGCCTGTCCTGACCCGTTTCGTCTTGAAATGAATCCTGGATGATGTTTTTTAATTTTGAAATTTTTTTTGCAATTATATTTGAATTTTTTAACTCGGGTCGGGTTCGAACAGATAGGAAGGAAATTATTTTTGTTCTCTATTTTTCGGCCTTTCTTGCCCCTTTAAGTCTTGAAATGAAGTCTGGATGATATTTTTTAATTTTTAAAATTTTTTTGCATTTATATTTGAATTTTCTAACTCGGGTTGGGTTCGAACGGATTGGGAGGAAATTTTTTTTATTCTCCATTTTTCGGCCTGTCCTGACCCGTATCCTCTTGAAATGAAGCTCGGAGGATGTCTTTTAATTTTTAAAATTTTTTTTCTTTTATTTTTGAATTTTCTAACTTGGGACGGGTCGAACAGATAGGAAGAAAATTTTTTTTCTTCTCTATTTTTGGCCCTGACTTCTCCTGTTTCGTCTCGAAATGAAGCCTGGACGATGTTTTTTTAATTTTGAAAATTTTTCTACATTTATATTTGAATTTTCTAACTCGGGTCGGGTTCAAACGGATATGGAGGAAATTTTTTTTATTCTCTATTTTTCAGCCTGTACTGACCCGTTTCGTCATGACATGAAGCTTGGACGATGTTTTTTAATTTTTTAAAATTTTCTGCATTTATTTTTGAATTTTCTAACTCGAGTCGGGTTCGAACGGATAAAAAGGAAATTATTTTTGTTCTCTATTTTTCGGCCTGTCTTAGCCCGTTTCATCTTGGAATGAAGTCTGGACGATGTTTTTTAATTTTAAAAATTTTTTTGCATTTATATTTGAATTTTCTAACTCGGGTCGGATTCAAACGGATAGGGAGGAAATTTTTTTTATTCTCTATTTTCCGGCCTGTCCTGACCCGTTTCGTCTTGAAATGAAGCCTGGATGATGTTTTTTAATTTTGAAAATTTTTCTGCATTTATATTTGAATTTTCTAATTCGGGTCGGGTTCAAACGGATAGTTAGGAATTTTTTTTATTCTCTATTTTTCGGCCTGTCCTGAACCGTTTCGTCTTGAAATGAAGCCTGGATGATGTTTTTTAATTTTTAAAATTTTTCTGCATTTATTTTTGAATTTTCTAACTGGGGTCGAGTTCGAACGGATAGGAAGGAAATTGTTTTAGTTCTCTATTTTTCGGCCTGTCTTAGCCCGTTTCGTCTTGAGACGAAGCCTGGACGATGTTTCTTAATTTTTTAAATTTTTTTGCATTTATATTTAATTTTCTAACACGGGTCGGGTTCAAACGGATAGGGAGGAAATTTTTTTTATTCTCTATTTTCCGGCCTGTCCTGACCCGTTTCGTTTTGAAATGAATCCTGGATGATGTTTTTTAATTTTGAAATTTTTTTTGCAATTATATTTGAATTTTTTAACTCGGGTCGGGTTCGAACAGATAGGAAGGAAATTATTTTTGTTCTCTATTTTTCGGCCTTTCTTGCCCCTTTAAGTCTTGAAATGAATTCTGGATGATATTTTTTAATTTTTAAATTTTTTTTGCATTTATATTTGAATTTTCTAACTCGGGTTGGGTTCGAACGGATTGGGAGGAAATTTTTTTTATTCTCCATTTTTCGGCCTGTCCTGACCCGTTTCCTCTTGAAATGAAGCCCGGAGGATGTCTTTTAATTTTTAAAAATTTTTTCATTTATTTTTGAATTTTCTAACTTGGGACGGGTCGAACGGATAGGAAGAAAATTTTTTTTCTTCTCTATTTTTGGCCCTGACTTCCCCTGTTTCGTCTCGAAATGAAGCCTGGACGATGTTTTTTTAATTTTGAAAATTTTTCTACAATTATATTTGAATTTTCTAACTCGGGTCGGGTTCAAACGGATATGGAGGAAATTTTTTTTATTCTCTATTTTTCAGCCTGTCCTGACCCGTTTCGTCATGTCATGAAGCTTGGACGATGTTTTTTAATTTTTTAAAATTTTCTGCATTTATTTTTGAATTTTCTAACTCGAGTCGGGTTCGAACGGATAAAAAGGAACTTATTTTTGTTCTCTATTTTTCGGCCTGTCTTAGCCCGTTTCGTCTTGGAATGAAGTCTGGACGATGTTTTTTAATTTTAAAATTTTTGTTGCATTTATATTTGAATTTTCTAACTCGGGTCGGGTTCAAACGGATAGGGAGGAAATTTTTTTTATTCTCTATTTTCCGGCCTGTCCTGACCCGTTTCGTCTTGAAATGAATCCTGGATGATGTTTTTTAATTTTGAAATTTTTTTTGCAATTATATTTGAATTTTTTAACTCGGGTCGGGTTCGAACAGATAGGAAGGAAATTATTTTTGTTCTCTATTTTTCGGCCTTTCTTGCCCCTTTAAGTCTTGAAATGAAGTCTGGATGATATTTTTAAATTTTTAAATTTTTTTTGCATTTATATTTGAATTTTCTAACTCGGGTTGGGTTCGAACGGATTGGGAGGAAATTTTTTTTATTCTCCATTTTTCGCCCTGTCCTGACCCGTTTCCTCTTGAAATGAAGCCCGGAGGATGTCTTTTAATTTTTAAAATTTTTTTTCATTTATTTTTGAATTTTCTAACTTGGGACGGTTCGAACGGATAGGAAGAAATTTTTTTTTCTTCTCTATTTTTGGCCCTGACTTCCCCTGTTTCGTCTCGAAATGAAGCCTGGACGATGTTTTTTTAATTTTGAAAATTTTTCTACATTTATAGTTGAATTTTCTAACTCGGGTCGGGTTCAAACGGATATGGAAGAAATTTTTTTTATTCTCTATTTTTCAGCCTGTCCTGACCCGTTTCGTCATGACATGAAGCTTGGACGATGTTTTTTAATTTTTTAAAATTTTCTGCATTTATTTTTGAATTTTCTAACTCGAGTCGGGTTCGAACGGATAAAAAGGAAATTATTTTTGTTCTCTATTTTTCGGCCCGTCTTAGCCCGTTTCGTCTTGGAATGAAGTCTGGACGATGTTTTTTAATTTTAAAAATTTTTTTGCATTTATATTTGAATTTTCTAACTCGGGTCGGGTTCAAACGGATAGGGAGGAAATTTTTTTTATTCTCTATTTTCCGGCCTGTCCTGACCCGTTTCGTCTTGATATGAAGCCTGGATGATGTTTTTTAATTTTGAAAATTTTTCTGCATTTATATTTGAATTTTCTAATTCGGGTCGGGTTCAAACGGATAGGGAGGAATTTTTTTTATTCTCTATTTTTCGGCCTGTCCTGAACCGTTTCGTCTTGAAATGAAGCCTGAATGATGTTTTTTAATTTTTAAAATTTTTCTGCATTTATTTTTGAATTTTCTAACTGGGGTCGGGTTCGAACGGATAGGAAGGAAATTGTTTTAGTTCTCTATTTTTCGGCCTGTCTTAGCCCGTTTCGTCTTGAGACGAAGCCTGGACGATGTTTTTTAATTTTTTAAATTTTTTTGCATTTATATTTAATTTTGTAACACGGGTCGGGTTCAAACGGATAGGGAGAAAATTTTTTTTATTCTCTATTTTCCGGCCTGTCCTGACCCGTTTCGTCTTGAAATGAATCCTGGATGATGTTTTTTAATTTTGAAATTTTTTTTGCAATTATATTTGAATTTTTTAACTCGGGTCGGGTTCGAACAGATAGGAAGGAAATTATTTTTGTTCTCTATTTTTCGGCCTTTCTTGCCCCTTTAAGTCTTGAAATGAAGTCTGGATGATATTTTTTAATTTTTAAAATTTTTTTGCATTTATATTTGAATTTTCTAACTCGGGTTGGGTTCGAACGGATTGGGAGGAAATTTTTTTTATTCTCCATTTTTCGGCCTGTCCTGACCCGTATCCTCTTGAAATGAAGCTCGGAGGATGTCTTTTAATTTTTAAAATTTTTTTTCTTTTATTTTTGAATTTTCTAACTTGGGACGGGTCGAACAGATAGGAAGAAAATTTTTTTTCTTCTCTATTTTTGGCCCTGACTTCTCCTGTTTCGTCTCGAAATGAAGCCTGGACGATGTTTTTTTAATTTTGAAAATTTTTCTACATTTATATTTGAATTTTCTAACTCGGGTCGGGTTCAAACGGATATGGAGGAAATTTTTTTTATTCTCTATTTTTCAGCCTGTACTGACCCGTTTCGTCATGACATGAAGCTTGGACGATGTTTTTTAATTTTTTAAAATTTTCTGCATTTATTTTTGAATTTTCTAACTCGAGTCGGGTTCGAACGGATAAAAAGGAAATTATTTTTGTTCTCTATTTTTCGGCCTGTCTTAGCCCGTTTCATCTTGGAATGAAGTCTGGACGATGTTTTTTAATTTTAAAAATTTTTTTGCATTTATATTTGAATTTTCTAACTCGGGTCGGATTCAAACGGATAGGGAAGAAATTTTTTTTATTCTCTATTTTCCGGCCTGTCCTGACCCGTTTCGTCTTGAAATGAAGCCTGGATGATGTTTTTTAATTTTGAAAATTTTTCTGCATTTATATTTGAATTTTCTAATTCGGGTCGGGTTCAAACGAATAGTTAGGAATTTTTTTTACTCTCTATTTTTCGGCCTGTCCTGAACCGTTTCGTCTTGAAATGAAGCCTGGATGATGTTTTTTAATTTTGAAAATTTTTCTGCATTTATTTTTGAATTTTCTAACTGGGGTCGAGTTCGAACGGATAGGAAGGAAATTGTTTTAGTTCTCTATTTTTCGGCCTGTCTTAGCCCGTTTCGTCTTGAGACGAAGCCTGGACGATGTTTTTTAATTTTTTAAATTTTTTTGCATTTATATTTAATTTTCTAACACGGGTCGGGTTCAAACGGATAGGGAGGAAATTTTTTTTATTCTCTATTTTCCGGCCTGTCCTGAGCCGTTTCGTTTTGAAATGAATCCTGGATGATGTTTTTTAATTTTGAAATTTTTTTTGCAATTATATTTGAATTTTTTAACTCGGGTCGGGTTCGAACAGATAGGAAGGAAATTATTTTTGTTCTCTATTTTTCGGCCTTTCTTGCCCCTTTAAGTCTTGAAATGAATTCTGGATGATATTTTTTAATTTTTAAATTTTTTTTGCATTTATATTTGAATTTTCTAACTCGGGTTGGGTTCGAACGGATTGGGAGGAAATTTTTTTTATTCTCCATTTTTCGGCCTGTCCTGACCCGTTTCCTCTTGAAATGAAGCCCGGAGGATGTCTTTTAATTTTTAAAAATTTTTTCATTTATTTTTGAATTTTCTAACTTGGGACGGGTCGAACGGATAGGAAGAAAATTTTTTTTCTTCTCTATTTTTGGCCCTGACTTCCCCTGTTTCGTCTCGAAATGAAGCCTGGACGATGTTTTTTTAATTTTGAAAATTTTTCTACATTTATATTTGAATTTTCTAACTCGGGTCGGGTTCAAACGGATATGGAGGAAATTTTTTTTATTCTCTATTTTTCAGCCTGTCCTGACCCGTTTCGTCATGTCATGAAGCTTGGACGATGTTTTTTAATTTTTTAAAATTTTCTGCATTTATTTTTGAATTTTCTAACTCGAGTCGGGTTCGAACGGATAAAAAGGAAATTATTTTTGTTCTCTATTTTTCGGCCTGTCTTAGCCCGTTTCGTCTTGGAATGAAGTCTGGACGATGTTTTTTAATTTTAAAATTTTTGTTGCATTTATATTTGAATTTTCTAACTCGGGTCGGGTTCAAACGGATAGGGAGGAAATTTTTTTTATTCTCTATTGTCCGGCCTGTCCTGACCCGTTTCGTCTTGAAATGAATCCTGGATGATGTTTTTTAATTTTGAAATTTTTTTTGCAATTATATTTGAATTTTTTAACTCGGGTCGGGTTCGAACAGATAGGAAGGAAATTATTTTTGTTCTCTATTTTTCGGCCTTTCTTGCCCCTTTAAGTCTTGAAATGAAGTCTGGATGATATTTTTAAATTTTTAAATTTTTTTTGCATTTATATTTGAATTTTCTAACTCGGGTTGGGTTCGAACGGATTGGGAGGAAATTTTTTTTATTCTCTATTTTCCGGCCTGTCCTGACCCGTTTCGTCTTGAAATGAAGCCTGGATGATGTTTTTTAATTTTGAAAATTTTTCTGCATTTATTTTTGAATTTTCTAATTCGGGTCGGGTTCAAACGGATAGGGAGGAATTTTTTTTATTCTCTATTTTTCGGCCTGTCCTGACCCGTTTCATCTTGAAATGAAGCCTGGATGATGTCTATTAATTTTTAGAATTTTTTTGCATTTATTTTTGAATTTTCTAACTCGGGTCGGGTTCGAACGGATAAGAAGGAAATTATTTTTGTTCTCTATTTTTCGGTCTGTCTTAGCCTGTTTCGTCTTGAAATGAAGCCTGGACGATATTTTTTTAATTTTTAAAATTTTTCTGCATTTATATTTGAATTTTCTAACTCGGGTCGGGTTCAAACGGATATGGAGGAAATTTTTTTTATTCTCTATTTTTCAGCCTGTCCTGACCCGTTCCGTCATGAAATGAAGCCTGGATGATGTTTTTTAATTTTTAAAAATATTCCGCATTTATTTTTGATTTTTCTAACTCGAGTCGGGTTCGAACGGATAAGAAGGAAATTGTTTTAGTTCTCTATTTTTCAGCCTGTCTTAGCTCGTTTCGTCTTGAAATGAAGCTTGGACGATGTCTATTAATTTTTATAATTTTTTTGCATTTATTTTTGAATTTTCTAACTCGGGTCGGTTTAGAACGGATAGGAAGGAAATTTGTTTTTTCTATTTTTCGGCCTGTCTTGGCCCGTTTTGCCGTGAAATGAAGCTTGGACGATGTTTTTTAATTTTTAAAATTTTTTTTGCATTTATATTTGAATTTTCTAACTCGAGTCGGGTTCAAACAGATAGGGATGAAATTCTTTTTATTTTCTATTTTTCGGCCAGTCCTGACCCGTTTCGTCTTGAAATGAAGCTTGGATGATCTTTTTTAATTTTTAAAAATTTTCTGCATTTATTTTTGAATTTTCTAACTCGGGTCGGGTTCGAACGGATAAGAAGGAAATTTTTTTTGTTCTCTATTTTTCGGCCTGTCTTAGCCCGTTTCGTCTTGAAATGAAGCCTGGACGATTTTTTTTTTAATTTTTAAAATTTTTTTGCATTTATATTTGAATTTTCTAACTCGGGTCGGGTTCAAACGGATAGGGTGGAAATTTTTTTTATTCTCTATTTTTCGGCCTGTCCTTACCCGTTTTGTCTTGAAATGAAGCCTAGATGAAGTCTTTTAATTTTTAGAATTTTTTTGCATTTATTTTTGAATTTTCAAACTCGGGTCGGGTTCCAACGGATAGGAAGGAAATTTTTTTTTTCTCTATTTTTCGGCCTGTCTTAGCCCGTTTTGCCGTGAAATGAGGCTTGGATGATGTTTTTTAATTCCTAAAATTTTTTTTGCATTTATATTTGAATTTTCTAACTCGGGTCGGGTTCAAACCGATATAGAGGAAATTTTTTTTACTCTCTATTTTTCGGTCTGTCCTGAGCCGTTTCGTCTTGAAATGAATCCTGGATGATGTTTTTTAATTTTTAAAATTTTTCTGCATTTATTTTTGAATTTTCTAACTCGGGTCGGGTTCGAACGGATAGGAAGGAAATTGTTTTTGTTCTCTATTTTTCGGCCTGTCTTAGCCCGTTTCGTATTGAAATGATGCCTGGGCAATGTTTTTTAATTTTTAAAATTTTTTTGCATTTATATTTGAATTTTCTATCTCGGGTCGGTTTCAAACGGATAGGGAGGAAATTTTTTTTATTCTCTATTTTTCAGCCTGTCCTGATCCGTTTCGTCTTGAAATGAAGCTTGGATGATGACTTTTAATTTTTAGAATTTTTTTGCAATTATTTTTGAATTTTCTAACTTGGTTCGGGTTCGAACGGAAAGGAAGGAATTTTTTTTTTCTCTATTTTTCGGCCTATCTTGGCCCGTTTTGCCGTGAAATGAACCTTGGACGATGTCTTTTAATTTTTAAATTTCTTTTTGCATTTATATTTGAATTTTCAAACTCGCGTCAGGTTCAAACGGATTGGGAGGAAATTTTTTTTATTCTCTATTTTTCGGCCTGTCCTGACCCGTTTCGTATTGAAATGAAGCCTGGATGATGTTTTTTAATTTTTAAAATTTTTCTGGATTTATTTTTGAATTTTCTAACTCGGGTCGGGTTCGAACGAATAAGAAGGAAATTATTTTTGTTCTCTATTTTTCGGCCTGTCTTGGCCCATTTCGTCTTGAAATAAAGCCTGGATGATGTTTTTTAATTTTTAAAACTTTTTTGCATTTATATTTGAATTTTCTAACTCGGGTCGGGTTCGAACGGATAGGAAGGAAATTATTTTTCTTCTCTATTTTCCAGCCTGATTTGGCCCGTTTCGTCGTGAAATGAAGCCTGGACGATTTTTTTAATTTTTAAAATTTTTTTGCATTGATATTTGAATTTGCTAACTCGGGTCGGGTTCAAACGGACAAGGAGGAAATTTTTTTTTTCTCTATTTTTCGGCCTATCCTGACCCGTTTCATCTTGAAATGAGGCCTGGATGATGTCTTTTAATATTTAGAATTTTTTTGCATTTATTTTTGAATTTTCTAACTCGGGTCGGTTTAGAACGGATAGGAAGGAAATTTTTTTTTTCTCTATTTTTCGGCCTATCTTGGCCCGTTTTGCCGTGAAATGAACCTTGGACGATGTCTTTTAATTTTTAAATTTCTTTTTGCATTTATATTTGAATTTTCAAACTCGCGTCAGGTTCAAACGGATTGGGAGGAAATTTTTTTTATTCTCTATTTTTCGGCCTGTCCTGACCCGTTTCGTATTGAAATGAAGCCTGGATGATGTTTTTTAATTTTTAAAATTTTTCTGCATTTATTTTTGAATTTTCTAACTCGGGTCGGGTTCGAACGAATAAGAAGGAAATTATTTTTGTTCTCTATTTTTCGGCCTGTCTTGGCCCATTTCGTCTTGAAATAAAGCCTGGATGATGTTTTTTAATTTTTAAAACTTTTTTGCATTTATATTTGAATTTTCTAACTCGGGTCGGGTTCGAACGGATAGGAAGGAAATTATTTTTCTTCTCTATTTTCCAGCCTGATTTGGCCCGTTTCGTCGTGAAATGAAGCCTGGACGATTTTTTTAATTTTTAAAATTTTTTTGCATTGATATTTGAATTTGCTAACTCGGGTCGGGTTCAAACGGACAAGGAGGAAATTTTTTTTTTCTCTATTTTTCGGCCTATCCTGACCCGTTTCATCTTGAAATGAGGCCTGGATGATGTCTTTTAATATTTAGAATTTTTTTGCATTTATTTTTGAATTTTCTAACTCGGGTCGGTTTAGAACGGATAGGAAGGAAATTTTTTTTTTCTCTATTTTTCGGCCGGTCTTGGCCCGTTTTGCCGTGAAATGAAGCTTGGACGATGTTTTTTAATTTTTAAAAACTTTTTTGCATTTATATTTGAATTTTCTAACTCGAGTCGGGTTCAAACGGATAAGGAGGAAATTCTTTTTTTTCTCTATTTTTCGGCCTGTCCTGACCCGTTTCGTCCTGAAATGAAGCCTGGATGATATTTTTTAATTTTTAAAAATTTTCTGCATTTATTTTTGAATTTTCTAACTCGGGTCGGATAAGAAGGAAATTATTTTTGTTCTCTATTTTTTGGCCTGTCTTAGCCCGTTTCCTCTTGAAATGAAGCCTGGACGACGTTTTTTTAATCTTGAAAATTTTCTGCATTTATATTTGAATTTTCTAACTCGGGTCGGGTTCAAATGGATAGGGAGGAAATTTTTTTTATTCTCTATTTTTCGGCCTGTCTTGACCCGTTTCGTCATGAAATGAAGCATGGATGATGTTTTTTAATTTTTAAAACTTTTCTGCATTTAGTTTTAAATTTTCTAACTCGGGTCGGGTTTGAACGGATAGGAAGGAAATTGTTTTAGTTCCCTATTTTTCGGCCTGTCTTTGCCCGTTTCATCTTGAAATGAAGCCTGGACGATGTTTTTTCAATTTTGAAAATTTTTCTGCATTTATATTTGAATTTTCTAACTCGGGTCGGGTTCAAACGGATTGGGAGGAAATTTTGTTTTATTCTCTATTTTTCGGCCTGTCCTGACCCGTTTCGTCTTGAAATGAAGCCTGGATGATGTCTTATAATTTTTAGAATTTTTTTGCGTTTATTTTTGAATTTTCTAACTCGGGTCGGGTTCGAACGGATAGGAAGGAAATTATTTTTCTTCTCCATTTTTCGGCCTGATTTGGCCCGTTTCGTCGTGAAATGAAGCCTGGACGATGTTTTTTAATTTTGAAAATTTTTTAGCATTGATATTTGAATTTTCTAACTCGGATCGGGTTCAAACGGACAGGGAGGAAATTTATTTTATTCTCTATTTTTCGGCCTGTCCTGACCCGTTTCGTCTTGAAATGAAGCCTGGATGATGTCTTTTAATTTTTAAAATTTCTTTTCATTTATTTTTGAATTTTCTAACTCGGGTCGGTTCGAACGGATAGGAAGAA
Source organism: Quercus robur (assembly GCF_932294415.1). Lineage (NCBI taxonomy): Eukaryota > Viridiplantae > Streptophyta > Magnoliopsida > Fagales > Fagaceae > Quercus > Quercus robur. The sequence continues at coordinate 28,846,617 of NC_065539.1, read as the reverse complement.
ATTTTTTTTTCTTCTCTATTTTTCGGCCTGACTTCACCCGTTTCGTTTCGAAATGAAACCTGGATGATGTTTTTTAATTTTTAGAATTTTTTTCCATTTATTTTTTAATTTTCTAACTCGGGTCGGGTTCAAACGGATAGGAAGGAAATTATTTTTGTTCTCTATTTTTCGGCCTGTCTTGGCCCATTTTGTCTTGAAATAAAGCCTGGATGATGTTTTTTAATTTTTAAAATTTTTTTGCATTTATAATTGAATTTTCTAACTCGTGTCGGGTTCGCACGGATAGGAAGGAAATTATTTTTCTTCCCTATTTTTCGGCCTGATTTGGCTCGTTTCGTCATGAAATGAAGCCTGGATGATGTTTTTTAATTTTTAGAATTTTTTTGCATTGATATTTGAATCTTCTAACTCGGGTCGGGTTCAAACGGACTGGGAGGAAATTTTTTTTATTCTCTATTTTTCGGCCTGTCCAGACCCGTTTCATCTTGAAATTAAGCCTGGATGATGTCTATTAATTTTTAGAATTTTTTTGCATTTATTTTTGAATTTTCTAACTCGGGTCGGTTTAGAACGGATAGGAAGGAAATTTTTTTTTTCTATTTTTCGGCCTGTCCTGGCCCGTTTTGCCGTGAAATGAAGATTGGACGATGTTTTTCAATTTTTAAAATTTTTTTTGCATTTATATTTGAATTTTCTAACTCGAGTCTGGTTCAAACAAATAGGTATGAAATTCTTTTTATTTTCCATTTTTCGGCCTGTCCTGACCCGTTTCGTCTTGAAATGAAGCCTGGATGATGTTTTTTAATTTTTAAAATTTTTCTGCATTTATTTTTGAATTTTCTAACTCGGGTCGGGTTCTAACGGATAGGAAGGAAATTTTTTGTCATCTCTATTTTTCTGACTGTCTTGGCCCGTTAAATCTTGAAATGAAGTCTGGAAGATATTTTTTAATTTTTAAAATTTTTTTACATTTATATTTAATTTTCTAACACGGGTCGGGTTCAAACGGATAGGGAGGAAATTTTTTTTATTCTCTATTTTTCGGCCTGTCCTGAACCTTTTCGTCTTGAAATAAAGCCTGGATGATGTTTTTCAATTTTTAAAATTTTTTTGCATTTATATTTGAATTTTCTAACTCGGGTCGGGTTCGAACGGATAGGAAGGAAATTTTTTTTCTTCTCTATTTTTCGGACTGTCTTGGCCCGTTAAGTCTTGAAATGAAGTCTGGATGATATTTTTTAATTTTTAAAATTTTTTTACATTTATATTTAATTTTCTAACACGGATAGGGAGGAAATTTTTTTTATTCTCTATTTTTCGGCCTGTCCTGACCCGTTTCGTCTTGAAATAAAGCCTGGATGATGTTTTTTAATTTTTAAAATTTTTTTTGCATCTATATTTGAATTTTCTAACTCGGGTCGGGTTCGAACGGATAGGAAGGAAATTATTTTTCTTGTCTATTTTTCGGCCTGATTTGGCCCGTTTCGTCGTGAAATGAAGCCTGGACGATGTTTTTTAATTTTTAGAATTTTTTTGCATTGATATTTTAATTTTCTAACTCGGGTCGGGTTCAAACGGACAGGGAGAAAATTTTTTTTATTCTCTATTTTTCGGCCTGTGCTGACCTGTTTCATCTCTAAATGAAGCCTGGATGATGTCTATTAATTTTTAGAATTTTTTTGCATTTATTTTTGAATTTTATAACTCGGGTCGATTTAGAACGGAGAGGAAAGAAATTTTTTTTTTCTATTTTTTGGCCTGTCTTGGCCCGTTTTGCCGTGAAATGAAGCTTGGATGATTTTTTTTAATATTTAATATTTTTTTTGCATTTATATTTGAATTTTCTAACTCGAGTCGGGTTCAAATAGATATGGATGAAATTCTTTTTATTTTCTATTTTTCAGCCTGTCCTGAACCGTTTCGGCTTGAAATGAAGCCTGGATGATGTTTTTTAATTTTTAAAATTTTTCTGCATTTATTTTTGAATTTTCTAACTCGGGTCGGGTTCGAACGGATAAGAAGGAAATTATTTTTGTTCTCAATTTTTCGGCCTGTCTTAGCCCGTTTTGTCTTGAAATGAAGCCTGGACGATGTTTTTTTAATTTTTAAAATTTTTCTGCATTTATTTTTGAATTTTCTAACTCGGGTCGGGTTCGAACGGATAGGAAGGAAATTGTTTTAGTTCTCTATTTTTCGGCCTGTCTTAGCCCGTTTCGTCTTGAAATGAAGCCTGGATGATGTTTTTTAATTTTTAAATTTTTTTTGCATTTGTTTTTGAATTTTCTAACTCGGGTCGGGTTCAAACGGATAGGGATTAAATTTTTTTTATTCTCTATTTTTCAGCCTGTCCTGACCAGTTTCATCTTGAAATGAAGCCTGGATGATGTCTTTTAATTTTTAAAACTTTTTTTCAATTATTTTTGAATTTTCTAACTCGGGACGGGTCGAACGGATAGGAAGAAAATTTTTTTTCTTATCTATTTTTCGGCCTGACTTCACCCGTTTTCATCTCGAAATGAAACCTGGATGATGTTTTTTAATTTTTAGAATTTTTCTCCATTTATTTTTGAATTTTCTAACTCGGGTCGGGTTCGAACGGATAGGAAGGAAATTATTTTTGTTCTCTATTTTTCGGACTGTCTTGGCCCGTTAAGTCTTGAAATGAAGTCTGGATGATATTTCTTAATTTTTAAAATTTTTTTCCATTTATATTTGAATTGTCTAAATCGGGTCGGGTTCGAACGGATAGGGAGGAAATTTTTTTTATTCTCTATTTTTGGGCCTGTCCTGACCCGTTTCGTCATGAAATGAAGCCTGGATGATGTTTTTTAATTTTTAGAATTTTTTTCCATTTAGTTTTGAATTTTCTAACTCGGGTCGGGTTCGAACGAATAAGAAGGAAATTATTTTTGCTCTCTATTTTTCGGCCTGTCTTCACTCGTTTCGTCTTGAAATGAAGCCTGGACGATGTTTTTTAATTTTTAAATTTTTTTTGCATTTATAATTGAAATTTCTAACTCGGGTTGTGTTCAAACGGATTGGGAGGAAATTTTTTTTATTCTCTGTTTTCCAGCTTGTCCTGACCCGTTTCGTCTTGAAATGAAGCCTGGATGATGTTTTTTAATTTTGAAAATTTTTTTGCATTTATTTTTGAATTTTCTAACTCAGGTCGGGTTCGAATCGATAGGAAGGAAATTATTTTTGTTCTCTATTTTTCGTTCTGTCTTGTCCCTTTAAGTCTTGAAATGAAGTCTGGATGATATTTTTTAATTTTTAAAATTTTTTTCATTTGTATTTGAATTTCCTAACTCGTGTCGGGTTCGAACGGATAGGAAGGAAATTTTTTTTTCCTCTATTTTTCTGCCAGATTTGGCTCGTTTCGTTTTGAAATGAAGCCTGAACAATGTTTTTTAATTTTTAAAATTTTTTTACATTTATATTTGAATTTTCTGACTCGGGTCGGGTTCAAACGGATAGGGAAGAAATTTTTTTTATTCTCTATTTTCCGGCCTGTCCTGACCCGTTTCATCTTGAAATGAAGCCAGGATGATGTTTTTTAATTTTTAAAATTTTTCTGCTTTTATTTTTGAATTTTCTAACTCGGGTCGGGTTCGAACGGATAGGAAGGAAATTGTTTTAGTTCTATATTTTTCGGCCTGTCTTAGCCCGTTTCGCCGTGAAATGAAACCTGGACGATGTTTTTTAATTTTTAAAATTTTTTTGCATTTATATTTGAATTTTCTAACTCGGGTCGGGTTCAAACGGATAGGGATTAATTTTTTTTTATTCCCTATTTTTCGGCCTGTCCTGACCCGTTTCGTCATGAAATGAAGCCTGGATGGTATTTTTTAATTTTTAAAATTTTTATGCATTTATTTTTGAATTTTCTAACTCGGGTCGGGTTGGAACGGATAAGAAGGAAATTATTTTTGTTCTCTATTTTTCGGCCTGTCTTAGCCCGTTTCGTCTTGAAATGAAGGCTGGACGATGTTTTTTAATTTTTAAATTTTTTTTGCATTTATATTTGAATTTTCTAACTCGGGTCGGGTTCAAACGGATAGGGAGGAAATTTTTTTTATTCTCTATTTTTCGGCCTGTCCTGACCCGTTTTGTCTTGAAATGAAGCCTAGATGATGTCTTTTAATTTTTAGAATTTTTTTGCATTTGTTTTTGAATTTTCAAACTCGGGTCGGGTTCCAACGGATAGGAAGGAAAATTTTTTTTTCTCTATTTTTCGGCCTGTCTTAGCCCGTTTTGCCGTGAAATGAGGCTTGGACGATGTTTTTTAATTCCTAAAATTTTTTTTGCATTTATATTTGAATTTTCTAACTCGGGTCGGGTTCAAACCGATAGGGAGGAAATGTTTTTTACTCTCTATTTTTCGGCCTGTCCTGACCCGTTTCGTATTGAAATGAAGCCTGGATAATGTCTATTAATTTTTAGAATTTTTTTGCATTTATTTTTGAATTTTCTTACTCGGGTCGGTTTAGAACGGATAGGAAGGAAAATTTTTTTTTTCTCTATTTTTCGGCCTGATTTGGCTCGTTTCGTTGTGAAATGAAGCCTGGACAATGTTTTTTAATTTTTAAAATTTTTTTGCTTTTATATTTGAATTTTCTAACTCGGGTCGGGTTCGAACGGATAAGAAGAAAATTATTTTTGTTCTCTATTTTTCGGCCTGTCTTAGCCCGTTTCGTCTTGAAATGAAGCCTGAATGATGATTTTTTAATTTTGAAAATTTTTCTGCATTTCTATTTGAATTTTCTAACTCGGGTCGGGTTGAAACGGATAGGGAGGAAATTTTTTTTATTATCTATTTTTCGGTCTGTCCTGACCCGTTTCGTCTTGAAATGGAGCCTGGATGATGTTTTTTAATTTTTAAAATTTTTTTGGATTTATATTTGAATTTTCTAACTCGGGTCGGGTTCGAACGGATAGGAAGGAAATTGTTTAATTCTCTATTTTTCGGCCTGTCTTAGCCCGTTTCGTCTTGAAATGAAGCCTGGATGATATTTTTTAATTTTTAAAATTTTTTTGCATTTATATTTGAATTTTCTAACTCGGGTCGGGTTCAAACGGACAGGGAGGAAATTTTTTTTATTTTCTATTTTTCGGCCTGTCCTGACCCGTTTCGGCTTGAAATGAAGCCTGGATGATGTCTATTAATTTTTAGAATTTTTTTGCATTTATTTTTGAATTTTCTAACTCGGGTCGGTTTAGAACGGATAGGAAGGAAATTTTTTTTTTCTATTTTTCGTCCTGTCTTGGCCCGTTTTGCCGTGAAATGAAGCTTGCACGAGGTTTTTTAATTTTTAAAATTTGTTTTGCATTTATATTTGAATTTTCTAACTCGAGTCGGGTTCAAACAGATAGGGATGAAATTCTTTTTATTTTCTATTTTTCGGCCTGTCCTGACCCGTTTCGTCTTGAAATGAAGCCTGGATGATGTTTTTTAATTTTTAAAATTTTTCAACATTTATTTTTGAACTTTCTAACTCGGGTCGGGTTCGAACGGATAGGATGGAAATTGTTTTAGTTCACTCTTTTTCGGCCTGTCTTAGCCCGTTTCGTCTTGAAATGAAGCCTGGATGATGTTTTTTAATTTTTAAAATTTTTTTGCATTTATATTTGAATTTTCTAACACAGGTCGGGTTCAAACGGATAGGGAGGAAATTTTTTTTATTCTCCATTTTTCGGCCTGTCCTGACCCGTTTCGTCTTGAAATAAAGCCTGGATAATGTTTTTTAATTTTTAAAATTTTTTTGCATTTATATTTGAATTTTCTAACTCAGGTCGGGTTCAAACGGACAGGGAGGAAATTTTTTTTATTCTCTATTTTTCAGCCTGTCCTGACTCGTTTCATCTTGAAATGAAGCCTGGATGATGTCTATTAATTTTTAGAATTTTTTTGCATTTATTTTTGAATTTTCTAACTCGGGTCGGTTTAGAACGGATAGGAAGGAATTTTTTTTTTTTCTATTTTTCGGGCTGTCTTGGCCCGTTTTGCCGTGAAATGAAGCTTGGACGATGTTTTTTAATTTTTAAATTTTTTTTTGCATTTATATTTGAATTTTCTAACTCGAGTCTGGTTCAAACAGATAGGGATGAAATTCTTTTTATTTTCTATTTATCGGCCTGTCCTGACCCGTTTCGTCTTGAAATGAAGCCTGGATGATGTTTTTTAATTTTTAAAATTTTTCAACATTTATTTTTGAACTTTCTAACTCGGGTCGGGTTCGAACGGATAGGATGGAAATTGTTTTAGTTCACTCTTTTTCGGCCTGTCTTAGCCCGTTTCGTCTTGAAATGAAGCCTGGATGATGTTTTTTAATTTTTAAAATTTTTTTGCATTTATATTTGAATTTTCTAACACAGGTCGGGTTCAAACGGATAGGGAGGAAATTTTTTTTATTCTCCATTTTTCGGCCTGTCCTGACCCGTTTCGTCTTGAAATAAAGCCTGGATAATGTTTTTTAATTTTTAAAATTTTTTTGCATTTATATTTGAATTTTCTAACTCAGGTCGGGTTCAAACGGACAGGGAGGAAATTTTTTTTATTCTCTATTTTTCAGCCTGTCCTGACTCGTTTCATCTTGAAATGAAGCCTGGATGATGTCTATTAATTTTTAGAATTTTTTTGCATTTATTTTTGAATTTTCTAACTCGGGTCGGTTTAGAACGGATAGGAAGGAATTTTTTTTTTTTCTATTTTTCGGGCTGTCTTGGCCCGTTTTGCCGTGAAATGAAGCTTGGACGATATTTTTTAATTTTTAAATTTTTTTTTGCATTTATATTTGAATTTTCTAACTCGAGTCTGGTTCAAACAGATAGGGATGAAATTCTTTTTATTTTCTATTTTTCAGCCTGTCCTGAACCGTTTCGTCTTGAAATGAAGCCTAGATGATGTTTTTTAATTTTTAAAATTTTTCTGCATTTATTTTTGAATTTTCTAACTCGTGTCGGGTTCGAACGGATAAGAAGGAAATTATTTTTGTTTTCTATTTTTCGGCCTGTCTTAGCCCGTTTCGTCTTGAAATGAAGCCTGGACGATGTTTTTTTAATTTTGAAAAATTTTCTGCATTTATATTTGAATTTTCTAACTCGGGTCGGGTTCATACGGATAGGGAGGAAATTTTTTTTATTCTCTATTTTTCGGCCTGTCCTGACCCGTTTCGTCTTGAAATGAAGCCTGGATGATGTTTTTTAATTTTTAAAATTTTTCTGCATTTATTTTTGAATTTTCTAACTCGGGTCGGGTTCGAACGTATAGGAAGGAAATTGTTTTAGTTTTCTATTTTTCGGCCTGTTTTAGCCCGTTTCGTCTTGAAATGAAGCCTGGATGATGTTTTTTAATTTTTAAAATTTTTTTGCATTTGTATTTGAATTTTCTAACTCGGGTCGGGTTCAAACGGATAGGGATTAAATTTTTTTTATTCTCTATTTTTCAGCCTGTCCTGACCCGTTTCGTCTTGAAATGAAGCCTGGATTATGTCTTTTAATTTTAAAATTTTTTTTTCAATTCTTTTTTAATTTTCTAACTCGGGACGGGTTGAACGGATAGGAAGAAAATTTTTTTTATTCTCTATTTTTCGGCCTGACTTCACCCGTTTCATCTCGAAATGAAACCTGGATGATGTTTTTTAATTTTTAGAATTTTAATCCATTTATTCTTGAATTTTCTAACTCGGGTCGGGTTCGAACGGATAGGAAGGAAATTATTTTTGTTCTCTATTTTTCGTGTCTTGGCCCGTTAAGTCTTGAAATGAAGTCTGGATGATATTTCTTAATTTTTTAAATTTTTTTCCATTTATATTTGAATTGTCTAACTCGGGTCGGGTTCGAACGGATAGGAAGGAGAATTTTTTTTTCTCTATTTATCGGCTTGTCTTGGCCAGTTTCGTCGTGACATGAAGCTTAGACGATGTTTTTTAATTTTTAAAATTTTTTTGCATTTATATTTAATTTTCTAACACGGGTCGGGTTCAAACGGATAGGGAGGAAATTTTTTTTTATTCTCTATTTTCCGGCCTGTCCTGACCCGTTTCGTCTTGAAATGAAGCCTGGATGATGTTTTTTAATTTTCAAAATTTTTTTGCAATTATATTTGAATTTTCTAACTCAGGTCGGGTTCGAACGGATAGGGAGGAAATTTTTTTTATTCTCTATTTTTCGGCCTGTCCTGACCCGTTTCGACTTGAAATGAAGCATGGATGATGTCTTTGAATTTTTAAAATTTTTTTTCATTTATTTTTGAATTTTCTAACTCGAGACGGGTCGAACGGATAGGAAGAAATTTTTTTTTCTTCTCTATTTTTCAGCCTGACTTCACCCGTTTCGTCTCGAAATGAAGCCTGGACGATGTTTTTTTAATTTTGAAAATTTTTCTGCATTTATATTTGAATTTTCTAACTCGGGTCGGGTTCAAACGGATGGGGAGGAAATTTTTTTTATTCTCTATTTTTCGGCCTGTCCTGACCCGTTTCGTCATGAAATGATGCCTGGATGATGTTTTTTAATTTTAAAAATTTTTCTGCATTTATTTTTGAATTTTCTAACTCGGGTCGGGTTCGAACGGATAAGAAGGAAATTATTTTTGTTCTCTATTTTTCGGCCTGTCTTAGCCCGTTTCGTCTTGAAATGAAGCCTGGACGATGTTTTTTAATTTTTAAAATTTTTTTGCATTTATAATTGAAATTTCTAACTCGGGTCGGGTTCAAACGGATTGGGAGGAAATTTTTTTTATTCTCTGTTTTTCGACCTGTCCTGACCCGATTCGTTTTGAAATGATGCCTGGATGATGTTTTTTAATTTTGAAAATTTTGTTGCACTTATATTTGAATTTTCTAACTCGGGTTGGGTTCGAACCGATAGGAAGGAAATTATTTTTGTTCTCTATTTTTCGGTCTGTCTTGTCCCTTTAAGTCTTGAAATGAAGTCTGGACGATATTTTTTAATTTTTAAAATTTTTTTCATTTGTATTTGAATTTTCTAAGTCGTGTCGGGTTCGAACGGATGGGAAGGAAATTTTTTTTTTCTCTATTTTTCTGCCTGATTTGGCTCGTTTCGTTGTGAAATGAAGCCTGGATGATGTTTTTTAATTTTTAAAATTTTTTTGCATTTATATTTGAATTTTCTAACTCGGGTCGGGTTCAAACGGATTGGGATTAAATTTTTTTTATTCTCTATTTTTCGGCCTGTCCTGAACCGTTTCATCTTGAAATGAAGCCTGGATGATGTTTTTTAATTTTTAAAATTTTTCTGCATTTATTTTTTAATTTTCTAACTCGGGTCGGGTTCGAACGGATAGGAAGGAAATTGTTTTAGTTCTCTCTTTTTCAGCCTGTCTTAGCCCGTTTCGTCTTGAAATGAAGCCTGGATGATGTTTTTTAATTTTTAAAATTTTTTTGCATTTATATTTGAATTTTCTAACACGGGTCGGGTTCAAACGGATAGGGAGGAAATTTTTTTTATTCTCTATTTTTCGGCCTGTCCTGACCCCTTTCGTCATGAAATAAAGCCTGGATGATGTTTTTTAATTTTTAAAATTTTTTTGCATTTATATTTGAATTTTCTAACACGGGTCTGGTTCAAACGGATAGGGAGGAAATTTTTTTTATTCTCTATTTTTCGGTCTGTCCTGACCCGTTTCGTCTTGAAATAAAGCCTGGATGATGTTTTTTAATTTTTAAAATTTTTTTGCATTTATATTTGAATTTTCTAACTCGGGTCGGGTTCGAACGGATAGGAAGGAAATTATTTTTATTCTCTATTTTTCAGCCTGATTTGGCCCGTTTCGTCGTGAAATGAAGCCTGGACGATGTTTTTTAATTTTTAAATTTTTTTGCATTGATATTTGAATTATCTAACTCGGGTCGGGTTCAAACGGACAGGGAGGAAATTTTTTTTATTCTCTATTTTTAGGCCTGTCCTGAACCGTTTCGTCTTGAAATGAAGCCTGGATGATGTTTTTTAATTTTTAAAATTTTTCTGCATTTATTTTTGAATTTTCTAACTCGGGTCGGGTTTGAACGGATAAGAAGGAAATTATTTTTGTTCTCTATTTTTCGGCCTGTCTTAGCCCGTTTCGTCTTGAAATGAAGCCTGGACGATGTTTTTTAATTTTTAAAATTTTTTTGCATTTATATTTGAAATTTCTAACTCGGGTCGGGTTCAAATGGATAGGGAGAAAATTCTTTTTATTCTTTATTTTTCGGCCTGTCCTGACCCGTTTCGTCATGAAATGAAGCCTGGATGATGTTTTTTAATTTTTAAAATTTTTCTGCATTTAGTTTTGAATTTTCTAACTCGGGTTGGGTTTGAACGGATAGGAAGGAAATTGTTTTAGTTCCCTATTTTTCGGCCTGTCTTAACCCGTTTCATCTTGAAATGAAGCCTGGACGATGTTTTTTTAATTTTGAAAATTTTTCTGCATTTATATTTGAATTTTCTAACTCGGGTCGGGTTCAAACGGATAGGGAGGAAATTTGTTTTATTCTCTATTTTTCGGCCTGTCCTGACCCATTTCGTCTTGAAATGAAGCCTGGATGATGTCTTATAATTTTTAAAATTTTTTTTCATTTATTTTTGAATTTTTTAACTCGGGTCGGTTCGAACGGATAGGAAGGAATTTTTTTTTCTTCTCTATTTTTCGGTCTGACTTCACCCGTTTCGTTTCGAAATGAAACCTGGTTGATGTTTTTTAATTTTTAGAATTTTTTTCCATTTATTTTTGAATTTTCTAACTCGGGTCGGGTTCGAACGGATAGGAAGGAAATTATTTTTCTTCTCTATTTCTCGGCCTGATTTCGCCCGATTCGTTGTGAAATGAAGCCTGGACGATGTTTTTTAATTTTTAAATTTTTTTTGCATTGATATTTGAATTTTCTAACTCGGGTCGGGTTCAAACGGACCGGGGGGAAATTTTTTTTATTCTCTATTTTTCGGCCTGTCCTGACCCGTTTCGTCTTGAAATGAAGCATGGATGATGTCTTTGAATTTTTAAAATTTTTTTTCATTTATTTTCGAATTTTCTAACTCGAGACGGGTCGAACGGATAGGAAGAAATTTTTTTTTCTTCTCTATTTTTCAGCCTGACTTCACCAGTTTCGTCTCGAAATGAAGCCTGGACGATGTTTTTTTAATTTTGAAAATTTTTCTGCACTTATATTTGAATTTTCTAACTCGGGTCGGGTTCAAACGGATGGGGAGGAAATTTTTTTTATTCTCTATTTTTCGGCCTGTCCTGACCCGTTTCGTCATGAAATGAAGCCTGGATGATGTTTTTTAATTTTAAAAATTTTTCTGCATTTATTTTTGAATTTTCTAACTCGGGTCGGGTTCGAACGGATAAGAAGGAAATTATTTTTGTTCTCTATTTTTCGGCCTGTCTTAGCCCGTTTCGTCTTGAAATGAAGCCTGGACGATGTTTTTTAATTTTTAAAATTTTGTTGCATTTATAATTTAAATTTCTAACTCGGGTCGGGTTCAAACGGATTGGGAGGAAAATTTTTTTATTCTCTGTTTTCCGGCCTGTCCTGACCCGTTTCGTCTTGAAATGAAGCCTGGATGATGTTTTTTAATTTTTAAAATTTTTTTGCACTTATATTTGAATTTTCTAACTCGGGTCGGGTTCGAACCGATAGGATGGAAATTATTTTTGTTCTCTATTTTTCGGTCTGTCCTGTCCCTTTAAGTCTTGAAATGAAGTCTGGATGATGTCTATTAATTTTTAGAATTTTTTTGCATTTATTTTTGAATTTTCTTACTCGGGTCGGTTTAGAACGGATAGGAAGGAAATTTTTTTTTTTCTATTTTTCAGTCTGGTTTGGCTTGTTTCGTTGTGAAATGAAGCCTGGACGATGTTTTTTAATTTTTAAAATTTTTTTGCATTTATATTTGAATTTTCTAACTCGGGTCGGGTTCAAACGGATAGGGATTAAATTTTTTTTATTCTCTATTTTTCGGCCTGTCCTGACCCGTTTCGTCTTGAAATGAAGCCTGGATGATGTCTTTTAATTTTTAAAATTTTTTTTCAATTACTTTTTAATTTTCTAACTCGGGACGGGTCGAACGGATAGGAAGAAAATTTTTTTTCTTCCCTATTTTTCAGCCTGACTTCACCCATTTCGTCTCGAAATGAAACCTGGATGATGTTTTTTAATTTTTAGAATTATTTTTCCATTTATTTTTTAATTTTCTAACTCGGGTCGGGTTCGAACGGATAGGAAGGAAATTATTTTGGTTCTCTATTTTTCGGACTGTCTTGGCCCGTTAAGTCTTGAAATGAAGTCTGGATGATATTTTTTAATTTTTAAAATTTTTTTGCATTTATATTTGAATTTTCTAACTCGGGTCGGGTTCAAACGGATAGGGAGGAAAATTTTTTTATTCTCTGTTTTCCGGCCTGTCCTGACCCGTTTCGTTGTGAAATGAAGCCTGGACGATGTTTTTTCATTTTTAAAATTTTTTTGCATTTATATTTGAATTTTCTAACTCGGGTCGGGTTCAAACGGATAGGGATTAAATTTTTTTTATTCTCTATTTTTCGGCCTGTCCTGACCCGTTTCATTTTGAAATGTAGCCTGGATGATGTCTATTAATTTTTAGAATTTTTTTGCATTTATTTTTGAATTTTCTTACTCGGGTCGGTTTAGAACGGATAGGAAGGAAATTTTTTTTTTTCTATTTTTCAGTCTGGTTTGGCTTGTTTCGTTGTGAAATGAAGCCTGGACGATGTTTTTTAATTTTTAAAATTTTTTTGCATTTATATTTGAATTTTCTAACTCGGGTCGGGTACAAACGGATAGGGATTAAATTTTTTTTATTCTCTATTTTTCGGCCTGTCCTGACCCGTTTCGTCTTGAAATGAAGCCTGGATGATGTCTTTTAATTTTTAAAATTTTTTTTCAATTACTTTTTAATTTTCTAACTTGGGACGGGTCGAACGGATAGGAAGAAAATTTTTTTTCTTCCCTATTTTTCAGCCTGACTTCACCCGTTTCGTCTCGAAATGAAACCTGGATGATGTTTTTTAATTTTTAGAATTTTTTTTCCATTTATTTTTTAATTTTCTAACTCGGGTCGGGTTCGAACGGATAAGAAGGAAATTATTTTTGTTCTCTATTTTTCGGCCTGTCTTAGGCCGTTTTGTCTTGAATTGAAGCCTGGATGATGTTTTTTAATTTTTAAAATTTTTTTGCATTTATATTTGAAATTTCTAACTCGGGTCGGGTTCAAATGGATAGGGAGGAAATTTTTTTTATTCTTTATTTTTCGGCCTGTCCTGACCCGTTTCGTCATGAAATTAAGCCTGGATGATGTTTTTTAATTTTTAAAATTTTTCTGCATTTAGTTTTGAATTTCCTAACTCGGGTCGGGTTTGAACGGATAGGAAGGAAATTGTTTTAGTTCCCTATTTTTCGGCCTGTCTTAGCCCGTTTCATCTTGAAATGAAGCCTGGACGATATTTTTTTAATTTTGAAAATTTTTCTGCATTTATATTTGAATTTTCTAACTCGGGTCGGGTTCAAACGGATAGGGAGGAAATTTGTTTTATTCTCTATTTTTCGGCCTGTCCTGACCAGTTTCGTCTTGAAATGAAGCCTGGATGATGTCTTATAATTTTTAGAATTTTTTTGCATTTATTTTTGAATTTTCTAACTCGGGTCGGGTTCGAACGGATAGGAAGGAAATTATTTTTCTTCTCTATTTTTCAGCCTGATTTGGCCCGTTTCGTCGTGAAATGAAGCCTGGACGATGTTTTTTAATTTTTAAAATTTTTTTGCATTGATATTTGAATTTTCTAACTCGGGTCGGGTTCAAACGGACAGGGAGGAAATTTTTTTTATTCCCTATTTTTCGACCTGTCCAGACCCGTTTCGTCTCGAAATGAAGCCTGGACGATGTCTTTTAATTTTTAAAATTTTTTTTCATTTATTTTTGAATTTTCCAACTCGGGTCGGTTCGAACGGATAGGAGGAAAATTTTTTTTCCTCTCTATTTTTCGGTCTGACTTCACCCGTTTCATTTAGAAATGAAACCTGGATGATGTTTTTTAATTTTTAGAATTTTTTACCATTTATTTTTGAATTTTCTAACTCGGGTCGGGTTCGAACGGATAGGAAGGAAATTATTTTTCTTATCAATTTTTCGGCCTGATTTGGCCCGTTTCGTCGTGAAAGGAAGCCTGGACGATGTTTTTTAATTTTTAAAATTTTTTTGCACTGATATTTGAATTTTCTAACTCGGGTCGGGTTCAAACGGACAGGGAGGAAATTTTTTATTTTCAATTTTTCGGCTTGTCCTGACCCGTTTCGTCTTGAAATGAAGCCTGGATGATGTTTTTTAATTTTTAAAATTTTTCTGCATTTATTTTTGAATTATCTAACTCGGGTCGGGTTCGAACGGATAGGAAGGAAATTGTTTTAGTTCTCTCTTTTTCGGCCTGTCTTAGCTCGTTTCGTCTTGAAATGAAGCTTGGATGATGTTTTTTAATTTTTAAAATTTTTTTGCATTTATATTTGAATTTTCTAACACGGGTCGGGTTCAAACGGATAGGGAGGAAATTTTTTTTATTCTCTATTTTTCGGCCTGTCCTGACCCGTTTCGTCTTGAAATGAAGCCTGGATGATGTTTTTTAATTTTTAAAATTTTTCTGCATTTATTTTTGAATTTTCTAACTCGGGTCGGGTTTGAACGGATAAGAAGGAAATTATTTTTGTTCTCTATTTTTCGGCCTGTCTTAGCCCGTTTCGTCTTGAAATGAAGCCTGGACGATGTTTTTTAATTTTTAAAATTTTTTTGCATTTATATTTGAAATTTCTAACACGGGTCGGGTTCAAATGGATAGGGAGAAAATTCTTTTTATTCTTTATTTTTAGGCCTGTCCTGACCCGTTTCGTCATGAAATGAAGCCTGGATGATGTTTTTTAATTTTTAAAATTTTTCTGCATTTAGTTTTGAATTTTCTAACTCGGGTTGGGTTTGAACGGATAGGAAGGAAATTGTTTTAGTTCCCTATTTTTCGGCCTGTCTTAACCCGTTTCATCTTGAAATGAAGCCTGGACGATGTTTTTTTAATTTTGAAAATTTTTCTGCATTTATATTTGAATTTTCTAACTCGGGTCGGGTTCAAACGGATAGGGAGGAAATTTGTTTTATTCTCTATTTTTCGGCCTGTCCTGACCCATTTCGTCTTGAAATGAAACCTGGATGATGTCTTATAATTTTTAGAATTTTTTTGCATTTATTTTTGAATTTTCTAACTCGGGTCGGGTTCGAACGGACAGGAAGGAAATTATTTTTCTTCTCTATTTTTCGGCCTGTTTTGGCCCGTTTCGTCGTGAAATGAAGCCTGGACGATGTTTTTTAATTTTTAAAATTTTTTTGCATTGATATTTGAATTTTCTAACTCGGTTCGGGTTCGAATGGACAGGGAGGAAATTTTTTTATTCTCTATTTTTCGGCCTGTCCTGACCCGTTCCGTCTTGAAATGAAGCCTGGATGATGTCTTTTAATTTTTAAAATTTTTTTTCATTTATTTTTCAATTTTTTAACTCGGGTCGGTTCGAACGGATAGGAAGGAATTTTTTTTTCTTCTCTATTTTTCGGCCTGACTTCACCCGTTTCGTTTCGAAATGAAACCTGGTTGATGTTTTTTAATTTTTAGAATTTTTTTCCATTTATTTTTGAATTTTCTAACTCGGGTCGGGTTCGAACGGATAGGAAGGAAATTATTTTTCTTCTCTATTTCTCGGCCTGATTTCGCCCGATTCGTTGTGAAATGAAGCCTGGACGATGTTTTTTAATTTTTAAAATTTTTTTGCATTGATATTTGAATTTTCTAACTCGGGTCGGGTTCAAACGGACCGGGGGGAAATTTTTTTTATTCTCTATTTTTCGGCTTGTCCTGACCCGTTTCGTCTTGAAATGAAGCATGGATGATGTCTTTGAATTTTTAAAATTTTTTTTCATTTATTTTCGAATTTTCTAACTCGAGACGGGTCGAACGGATAGGAAGAAATTTTTTTTTCTTCTCTATTTTTCAGCCTGACTTCACCAGTTTCGTCTCGAAATGAAGCCTGGACGATGTTTTTTTAATTTTGAAAATTTTTCTGCACTTATATTTGAATTTTCTAACTCAGGTCGGGTTCAAACGGATGGGGAGGAAATTTTTTTTATTCTCTATTTTTCGGCCTGTCCTGACCCGTTTCGTCATGAAATGAAGCCTGGATGATGTTTTTTAATTTTAAAAATTTTTCTGCATTTTTTTTTGAATTTTCTAACTCGGGTCGGGTTCGAACGGATAAGAAGGAAATTATTTTTGTTCTCTATTTTTCGGCCTGTCTTAGCCCGTTTCGTCTTGAAATGAAGCCTGGACGATGTTTTTTAATTTTTAAAATTTTGTTGCATTTATAATTTAAATTTCTAACTCGGGTCGGGTTCAAACGGATTGGGAGGAAAATTTTTTTATTCTCTGTTTTCCGGCCTGTCCTGACCCGTTTCGTCTTGAAATGAAGCCTGGATGATGTTTTTTAATTTTTAAAATTTTTTTGCACTTATATTTGAATTTTCTAACTCGGGTCGGGTTCGAACCGATAGTATGGAAATTATTTTTGTTCTCTATTTTTCGGTCTGTCCTGTCCCTTTAAGTCTTGAAATGAAGTCTGGATGATATTTTTTAATTTTTAAAATTTTTTTCATTTGTATTTGAATTTTCTAAGTCGTGTCGGGTTCGAACGGATAGGAAGGAAATTTTTTTTTTCTCTATTTTTCGGCCTGATTTGGCTCGTTTCGTTGTGAAATGAAGCCTGGACGATGTTTTTTCATTTTTAAAATTTTTTTGCATTTATATTTGAATTTTCTAACTCAGGTCGGGTTCAAACGGATAGGGATTAAATATTTTTTATTCTCTATTTTTCGGCCTATCCTGACCCGTTTCATTTTGAAATGAAGCCTGGATGATGTCTATTAATTTTTAGAATTTTTTTGCATTTATTTTTGAATTTTCTTACTCGGGTCGGTTTAGAACGGATAGGAAGGAAATTTTTTTTTTCTATTTTTCAGTCTGGTTTGGCTTGTTTCGTTGTGAAATGAAGCCTGGACAATGTTTTTTAATTTTTAAAATTTTTTTGCATTTATATTTGAATTTTCTAACTCGGGTCGGGTTCAAACGGATAGGGATTAAATTTTTTTTATTCTCTATTTTTCGGCCTGTCCTGACCCGTTTCGTCTTGAAATGAAGCCTGGATGATGTCTTTTAATTTTTAAAATTTTTTTTCAATTACTTTTTAATTTTCTAACTCGGGACGGGTCGAACGGATAGGAAGAAAATTTTTTTTCTTCCCTATTTTTCAGCCTGACTTCACCCGTTTCGTCTCGAAATGAAACCTGGATGATGTTTTTTAATTTTTAGAATTTTTTTTCCATTTATTTTTTAATTTTCTAACTCGGGTCGGGTTCGAACGGATAGGAAGTAAATTATTTTGGTTCTCTATTTTTCGGACTGTCTTGGCCCGTTAAGTCTTGAAATGAAGTCTGGATGATATTTTTTAATTTTTAAAATTTTTTTGCATTTATATTTGAATTTTCTAACTCGGGTCGGGTTCAAACGGATAGGGAGTAAATTTTTTTTATTCTCTATTTTTCGGCCAGTCCTGACCCGTTTCGTCAGGAAATGAAGCCTGGATGATGTTTTTTAATTTTTAAAATTTTTCTGCATTTATTTTTGAATTTTCTAACTCGGGTCGGGTTCGAACGGATTAGAAGGAAATTATTTTTGTTCTCTATTTTTCGGCCTGTCTTAGGCCGTTTTGTCTTGAATTGAAGCCTGGATGATGTTTTTTAATTTTTAAAATTTTTTTGCATTTATATTTGAAAATTCTAACTCGGGTCGGGTTCAAATGGATAGGGAGGAAATTTTTTTTATTCTTTATTTTTCGGCCTGTCCTGACCCGTTTCGTAATGAAATTAAGCCTGGATGATGTTTTTTAATTTTTAAAATTTTTCTGCATTTAGTTTTGAATTTTCTAACTCGGGTCGGGTTTGAACGGATAGGAAGGAAATTGTTTTAGTTCCCTATTTTTCGGCCTGTCTTAGCCCGTTTCATCTTGAAATGAAGCCTGGACGATATTTTTTTAATTTTGATAATTTTTCTGCATTTATATTTGAATTTTCTAACTCGGGTCGGGTTCAAACGGATAGGGAGGAAATTTGTTTTATTCTCTATTTTTCGGCCTGTCCTGACCAGTTTCGTCTTGAAATGAAGCCTGGATGATGTCTTATAATTTTTAGAATTTTTTTGCATTTATTTTTGAATTTTCTAACTCGGGTCGGGTTCGAACGGATAGGAAGGAAATTATTTTTCTTCTCTATTTTTCAGCCTGATTTGGCCCGTTTCGTCGTGAAATGAAGCCTGGACGATGTTTTTTAATTTTTAAAAGTTTTTTTGCATTGATATTTGAATTTTCTAACTCGGGTCGGGTTCAAACGGACAGGGAGGAAATTTTTTTTATTCCCTATTTTTCGGCCTGTCCTGACCCGTTTCGTCTCGAAATGAAGCCTGGACGATGTCTTTTAATTTTTTAAATTTTTTTTCATTTATTTTTGAATTTTCCAACTCGGGTCGGTTCGAACGGATAGGAGGAAAATTTTTTTTCCTCTCTATTTTTCGGTCTGACTTCACCCGTTTCATTTAGAAATGAAACCTGGATGATGTTTTTTAATTTTTAGAATTTTTTACCATTTATTTTTGAATTTTCTAACTCGGGTCGGGTTCGAACGGATAGGAAGGAAATTATTTTTCTTATCTATTTTTCGGCCTGATTTGGCCCGTTTCGTCGTGAAAGGAAGCCTGGACGATGTTTTTTAATTTTTAAAATTTTTTTGCACTGATATTTGAATTTTCTAACTCGGGTCGGGTTCAAACGGACAGGGAGGAAATTTTTTATTTTCAATTTTTCGGCTTGTCCTGACCCGTTTCGTCTTGAAATGAAGCCTGGATGATGTTTTTTAATTTTTAAAATTTTTCTGCATTTATTTTTGAATTATCTAACTCGGGTCGGGTTCGAACGGATAGGAAGGAAATTGTTTTAGTTCTCTCTTTTTCGGCCTGTCTTGGCCCGTTTCGTCGTGAAAGGAAGCCTGGACGATGTTTTTTAATTTTTAAAATTTTTTTGCACTGATATTTGAATTTTCTAACTCGGGTCGGGTTCAAACGGACAGGGAGGAAATTTTTTATTTTCAATTTTTCGGCTTGTCCTGACCCGTTTCGTCTTGAAATGAAGCCTGGATGATGTTTTTTAATTTTTAAAATTTTTCTGCATTTATTTTTGAATTATCTAACTCGGGTCGGGTTCGAACGGATAGGAAGGAAATTGTTTTAGTTCTCTCTTTTTCGGCCTGTCTTAGCTCGTTTCGTCTTGAAATGAAGCCTGGATGATGTTTTTTAATTTTTAAAATTTTTTTGCATTTATATTTGAATTTTCTAACACGGGTCGGGTTCAAACGGATAGGGAGGAAATTTTTTTTATTCTCTATTTTTCGGCCTATCCTGACCCGTTTCGTCTTGAAATAAAGCCTGGATGATGTTTTTTAATTTTTAAAATTTTTTTGCATTTATATTTGAATTTTCTAACTCGGGTCGGGTTCGAACGGATAGGAAGGAAATTTTTTTTCTTCTCCATTTTTCGGACTGTCTTGGCCCGTTAAGTCTTGAAATGATGTCTGGATGATATTTTTTAATTTTTAAAATTTTTTTACAATTATATTTAATTTTCTAACACGGGTCCGGTTCAAACGGATAGGGAGGAAATTTTTTTTATTCTCTATTTTTCGGTCTGTCCTGACCCGTTTCGTCTTGAAATAAAGCCTGGATGATGTTTTTTAATTTTTAAAATTTTTTTGCATTTATATTTGAATTTTCTAACTCGGGTCGGGTTCGAACGGATAGGAAGGAAATTATTTTTCTTCTCTATTTTTCGTC
The DNA here is from genome assembly GCF_932294415.1 of Quercus robur. Classification (NCBI taxonomy): domain Eukaryota; kingdom Viridiplantae; phylum Streptophyta; class Magnoliopsida; order Fagales; family Fagaceae; genus Quercus; species Quercus robur. The sequence goes on along the minus strand of NC_065539.1, from coordinate 28,826,636 downwards.
CTGATTTGGCCTGTTTCGTCTTGAAATGAAGCCTGGACGATGTTTTTTAATTTTTAAATTTTTTTGCATTGATATTTCAATTTTCTAACTCGTGTCGGGTTCAAAGGGACAGGGAGGAAATTTTTTTTATTCTCTATTTTTCGGCCTGTCCTGACACGTTTCATCTTGAAATGAAGCCTGGATGATGTCTATTAATTTTTAGAATTTTTTTGCATTTATTTTTGAATTTTTTAACTCGGGTCGGTTTAGAACGGATAGGAAGGAAATTTTTTTTTTTTCTATTTTTCGGCCTGTCTTGGCCCGTTTTGACGTGAAATGAAGCTTGGACGATGTTTTTTAATTTTTAAAATTTTTATTGCATTTATATTTGAATTTTCTAACTCGAGTCGGGTTCAAGCAGATAAGGATGAAATTCTTTTTATTCTCTATTTTTCAGCCTGTCCTGAACCGTTTCGTCTTGAAATGAAGCCTGGATGATGTTTTTTAATTTTTAAAATTTTTCTGCATTTATTTTTGAATTTTCTAACTCGTGTCGGGTTCGAACGGATAAGAAGGAAATTATTTTTGTTCTCTATTTTTCGGCCTGTCTTAGCCCGTTTCGTCTTGAAATGAAGCCTCGACGATGTTTTTTTAATTTTAAAAATTTTTCTGCATTTATATTTGAATTTTCTAACACAGGTCGGGTTCAAACGGATAGGGAGGAAATTTTTTTTATTCTCTATTTTTCGGCCTGTCCTGACCCGTTTCGTCTTGAAATAAAGCCTGGATGATGTTTTTTAATTTTTAAAATTTTTTTGCATTTATATTTGAATTTTCTAACTCGGGTCGGGTTCGAACGGATAGGAAGGAAATTTTTTTTCTTCTCTATTTTTCGGACTGTCTTGGCCCGTTAAGTCTTGAAATGATGTCTGGATGATATTTTTTAATTTTTAAAATTTTTTTACAATTATATTTAATTTTCTAACACGGGTCCGGTTCAAACGGATAGGGAGGAAATTTTTTTTATTCTCTATTTTTCGGCCTGTCCTGACCCGTTTCGTCTTGAAATGAAGCCTGGATGATGTCTTTTAATTTTTTAAATTTTTTTTCATTTATTTTTGAATTTTCTAACTCAGGTCGGTTTAGAACGGATAGGAAGGAATTTTTTTTTTTTTCTATTTTTCGAACTGTCTTGGCCCGTTTTGCCGTGAAATGAAGCTTGGATGATGTTTTTTAATTTTTAAAATTTTTTTTGCATTTATATTTGAATTTTCTAACTCGAGTCGGGTTCAAAATGATACGGATGAAATTCTTTTTATTTTCAATTTTTCGGCATGTCCTGACCCGTTTCGTCTTGAAATGGAGCCTGGATGATGTTTTTTAATTTTTAAAATTTTTCTGCATTTATTTTTGAATTTTCTAACTCGGGTCGGGTTCGAACGGATAGGAAGGAAATTGTTTTAGTTCTCTCTTTTTCGGTCTGTATTAGCCCGTTTCGTCTTGAAATGAAGCCTGGATGATGTTTTTTAATTTTTAAAATTTTTTTGCATTTATATTTGAATTTTCTAACTCGGATCGGGTTCGAACGGATAGGAAGGAAATTATTTTTCTTCTCTATTTTTCGGCCTGATTTGGCCTGTTTCGTCGTGAAATGAAGCCTGGACGATGTTTTTTAATTTTTAAAATTTTTTTGCATTGATATTTGAATTTTCTAACTCGGGTCGGGTTCAAACGGATAGGGAGGAAATTTGTTTTATTCTCTATTTTTCGGCCTGTCCTGACCCTTTTCGTCTTGAAATGAAGCCTGGATGATGTCTTTTAATTTTTAGAATTTTTTTGCATTTATTTTTGAATTTTCTAACTCGGGTCGGGTTCGAACGGATAGGAAGGAAATTATTTTTCTTCTCTATTTTTCAGCCTAATTTGGCACGTTTCGTCGTGAAATGAAGCCTGGACGATGTTTTTTAATTTTTAAAATTTTTTTGCATTGATATTTTAATTTTCTAACTCGGGTCGGGTTCAAACGGACAGGGGGGAAATTTTTTTTATTCTCTATTTTTGGGCCTGTCCTGACCCGTTTCGTCTTGAAATGAAGCCTGGATGATGTCTTTTAATTTTTTAAATTTTTTTTCATTTATTTTTGAATTTTCTAACTCAGGTCGGTTTAGAACGGATAGGAAGGAAAATTTTTTTTTTTCTATTTTTCGAACTGTCTTGGCCCGTTTTGCCGTGAAATGAAGCTTGGATGATGTTTTTTAATTTTTAAAATTTTTTTTGCATTTATATTTGAATTTTCTAACTCGAGTCGGGTTCAAAATGATACGGATGAAATTCTTTTTATTTTCAATTTTTCGGCATGTCCTGACACGTTTCGTCTTGAAATGGAGCCTGGATGATGTTTTTTAATTTTTAAAATTTTTCTGCATTTATTTTTGAATTTTCTAACTCGGGTCGGGTTCGAACGGATAGGAAGGAAATTGTTTTAGTTCTCTCTTTTTCGGTCTGTATTAGCCCGTTTCGTCTTGAAATGAAGCCTGGATGATGTTTTTTAATTTTTAAAATTTTTTTGCATTTATATTTGAATTTTCTAACTCGGATCGGGTTCGAACGGATAGGAAGGAAATTATTTTTCTTCTCTATTTTTCGGCCTGATTTGGCCCGTTTCGTCGTGAAATGAAGCCTGGACGATGTTTATTAATTTTTAAAATTTTTTTGCATTGATATTTGAATTTTCTAACTCGGGTCGGGTTCAAACGGATAGGGAGGAAATTTGTTTTATTCTCTATTTTTCGGCCTGTCCTGACCCTTTTCGTCTTGAAATGAAGCCTTGATGATGTCTTATAATTTTTAGAATTTTTTTGCATTTATTTTTGAATTTTCTAACTCGGGTCGGGTTCGAACGGATAGGAAGGAAATTATTTTTATTCTCTATTTTTCAGCCTAATTTGGCACGTTTCGTCGTGAAATGAAGCCTGGACGATGTTTTTTAATTTTTAAAATTTTTTTGCATTGATATTTTAATTTTCTAACTCGGGTCGGGTTCAAACGGACAGGGGGGAAATTTTTTTTATTCTCTATTTTTCGGCCTGTCCTGACCCGTTTCGTCTTGAAATGAAGCCTGGATGATGTCTTTTAATTTTTTAAATTTTTTTTCATTTATTTTTGAATTTTCTAACTCAGGTCGGTTTAGAACGGATAGGAAGGAAAATTTTTTTTTTTCTATTTTTCGAACTGTCTTGGCCCGTTTTGCCGTGAAATGAAGCTTGGATGATGTTTTTTAATTTTTAAATTTTTTTTTGCATTTATATTTGAATTTTCTAACTCGAGTCGGATTCAAAATGATACGGATGAAATTCTTTTTATTTTCAATTTTTCGGCATGTCCTGACCCGTTTCGTCTTGAAATGGAGCCTGGATGATGTTTTTTAATTTTTAAAATTTTTCTGCATTTATTTTTGAATTTTCTAACTCGGGTCGGGTTCGAACGGATAGGAAGGAAATTGTTTTAGTTCTCTCTTTTTCGGTCTGTATTAGCCCGTTTCGTCTTGAAATGAAGCCTGGATGATGTTTTTTAATTTTTAAAATTTTTTTGCATTTATATTTGAATTTTCTAACTCGGATCGGGTTCGAACGGATAGGAAGGAAATTATTTTTCTTCTCTATTTTTCGGCCTGATTTGGCCCGTTTCGTCGTGAAATGAAGCCTGGACGATGTTTTTTAAATTTTAAATTTTTTTGCATTGATATTTGAATTTTCTAACTCAGGTCGGGTTCAAACGGACAGGGAGGAAATTTTTTTTATTCTCTATTTTTCGGTCTGTCCTGACCCGTTTCATCTTGAAATGAAGCCTGGATGATGTCTATTAATTTTTAGAATTTTTTTGCATTTATTTTTGAATTTTCTAACTAGGGTCGGTTTAGAACGGATAGGAAGGAAATTTTTTTTTTTCTATTTTTCGGCCTGTCTTGGCCCGTTTTGCCGTGAAATGAAGCTTGGATGATGTTTTTTAATTTTCAAAATTTTTATTGCATTAATATTTGAATTTTCTAACTCGAGTCGGGTTCAAACAGATAGGGATGAAATTCTTTTTATTTTCTATTTTTCAGCCTGTCCTGAACCGTTTCGTCTTGAAATGAAGCCTGGATGAAGTTTTTTAATTTTTAAAATTTTTCTGCATTTATTTTTGAATTTTCTAACTCGGGTCGGGTTCGAACGGATAAGAAGGAAATTATTTTCGTTCTCTATTTTTCGGCCTGTCTTAGCCCGTTTCGTCTTGAAATGAAGCCTGGACGATGCTTTTTAATTTTTAAAATTTTTTTGCATTTATATTTGAAATTTCTAACTCGGGTCGGGTTCAAATGGATAGGGAGGAAATTTTTTTTATTCTTTATTTTTCGGCCTGTCCTGACCCGTTTCGTCATGAAATGAAGCCTGGATGACGTTTTTTAATTTTTAAAATTTTTCTGCATTTAGTTTTGAATTTTCAAACTCGGGTCGGGTTTGAACGGATAGGAAGGAAATTGTTTTAGTTCCCTATTTTTCGGCCAGTCTTAGCCCGTTTCATCTTGAAATGAAGCCTGGACGATATTTTTTTAATTTTGAAAATTTTTCTGCATTTATATTTGAATTTTCTAGCTCGGGTCGGGTTCAAACGGATAGGGAGGAAATTTATTTTATACTCTATTTTTCGGCCTGTCCTGACCCGTTTCGTCTTGAAATGAAGCCTGGATGAAGTCTTATAATTTTTAGAATTTTTTTTGCGTTTATTTTTGAATTTTCTAACTCGGGTCGGGTTCGAACGGATAGGAAGGAAATTATTTTTCTTCTCTATTTTTCGGCCTGATTTGGCCCGTTTCGTCGTGAAATGAAGCCTGGATGATGTCTTATAATTTTTAGAATTTTTTTGAATTTATATTTGAATTTTCTAACTCGGGTCGGGTTCGAACGGATAGGAAGGAAATTATTTTTATTCTCTATTTTTCGGGCTGTCCTGACCCGTTTCGTCTTGAAATGAAGCCTGGATGATGTCTTATAATTTTTTAAATTTTTTTTCATTTATTTTTGAATTTTCTAACTCGGGTCGGTTCGAACGGATAGGAAGAAAAAATTTTTTTTTTTCTCTATTTTTCGGTCTGACTTCACCTGTTTCGTTTCGAAATGAAACCGAGATGATGTTTTTTAATTTTTAGAATTTTTTCCCATTTATTTTTGAATTTTCTAACTCGGGTCGGGTTCGAACGGATAGGAAGGAAATTATTTTTCTTCTCTATTTTTCGGCCTGATTTGGCCCGTTTCGTCGTGAAATGAAGCCTGGACGATGTTTTTTAATTTTTAAAATTTTTTTGCATTGATATTTGAATTTTCTAACTTGGGTCGGGTTCAAACGGACAGGGAGGAAATTTTTTTTATTCTCTATTTTTCGGCCTGTCCTGACCCGTTTCGTCTTGAAATGAAGCCTGGATGATGTCTTTTAATTTTTAAAATTTTTTTTCATTTATTTTTGAATTTTCTAACTCGGGTCGGTTTAGAACGGATAGGAAGGAAAATTTTTTTTTTCTATTTTTCGGCCTGTCTTGGCCCGTTTTGCCGTGAAATGAAGCTTGGACGATGTTTTTTAATTTTTAAAATTTTTTATGCATTTATATTTGAATTTTCTAACTCGAGTCAGGTTCAAACAGATAGGGATGAAATTCTTTTTATTTTCAATTTTTCGACTTGTCCTGACCCGTTTTGTCTTGAAATGAAGCCTGGATGATGTTTTTTAATTTTTAAAATTTTTCTGTATTTATTTTTGAATTTTCTAACTCGGGTCGGGTTCGAACGGATAGGAAGAAAATTTTTTTTCTTCTCTATTTTTCGGCCTGACTTCACCCGTTTCGTCTCGAAATGAAACCTGGATGATGTTTTTTAATTTTTAGAATTTTTTTTTCATTTATTTTTGAATTTTGTAACTCGGGTCGGGTTCGAACGGATAGGAAGGAAATTATTTTGGTTCTCTATTTTTCGGACTGTCTTGGCCCGTTAAGTCCTGAAATGAAGTCTGGATGATATTTTTTAATTTTTAAAATTTTTTTGCATTTATACTTGAATATTCTAACTCGGGTCGGGTTCAAACGGATAGGGAGGAAATTTTTTTCATTCTCTATTTTTCGGCCTGTCCTGACGCGTTTCGTCAGGAAATGAAGCCTGGATGATGTTTTTTAATTTTTAAAATTTTTCTGCATTTATTTTTGAATTTTCTAACTCGGGTCTGGTTCGAACGGATAAGAGGGAAATTATTTTTGTTCTCTATTTTTCGGCCTGATTTGGCCCGTTTCGTCGTGAAATGAAGCCTGGACGATGTTTTTTTAATTTTGAAAATTTTTCTGCACTTATATTTGAATTTTCTAACTCGGGTCGGGTTCAAACGGATAGGGAGGAAATTTGTTTTATTCTCTATTTTTCGGCCTGTCCTGACCCTTTTCGTCTTGAAATGAAGCCTGGATGATGTCTTATAATTTTTAGAATTTTTTTGCATTTATTTTTTGAATTTTCTAACTCTGGTCGGGTTCGAACGGATAGGGAGGAAATTATTTTTCTTCTCTATTTTTCGGCCTGATTTGGCCCGTTTCGTCGTGAAATGAAGCCTGGATGATGTTTTTTAATTTTTAAAATTTTTTTGCATTGATATTTGAATTTTCTAACTCGGGTTGGGTTCAAACGGACAGGGAGGAAATTTTTTTTATTCTCTATTTTTCGGCCTGTCCTGACCCGTTTCGTCTTGAAATGAAGCCTGGATGATGTCTTTTAATTTTTAAAATTTTTTTTCATTTATTTTTGAATTTTCTAACTCGGGTCGGTTCGAACGGATAGGAACAAATTTTTTTTTCTTCTCTATTTTTCGGTCTGACATCACCCGTTTCGTTTCGAAATGAAACCTGGAGGATGTTTTTTAATTTTTAGAATTTTTTTCCATTTATTTTTGAATTTTCTAACTCGGGTCGGGTTCAAACGGATAGGGAGGAAATTTGTTTTATTCTCTATTTTTCGGCCTGTCCTGACCCTTTTCGTCTTGAAATGAAGCCTGGATGATGTCTTATAATTTTTAGAATTTTTTTGCATTTATTTTTGAATTTTCTAACTCGGGTCGGGTTCGAACGGATAGGAAGGAAATTATTTTTTTCTATTTTTCGAACTGTCTTGGCCCGTTTTGCCGTGAAATGAAGCTTGGATGATGTTTTTTAATTTTTAAAATTTTTTTTGCATTTATATTTGAATTTTCTAACTCGAGTCGGGTTCAAAATGATACGGATGAAATTCTTTTTATTTTCAATTTTTCGGCATGTCCTGACTCGTTTCGTCTTGAAATGGAGCCTGGATGATGTTTTTAATTTTTAAAATTTTTCTGCATTTATTTTTGAATTTTCTAACTCGGGTCGGGTTCGAACGGATAGGAAGGAAATTGTTTTAGTTCTCTCTTTTTCGGTCTGTATTAGCCCGTTTCGTCTTGAAATGAAGCCTGGATGATGTTTTTTAATTTTCAAAATTTTTTTGCATTTATATTTGAATTTTCTAACTCGGATCGGGTTCGAACGGATAGGAAGGAAATTATTTTTCTTCTCTATTTTTCGGCCTAATTTGGCCCGTTTCGTCGTGAAATGAAGCCTGGACGATGTTTTTTCATTTTTATAATTTTTTTGCATTGATATTTGAATTTTCTAACTCGGGTCGGGTTCAAACGGATAGGGAGGAAATTTGTTTTATTCTCTATTTTTCGGCCTGTCCTGACCCTTTTCGTCTTGAAATGAAGCCTGGATGATGTCTTATAATTTTTAGAATTTTTTTGCATTTATTTTTGAATTTTCTAACTCGGGTCGGGTTCGAACGGATAGGACGGAAATTATTTTTCTTCTCTATTTTTCAGCCTAATTTGGCACGTTTCGTCGTGAAATGGAGCCTGGACGATGTTTTTTAATTTTTAAAATTTTTTTGCATTGATATTTTAATTTTCTAACTCGGGTCGGGTTCAAAAGGACAGGGGGGAAATTTTTTTTATTCTCTATTTTTCGGCCTGTCCTGACCCGTTTCGTCTTGAAATGAAGCCTGGATGATGTCTTTTAATTTTTTAAATTTTTTTTCATTTATTTTTGAATTTTCTAACTCAGGTCGGTTTAGAACGGATACGAAGGAAAATTTTTTTTTTTCTATTTTTCGAACTGTCTTGGCCCGTTTTGCCGTGAAATGAAGCTTGGATGATGTTTTTTAATTTTTAAAATTTTTTTTGCATTTATATTTGAATTTTCTAACTCGAGTCGGGTTCAAAATGATACGGATGAAATTCTTTTTATTTTCAATTTTTTGGCATGTCCTGACCCGTTTCGTCTTGAAATGGAGCCTGGATGATGTTTTTTAATTTTTAAAATTTTTCTGCATTTATTTTTGAATTTTCTAACTCGGGTCGGGTTCGAACGGATAGGAAGGAAATTGTTTTAGTTCTCTCTTTTTCGGTCTGTATTAGCCCGTTTCGTCTTGAAATGAAGCCTGGATGATGTTTTTTAATTTTTAAAATTTTTTTGCATTTATATTTGAATTTTCTAACTCGGATCGGGTTCGAACGGATAGGAAGGAAATTATTTTTCTTCTCTATTTTTCGGCCTGATTTGGCCCATTTCGTCGTGAAATGAAGCCTGGACGATGTTTTTTAATTTTTAAATTTTTTTGCATTGATATTTGAATTTTCTAACTCAGGTCGGGTTCAAACGGACAGGGAGGAAATTTTTTTTATTCTCTATTTTTCGGTCTGTCCTGACCCGTTTCATCTTGAAATGAAGCCTGGATGATGTCTATTAATTTTTAGAATTTTTTTGCATTTATTTTTGAATTTTCTTACTAGGGTCGGTTTAGAACGGATAGGAAGGAAATTTTTTTTTTCTATTTTTCGGCCTGTCTTGGCCCGTTTTGCCGTGAAATGAAGCTTGGATGATGTTTTTTAATTTTTAAAATTTTTATTGCATTAATATTTGAATTTTCTAACTCGAGTCGGGTTCAAACAGATAGCGATGAAATTCTTTTTATTTTCTATTTTTCAGCCTGTCCTGAACCGTTTCGTCTTGAAATGAAGCCTGGATGACGTTTTTTAATTTTTAAAATTTTTCTGCATTTATTTTTGAATTTTCTAACTCGGGTTGGGTTCGAACGGATAAGAAGAAAATTATTTTCGTTCTCTATTTTTCGGCCTGTCTTAGCCCGTTTCGTCTTGAAATGAAGCCTGGACGATGTTTTTTAATTTTTAAAATTTTTTTGCATTTATATTTGAAATTTCTAACTCGGGTCGGGTTCAAATGGATAGGGAGGAAATTTTTTTTATTCTTTATTTTTCGGCCTGTCCTGACCCGTTTCGTCATGAAATGAAGCCTGGATGACGTTTTTTAATTTTTAAAATTTTTCTGCATTTAGTTTTGAATTTTCAAACTCGGATCGGGTTTGAACGGATAGGAAGGAAATTGTTTTCGTTCCCTATTTTTCGTCCAGTCTTAGCCCGTTTCATCTTGAAATGAAGCCTGGACGATATTTTTTTAATTTTGAAAATTTTTCTGCATTTATATTTGAATTTTCTAACTCGGGTCGGGTTCAAACGGATAGGGAGGAAATTTATTTTATTCTCTATTTTTCGGCCTGTCCTGACCCGTTTCGTCTTGAAATGAAGCCTGGATGAAGTCTTATAATTTTTAGAATTTTTTTGCATTTATTTTTGAATTTTCTAACTCGGGTCGGGTTCGAACGGATAGGAAGGAAATTATTTTTCTTCTCTATTTTTCGGCCTGATTTGGCCCGTTTCGCCTTGAAATGAAGCCTGGATGATGTCTTATAATTTTTAGAATTTTTTTGCATTTATTTTTGAATTTTCTAACTCGGGTCGGGTTCGAACGGATAGGAAGGAAATTATTTTTATTCTCTATTTTTCGGGCTGTCCTGACCCGTTTCGTCTTGAAATGAAGCCTGGATGGTGTCTTATAATTTTAAAAAAAAATTTTCATTTATTTTTGAATTTTCTAACCCGGGTCGGTTCGAACGGATAGGAAGAAAAATTTTTTTTTTCTCTATTTTTCGGTCTGACTTCACCTGTTTCGTTTCGAAATGAAACCGAGATGATGTTTTTTAATTTTTAGAATTTTTTTCCATTTATTTTTGAATTTTCTAACTCGGGTCGGGTTCGAACGGATAGGAAGGAAATTATTTTTCTTCTCTATTTTTCGGCCTGATTTGGCCCGTTTCGTCGTGAAATGAAGCCTGGACGATGTTTTTTAATTTTTAAAATTTTTTTGCATTGATATTTGAATTTTCTAACTCGGGTCGGGTTCGAACGGATAGGAAGGAAATTGTTTTAGTTCTCTATTTTTCGGCCTGTCCTGACCCGTTTCGTCTTGAAATGAAGCCTGGATGATGTCTTTTAATTTTTAAAATTTTTTTTCATTTATTTTTCAATTTTCTAACTCGGGTCGGTTTAGAACGGATAGGAAGGAAAAATTTTTTTTTCTATTTTTCGGCCTGTCCTGACCCGTTTCGTCTTGAAATAAAGCTTGGATGATGTTTTTTAATTTTTAAAATTTTTTATGCATTTATATTTGAATTTTCTAACTCGAGTCGGGTTCAAACAGATAGGGATGAAATTCTTTTTATTTTCAATTTTTCGACTTGTCCTGACCCGTTTTGTCTTGAAATAAAGCCTGGATGATGTTTTTTGATTTTAAAATTTTTCTGCATTTATTTTTGAATTTTCTAACTCGGGTCGGGTTCGAACGGATAAGAAGGAAATTATTTTTGTTCTCTGTTTTTCAGCCTGTCTTAGCCCGTTTCGTCTTGAAATGAAGCCTGGACAATATTTTTTTAATTTTGAAAATTTTTCTGCATTTATATTTGAATTTTCTAACTCGGGTCGGGTTCGAACGGATAGGAAGGAAATTATTTTTTTTCTCTATTTTTCGGCCTGATTTGGCCCATTTCGACGTGAAATGAAGCCTGGCCGATGTTTTTTAATTTTTAAATTTTTTTGCATTGATATTTGAATTTTCTAACTCGGGTCGGGTTCAAACGGACAGGGAGGAAATTTTTTTTATTCTCTATTTTTCGGCCTGTCCTGACCCGTTTCGTCTTGAAATGAAGCCTGGATGATGTCTTTTAATTTTTAAAATTTTTCTGCATTTATATTTGAATTTTCTAACTCGGGTCGGGTTCAAACAGATAGGGAGGAAATTTTTTTTATTCTCTATTTTTCGGCCTGTCCTGACCCGTTTCGTCTTGAAATGAAGCCTGGATGATATTTTTTAATTTTTAAAATTTTTCTGCATTTATTTTTGAATTTTCTAATTCGGGTCGGGTTCGAACGGATATGAAGGAAATTATTTTTGTTCTATATTTTTCGGTCTGTCATAGCCCGTTTCGTCTTGAAATGAAGCCCGGACGATGTTTTTTAATTTTTAAAATTTGTTTGCATTTATATTTGAATTTTCTAACTCGGGTCGGGTTGAAACGGATAGGGAGGAAATTTTTTTTATTCTCTATTTTTCGACCTGTCCTGACCCGTTTTGTCTTGAGATGAAGCCTGGATGATGACTTTTAATTTTTAGAATTTTTTTGCATTTATTTTTGAATTTTCAAACTCGGGTCGGGTTCGAACGGATAGGAAGTAAATTTTTTTTTTCTCTATTTTTCGGCCTGTCTTGGCCCGTTTTGCCGTGAAATGAAGCTTGGACGATGTTTTTTAATTCCTAAAATTTTTTTTGCATTTATATTTGAATTTTCTAACTCGGGTCGGGTTCAAACGGATAGGGAGGAAATTTTTTTTACTCTCTATTTTTCGGTCTGTCCTGAGCCGTTTCGTCTTGAAATGAAGCCTGGATGATGTTTTTTAATTTTTAAAATTTTTCTGCATTTATTTTTGAATTTTCTAACTCGGGTCGGGTTCGAACGGATAGGAAGGAAATTGTTTTAGTTCTCTCTTTTTCGGCCTGTCTTAGCTCGTTTCGTCTTGAAATGAAGCCTGGATGATGTTTTTTAATTTTTAAAATTTTTTTGCATTTATATTTGAATTTTCTAACACGGGTCGGGTTCAAACGGATAGGGAGGAAATTTTTTTTATTCTCTATTTTTCGGCCTGTCCTGACCCGTTTTGTCTTGAAATAAAGCTTGGATGATGTTTTTTAATTTTTAAAATTTTTTTGCATTTATATTTGAATTTTCTAACTCGGGTCGGGTTCGAACGGATAGGTTGGAAATTATTTTTCTTCTCTATTTTTCGGCCTGTCCTGACCCGTTTCGTCTTGAAATAAAGCCTGGATGATGTTTTTTAATTTTTAAAATTTTTCTGCATTTATTTTTGAATTTTCTAACTCGGGTCGGGTTCGAACGGATAAGAAGGAAATTATTTTTGTTCTCTATTTTTCGGCCTGTCTTAGCCCGTTTCGTCTTGAAATGAAGCCTGGACAATATTTTTTTAATTTTGAAAATTTTTCTGCATTTATATTTGAATTTTCTAACTCGGGTCGGGTTCGAACGGATAGGAAGGAAATTATTTTTTTTCTCTATTTCTCGGCCTGATTTGGCCCGTTTCGACGTGAAATGAAGCCTGGCCGATGTTTTTTAATTTTTAAATTTTTTTGCATTGATATTTGAATCTTCTAACTCGGGTCGGGTTCAAACGGACAGGGAGGAAATTTTTTTTATTCTCTATTTTTCGGCCTGTCCTGACCCGTTTCATCTTGAAATGAAGCCTGGATGATGTTTTTTAATTTTTAAAATTTTTTTGCATTTATATTTGAATTTTCTAACACGGGTCGAGTTCAAACGGATAGGGAGGAAATTTTTTTTATTCTCTATTTTTCGGCCTGTCCTGACCCGTTTTGTCTTGAAATAAAGCTTGGATGATGTTTTTTAATTTTTAAAATTTTTTTACATTTATATTTGAATTTTCTAACTCGGGTCGGGTTCGAACGGATAGGTTGGAAATTATTTTTCTTCTCTATTTTTCGGCCTGTCCTGACCCGTTTCGTCTTGAAATAAAGCCTGGATGATGTTTTTTAATTTTTAAACTTTTTCTGCATTTATTTTTGAATTTTCTAACTCGGGTCGGGTTCGAACGGATAAGAAGGAAATTATTTTTGTTCTCTATTTTTCGGCCTGTCTTAGCCCGTTTCGTCTTGAAATGAAGCCTGGACAATATTTTTTTAATTTTGAAAATTTTTCTGCATTTATATTTGAATTTTCTAACTCGGGTCGGGTTCGAACGGATAGGAAGGAAATTATTTTTTTTCTCTATTTCTCGGCCTGATTTGGCCCGTTTCGACGTGAAATGAAGCCTGGCCGATGTTTTTTAATTTTTAAATTTTTTTGCATTGATATTTGAATCTTCTAACTCGGGTCGGGTTCAAACGGACAGGGAGGAAATTTGTTTTATTCTCTATTTTTCGGCCTGTCCTGACCCGTTTCATCTTGAAATGAAGCCTGGATGATGTTTATTAATTTTTAGAATTTTATTGCATTTATTTTTGAATTTTATAACTCGGGTCGGTTTAGAATGGATAGGGATTAAATTTTTTTTATTCTCTATTTTTCAGCCTGTCCTGACCCGTTTCGTCTTGAAATGAAGCCTGGATGATGTCTTTTAATTTTTAAAATTTTTCTGCATTTATATTTGAATTTTCTAACTCGGGTCGGGTTCAAACAGATAGGGAGGAAATTTTTTTTATTCTCTATTTTTCGGCCTGTCCTGACCCGTTTCGTCTTGAAATGAAGCCTGAATGATATTTTTTAATTTTTAAAATTTTTCTGCATTTATTTTTGAATTTTCTAATTCGGGTCGGGTTCGAACGGATATGAAGGAAATTATTTTTGTTCTATATTTTTCGGTCTGTCATAGCCCGTTTCGTCTTGAAATGAAGCCCGGACGATGTTTTTTAATTTTTAAAATTTGTTTGCATTTATATTTGAATTTTCTAACTCGGGTCGGGTTGAAACGGATAGGGAGGAAATTTTTTTTATTCTCTATTTTTCGACCTGTCCTGACCCGTTTTGTCTTGAGATGAAGCCTCGATGATGACTTTTAATTTTTAGAATTTTTTTGTATTTATTTTTGAATTTTCAAACTCGGGTCGGGTTCGAACGGATAGGAAGTAAATTTTTTTTTTTCTCTATTTTTCGGCCTGTCTTGGCCCGTTTTGCCGTGAAATGAAGCTTGGACGTTGTTTTTTAATTCCTAAAATTTTTTTGCATTTATATTTGAATTTTCTAACTCGGGTCGGGTTCAAACGGATAGGGAGGAAATTTTTTTTACTCTCTATTTTTCGGTCTGTCCTGAGCCGTTTCGTCTTGAAATGAAGCCTGGATGATGTTTTTTAATTTTTAAAATTTTTCTGCATTTATTTTTGAATTTTCTAACTCGGGTCGGGTTCGAACGGATAGGAAGGAAATTGTTTTAGTTCTCTCTTTTTCGGCCTGTCTTAGCTCGTTTCGTCTTGAAATGAAGCCTGGATGATGTTTTTTAATTTTTAAAATTTTTTTGCATTTATATTTGAATTTTCTAACACGGGTCGGGTTCAAACGGATATGGAGGAAATTTTTTTTATTCTCTATTTTTCGGCCTGTCCTGACCCGTTTTGTCTTGAAATAAAGCTTGGATGATGTTTTTTAATTTTTAAAATTTTTTTGCATTTATATTTGAATTTTCTAACTCGGGTCGGGTTCGAACGGATAGGTTGGAAATTATTTTTCTTCTCTATTTTTCGGCCTGTCCTGACCCGTTTCGTCTTGAAATAAAGCCTGGATGATGTTTTTTAATTTTTAAAATTTTTCTGCATTTATTTTTGAATTTTCTAACTCGGGTCGGGTTCGAACGGATAAGAAGGAAATTATTTTTGTTCTCTATTTTTCGGCCTGTCTTAGCCCGTTTCGTCTTGAAATGAAGCCTGGACAATATTTTTTTAATTTTGAAAATTTTTCTGCATTTATATTTGAATTTTCTAACTCGGGTCGGGTTCGAACGGATAGGAAGGAAATTATTTTTTTTCTCTATTTCTCGGCCTGATTTGGCCCGTTTCGACGTGAAATGAAGCCTGGCCGATGTTTTTTAATTTTTAAATTTTTTTGCATTGATATTTGAATCTTCTAACTCGGGTCGGGTTCAAACGGACAGGGAGGAAATTTTTTTTATTCTCTATTTTTCGGCCTGTCCTGACCCGTTTCATCTTGAAATGAAGCCTGGATGATGTTTATTAATTTTTAGAATTTTATTGCATTTATTTTTGAATTTTATAACTCGGGTCGGTTTAGAATGGATAGGGATTAAATTTTTTTTATTCTCTATTTTTCAGCCTGTCCTGACCCGTTTCGTCTTGAAATGAAGCCTGGATGATGTCTTTTAATTTTTAAAATTTTTCTGCATTTATATTTGAATTTTCTATCTCGGGTCGGGTTCAAACGGATAGGGAGGAAATTTTTTTTATTCTCTATTTTTCGGCCTGTCCTGACCCGTTTCGTCTTGAAATGAAGCCTGGATGATATTTTTTAATTTTTAAAATTTTTCTGCATTTATTTTTGAATTTTCTAATTCGGGTCGGGTTCGAACGGATATGAAGGAAATTATTTTTGTTCTATATTTTTCGGTCTGTCATAGCCCGTTTCGTCTTGAAATGAAGCCCGGACGATGTTTTTTAATTTTTAAAATTTGTTTGCATTTATATTTGAATTTTCTAACTCGGGTCGGGTTGAAACGGATAGGGAGGAAATTTTTTTTATTCTCTATTTTTCGACCTGTCCTGACCCGTTTTGTCTTGAGATGAAGCCTGGATGATGACTTTTAATTTTTAGAATTTTTTTGCATTTATTTTTGAATTTTCAAACTCGGGTCGGGTTCGAACGGATAGGAAGTAAATTTTTTTTTTCTCTATTTTTCGGCCTGTCTTGGCCCGTTTTGCCGTGAAATGAAGCTTGGACGATGTTTTTTAATTCCTAAAATTTTTTTTGCATTTATATTTGAATTTTCTAACTCGGGTCGGGTTCAAACGGATAGGGAGGAAATTTTTTTTACTCTCTATTTTTCGGTCTGTCCTGAGCCGTTTCGTCTTGAAATGAAGCCTGGATGATGTTTTTTAATTTTTAAAATTTTTCTGCATTTATTTTTGAATTTTCTAACTCGGGTCGGGTTCGAACGGATAGGAAGGAAATTGTTTTAGTTCTCTCTTTTTCGGCCTGTCTTAGCTCGTTTCGTCTTGAAATGAAGCCTGGATGATGTTTTTTAATTTTTAAAATTTTTTTGCATTTATATTTGAATTTTCTAACACGGGTCGAGTTCAAACGGATAGGGAGGAAATTTTTTTTATTCTCTATTTTTCGGCCTGTCCTGACCCGTTTTGTCTTGAAATAAAGCTTGGATGATGTTTTTTAATTTTTAAAATTTTTTTGCATTTATATTTGAATTTTCTAACTCGGGTCGGGTTCGAACGGATAGGTTGGAAATTATTTTTCTTCTCTATTTTTCGGCCTGTCCTGACCCGTTTCGTCTTGAAATAAAGCCTGGATGATGTTTTTTAATTTTTAAACTTTTTCTGCATTTATTTTTGAATTTTCTAACTCGGGTCGGGTTCGAACGGATAAGAAGGAAATTATTTTTGTTCTCTATTTTTCGGCCTGTCTTAGCCCGTTTCGTCTTGAAATGAAGCCTGGACAATATTTTTTTAATTTTGAAAATTTTTCTGCATTTATATTTGAATTTTCTAACTCGGGTCGGGTTCGAACGGATAGGAAGGAAATTATTTTTTTTCTCTATTTCTCGGCCTGATTTGGCCCGTTTCGACGTGAAATGAAGCCTGGCCGATGTTTTTTAATTTTTAAATTTTTTTGCATTGATATTTGAATCTTCTAACTCGGGTCGGGTTCAAACGGAAAGGGAGGAAATTTGTTTTATTCTCTATTTTTCGGCCTGTCCTGACCCGTTTCATCTTGAAATGAAGCCTGGATGATGTTTATTAATTTTTAGAATTTTATTGCATTTATTTTTGAATTTTATAACTCGGGTCGGTTTAGAATGGATAGGGATTAAATTTTTTTTATTCTCTATTTTTCAGCCTGTCCTGACCCGTTTCGTCTTGAAATGAAGCCTGGATGATGTCTTTTAATTTTTAAAATTTTTCTGCATTTATATTTGAATTTTCTAACTCGGGTCGGGTTCAAACAGATAGGGAGG
Organism: Quercus robur; assembly: GCF_932294415.1. NCBI lineage: Eukaryota > Viridiplantae > Streptophyta > Magnoliopsida > Fagales > Fagaceae > Quercus > Quercus robur. The sequence continues at coordinate 28,809,443 of NC_065539.1, read as the reverse complement.
AAATTTTTTTTATTCTCTATTTTTCGGCCTGTCCTGACCCGTTTCGTCTTGAAATGAAGCCTGAATGATATTTTTTAATTTTTAAAATTTTTCTGCATTTATTTTTGAATTTTCTAATTCGGGTCGGGTTCGAACGGATATGAAGGAAATTATTTTTGTTCTATATTTTTCGGTCTGTCATAGCCCGTTTCGTCTTGAAATGAAGCCCGGACGATGTTTTTTAATTTTTAAAATTTGTTTGCATTTATATTTGAATTTTCTAACTCGGGTCGGGTTGAAACGGATAGGGAGGAAATTTTTTTTATTCTCTATTTTTCGACCTGTCCTGACCCGTTTTGTCTTGAGATGAAGCCTAGATGATGACTTTTAATTTTTAGAATTTTTTTGTATTTATTTTTGAATTTTCAAACTCGGGTCGGGTTCGAACGGATAGGAAGTAAATTTTTTTTTTCTCTATTTTTCGGCCTGTCTTGGCCCGTTTTGCCGTGAAATGAAGCTTGGACGTTGTTTTTTAATTCCTAAAATTTTTTTTGCATTTATATTTGAATTTTCTAACTCGGGTCGGGTTCAAACGGATAGGGAGGAAATTTTTTTTACTCTCTATTTTTCGGTCTGTCCTGAGCCGTTTCGTCTTGAAATGAAGCCTGGATGATGTTTTTTAATTTTTAAAATTTTTCTGCATTTATTTTTGAATTTTCTAACTCGGGTCGGGTTCGAACGGATAGGAAGGAAATTGTTTTAGTTCTCTCTTTTTCGGCCTGTCTTAGCTCGTTTCGTCTTGAAATGAAGCCTGGATGATGTTTTTTAATTTTTAAAATTTTTTTGCATTTATATTTGAATTTTCTAACACGGGTCGGGTTCAAACGGATATGGAGGAAATTTTTTTTATTCTCTATTTTTCGGCCTGTCCTGACCCGTTTTGTCTTGAAATAAAGCTTGGATGATGTTTTTTAATTTTTAAAATTTTTTTGCATTTATATTTGAATTTTCTAACTCGGGTCGGGTTCGAACGGATAGGTTGGAAATTATTTTTCTTCTCTATTTTTCGGCCTGTCCTGACCCATTTCGTCTTGAAATAAAGCCTGGATGATGTTTTTTAATTTTTAAAATTTTTCTGCATTTATTTTTGAATTTTCTAACTCGGGTCGGGTTCGAACGGATAAGAAGGAAATTATTTTTGTTCTCTATTTTTCGGCCTGTCTTAGCCCGTTTCGTCTTGAAATGAAGCCTGGACAATATTTTTTTAATTTTGAAAATTTTTCTGCATTTATATTTGAATTTTCTAACTCGGGTCGGGTTCGAACGGATAGGAAGGAAATTATTTTTTTTCTCTATTTCTCGGCCTGATTTGGCCCGTTTCGACGTGAAATGAAGCCTGGCCGATGTTTTTTAATTTTTAAATTTTTTTGCATTGATATTTGAATCTTCTAACTCGGGTTGGGTTCAAACGGACAGGGAGGAAATTTTTTTTATTCTCTATTTTTCGGCCTGTCCTGACCCGTTTCATCTTGAAATGAAGCCTGGATGATGTCTATTAATTTTTAGAATTTTATTGCATTTATTATTTGAATTTTCTAACTCGGGTCGGTTTAGAACGGATAGGGATTAAATTTTTTTTATTCTCTATTTTTCAGCCTGTCCTGACCCGTTTCGTCTTGAAAAGAAGCCTGGATGATGTCTTTTAATTTTTAAAATTTTTCTGCATTTATATTTGAATTTTCTAACTCGGGTCGGGTTCAAACAGATAGGGAGGAAATTTTTTTTATTCTCTATTTTTCGGCCTGTCCTGACCCGTTTCGTCTTGAAATGAAGCCTGGATGATATTTTTTAATTTTTAAAATTTTTCTGCATTTATTTTTGAATTTTCTAATTCGGGTCGGGATCGAACGGATAAGAAGGAAATTATTTTTGTTCTATATTTTTCGGTCTGTCTTAGCCCGTTTCGTCTTGAAATGAAGCCCGGACGATATTTTTTAATTTTTAAAATTTGTTTGCATTTATATTTGAATTTTCTAACTCGGGTCGGGTTGAAACGGATAGGGAGGAAATTTTTTTTATTCTCTATTTTTCGACCTGTCCTGACCCGTTTTGTCTTGAGATGAAGCCTGGATGATGACTTTTAATTTTTAGAATTTTTTTGCATTTATTTTTGAATTTTCAAACTCGTGTCGGGTTCGAACGGATAGGAAGTAAATTTTTTTTTTCTCTATTTTTCGGCCTGTCTTGGCCCGTTTTGCCGTGAAATGAAGCTTGGACGATGTTTTTTAATTCCTAAAATTTTTTTTGCACTAATATTTGAATTTTCTAACTCGGGTCGGGTTCAAACGGATTGGGAGGAAATTTTTTTTACTCTCTATTTTTCGGCCTGTCTTGAGCCGTTTCGTCTTGAAATGAAGCCTGGATGATGTTTTTTAATTTTTAAAATTTTTCTGCATTTATTTTTGAATTTTCTAACTCGGGTCGGGTTCGAACGGATAGGAAGGAAATTGTTTTAGTTCTCTCTTTTTCGGCTTGTCTTAGCTCGTTTCGTCTTGAAATGAAGCTTGGATGATGTTTTTTAATTTCTAAAATTTTTTTGCATTTATATTTGAATTTTCTAACATGGGTCGGGTTCAAACGGATAGGGAGGAAATTTTTTTTATTCTCTATTTTTCGGCCTGTCCTGTCCCGTTTCGTCTTGAAATAAAGCTTGGATGATGTTTTTTAATTTTTAAAATTTTTTTGCATTTATATTTGAATTTTCTAACTCGGGTCGGGTTCGAACGGATAGGAAGGAAATTATTTTTCTTCTCTATTTTTCGGCCTGTCCTGACCCGTTTCGTCTTGAAATAAAGCCTGGATGATGTTTTTTAATTTTTAAAATTTTTCTGCATTTATTTTTGAATTTTCTAACTCGGGTCGGGTCCGAACGGATAAGAAGGAAATTATTTTTGTTCTTTATTTTTCGGCCTGTCTTAGCCCGTTTCGTCTTGAAATGAAGCCTGGACAATATTTTTTTAATTTTGAAAATTTTTCTGCATTTATTTTTGAATTTTCTAACTCGGGTCGGGTTCAAACGGATAGGAAGGAAATTATTTTTTTTCTCTATTTTTCGGCCTGATTTGGCCCGTTTCGACGTGAAATGAAGCCTGGCCGATGTTTTTTAATTTTTAAATTTTTTTGCATTGATATTTGAATTTTCTAACTCGGGTCGGGTTCAAACGGACAGGGAGGAAATTTTTTTTATTCTCTATTTTTCGGCCTGTCCTGACCCGTTTCCTCTTGAAATGAAGCCTGGATGATGTCTATTAATTTTTAGAATTTTATTGCATTTATTTTTGAATTTTCTAACTCGGGTCGGTTTAGAACGGATAGGGATTAAATTTTTTTTATTCTCTATTTTTCAGCCTGTCCTGACCCGTTTTGTCTTGAAATGAAGCCTGGATGATGTCTTTTAATTTTTTAAATTTTTCGGCATTTATATTTGAATTTTCTAACTCGGGTCGGGTTCAAACAGATAGGGAGGAAATTTTTTTTATTCTCTATTTTTCGGCCTGTCCTGACACGTTTCGTCTTGAAATGAAGCCTGGATGATATTTTATAATTTTTAAAATTTTTCTGCATTGATTTTTGAATTTTCTAATTCGGGTCGGGTTCGAACGGATAAGAAGGAAATTATTTTTGTTCTATATTTTTCGGTCTGTCTTAGCCCGTTTCGTCTTGAAATGAAGCCCGGACGATGTTTTTTAATTTTTAAAATTTGTTTGCATTTATATTTGAATTTTCTAACTCGGGTCGGGTTGAAACGGATAGGGAGGAAATTTTTTTTATTCTCTATTTTTCGACCTGTCCTGACCCGTTTTGTCTTGAGATGAAGCCTGGATGATGACTTTTAATTTTTAGAATTTTTTTGCATTTATTTTTGAATTTTCAAACTCGGGTCGGGTTCGAACGGATAGGAGGTAAATTTTTTTTTTTTTCTATTTTTCGGCCTGTCTTGGCCCGTTTTGCCGTGAAATGAAGCTTGGACGATGTTTTTTAATTCCTAAAATTTTTTTTGCATTTATATTTGAATTTTCTAACTCGGGTCGGGTTCAAACGGATAGGAAGGAAATTATTTTTTTTCTCTATTTTTCCGCCTGTCTTGGCCCGTTTTCCCGTGAAATGAAGCTTGGACGATTTTTTTAATTCCTCAAAGTTTTTTTGCATTTATATTTGAATTTTCTAACTCGGGTCGGGTTCAAACGGAGAGGGAGGAAATTTTTTTTACTCTCTATTTTTCGGCCTGTCCTGAGCCGTTTCGTCTTGAAATGAAGCCTGGATGATGTTTTTTAATTTTTAAAATTTTTCTGCATTTATTTTTGAATTTTCTAACTCGGGTCGGGTTCGAACGGATAGGAAGGAAATTGTTTTTGTTCTCTATTTTTCGGCCTGTCTTAGCCCGTTTCGTATTAAAATGAAGCCTGGACGATGTTTTTTAATTTTTAAAATTTTTTTGCATTTATATTTGAATTTTCTATCTCGGGTCAGGTTCAAACGGATAGGGTGGAAATTTTTTTTATTCTCTATTTTTCGGCCTGTCCTGATCCGTTTCGTCTTGAAATGAAGCTTGGATGATGGCTTTTAATTTTTAGAATTTTTTTGCAATTATTTTTGAATTTTCTAACTCGGTTCGGGATCGAACGGAAAGGAAGGAATTTTTTTTCTCTATTTTTCTGCCTATCTTGGCCCGTTTTGCCGTGAAATGAACCTTGGACGACGTTTTTTAATTTTTAAAATTCTTTTTGCATTTATATTTGAATTTTCTAAGTCGGGTCGGGTTCAAACGGATAGGTAGGAAATTTTTTTTATTCTCTATTTTTTGGCCTGTCCTGACCCGTTTCGTATTGAAAAGAAGCCTGGGTGATGTTTTTTAATTTTTAAAATTTTTCTGCATTTATTTTTGAATTTTCTAACTCGGGTCGGGTTCGAACGAAAAAGAAGGAAATTATTTTTTTTCTATATTTTTCGGCCTGTCTTAGCCTGTTCCGTCTTGAAATGAAGCCTGGACGATGTTTTCTTAATTTTGGAAATTTTTCTGCATTTATATTTGAATTTTCTAACTTGGAACGGGTTCAAACGGATAGGGAGGAAATTTTTTTTATTCTCTATTTTTCGGCCTGTCCTGACCCGTTTCGTATTGAAAAGAAGCCTGGGTGTTGTTTTTTAATTTTTAAAATTTTTCTGCATTTATTTTTGAATTTTCTAACTCGGGTCGGGTTCGAACGAAAAAGAAGGAAATTATTTTTTTTCTCTATTTTTCGGCCTGTCTTAGCCTGTTTCGTCTTGAAATGAAGCCTGGATGATGTTTTTTTAATTTTTAAAATTTTTCTGCATTTATATTTGAATTTTCTAACTCGGGTCGGGTTCAAACGGATAGGGAGGAAATTTTTTTTATTCTCTATTTTTCGGCCTGTCCTGACCCGTTTCGTCTTGAAATAAAGCCTGGATGATGTTTTTTAATTTTTAAAATTTTTTTGCATTTATATTTGAATTTTCTAACTCGGGTCGGGTTCGAACGAATAAGAAGGAAATTATTTTTTTTCTCTATTTTTCGGCCTGTCCTGACCCGTTTCTTCTTGAAATGAAGCCTGGATGATGTTTTTTTAATTTTGAAAATTTTTCTGCATTTATATTTGAATTTTCTAACTCGGGTCGGGTTCAAACGGATATTGAGGAATTTTTTATTATTATATATTTTTCGACCTGTCCTGTCCCGTTTCGTCGTGAAATGAAGCCTGGACGATGTTTTTTAATTTTTAAATTTTTTTGCATTGATATTTTAATTTTCTAACTCGGGTCGGGTTCAAACGGATTGGGAGGAAATTTTTTTTATTCTCTATTTTTCGGCCTGTCCTGACCCGTTTCGTATTGAAAAGAAGCCTGGGTGATGTTTTTTAGTTTTTAAAATTTTTCTGCATTTATTTTTGAATTTTCTAACTCGGGTCGGGTTCGAACGAAAAAGAAGGAAATTATTTTTTTTCTCTATTTTTCGGCCTGTCTTAGCCTGTTTCATCTTGAAATGAAGCCTGGACGATGTTTTTTTAATTTTGAAAATTTTTCTGCATTTATATTTGAATTTTCTAACTCGGGTCGGGTTCAAACGGATAGGGAGGAAATTTTTTTTATTCTCTATTTTTCGGCCTGTCCTGACCCGTTTCGTCTTGAAATAAAGCCTGGATGATGTTTTTTAATTTTTAAAATTTTTTTGCATTTATATTTGAATTTTCTAACTCGGGTCGGGTTCGAACGGATAGGAAGGAAATTATTTTTCTTCACTATTTTTCGGCCTGATTTGGCCCGTGTCGTCGTGAAATGAAGCCTGGACGATGTTTTTAAATTTTTAAATTTTTTTGCATTGATATTTGAATTTTCTAACTCGGGTCGAGTTCAAACGGACAGGGAGGAAATTTTTTTTATTCTCTATTTTTCATCCTGTCTTGATCCGTTTAATCTTGAAATGAAGCCTGGATGATGTCTATTAATTTTTAGAATTTTTTTGCATTTATTTTTGAATTTTCTAACTCGAGTCGGTTTAGAACGGATAGGAAGGAAATTTTTTTTTTCTATTTTTCATCCTGCCTTGGCCCGTTTTGCATTCAAATGAAGCTTGGACGATGTTTTTTAATTTTTAAAATTTTTTTTGCATTTATATTTGAATTTTCTAACACGGGTCGGGTTCAAACTGATAGGGAGGAAATTTTTTTTATTCTCTATTTTTCGGGCTGTCCTGACCCGTTTCGTCTTGAAATAAAGCTTGGATGATGTTTTTTAATTTTTAAAAATTTTTTGCATTTATATTTGAATTTTCTTACTCGGGTAGGGTTCGAACGGATAGGAAGGAAATTATTTTTCTTCTCTATTTTTCGGCCTGTCCTGACCCGTTTCGTCTTGAAATAAAGCCTGGATGATGTTTTTTAATTTTTAAAATTTTTCTGCATTTATTTTTGAATTTTCTAACTCGGGTCGGGTTCGAACGGATAAGAAGGAAATTATTTTTGTTCTCTATTTTTCGGCCTGTCTTAGCCCGTTTCGTCTTGAAATGAAGCCTGGACAATATTTTTTTAATTTTGAAAATTTTTCTGCATTTATATTTGAATTTTCTAACTCGGGTCGGGTTCGAACGGATAGGAAGGAAATTATTTTTTTTCTCTATTTTTCGGCCTGATTTGGCCCGTTTCGACGTGAAATGAAGCCTGGCCGATGTTTTATAATTTTTAAATTTTTTTGCATTGATATTTGAATTTTCTAACTCGGGTCGGGTTCAAACGGATAGGGAGGAAATTTTTTTTATTCTCTATTTTTCGGCCTGTCCTGACCCGTTTCATCTTGAAATGAAGCCTGGATGATGTCTATTAATTTTTAGAATTTTATTGCATTTATTTTTGAATTTTCTAACTCGGGTCAGTTTAGAACGGATAGGGATTAAATTTTTTTTATTCTCTATTTTTCAGCCTGTCCTGACCCGTTTCGTCTTGAAATGAAGCCTGGATGATGTCTTTTAATTTTTAAAATTTTTCTGCATTTATATTTGAATTTTCTAACTCGGGTCGGGTTCAAACAGATAGGGAGGAAATTTTTTTTATTCTCTATTTTTCGGCCTGTCCTGACCCGTTTCGTCTTGAAATGAAGCCTGGATGATATTTTTTAATTTTTAAAATTTTTCTGCATTTATTTTTGAATTTTCTAATTCGGGTCGGGTTCGAACGGATAAGAAGGAAATTATTTTTGTTCTATATTTTTCGGTCTGTCTTAGCCCGTTTCGTCTTGAAATGAAGCCCGGACGATGTTATTTAATTTTTAAAATTTGTTTGCATTTATATTTGAATTTTCTAACTCGGGTCGGGTTGAAACGGATAGGGAGGAAATTTTTTTTATTCTCTATTTTTCGACCTGTCCTGACCCGTTTTGTCTTGAGATGAAGCCTGGATGATGACTTTTAATTTTTAGAATTTTTTTGCATTTATTTTTGAATTTTAAAACTCGGGTCGGGTTCGAACGGATAGGAAGTAAATTTTTTTTTTTTCTCTATGTTTCGGCCTGTCTTGGCCCGTTTTGCCGTGAAATGAAGCTTGGATGATGTTTTTTAATTCCTAAAATTTTTTTTGCATTTATATTTGAATTTTCTAACTCGGGTCGGGTTCAAACGGATAGGGAGGAAATTTTTTTTACTCTCTATTTTTCGGCCTGTCCTGAGCCGTTTCGTCTTGAAATGACGCCTGGATGATGTTTTTTAATTTTTAAAATTTTTCTGCATTTATTTTTGAATTTTCTAACTCGGGTCGGGTTCGAACGGATAGGAAGGAAATTGTTTTAGTTCACTCTTTTTCGGCCTGTCTTAGCTCGTTTCGTCTTGAAATGAAGCCTGGATGATGTTTTTTAATTTTTAAAATTTTTTTGCATTTATATTTGAATTTTCTAACACGGGTCGGGTTCAAACTGATAGGGAGGAAATTTTTTTTATTCTCTATTTTTCGGCCTGTCCTGACCCGTTTCGTTTTGAAATAAAGCTTGGATGATGTTTTTTAATTTTTAAAATTTTTTTGCATTTATATTTGAATTTTCTAACTCGGGTCGGGTTCGAACGGATAGGAAGGAAATTATTTTTCTTCTCTATTTTTCGGCCTGGCCTGACCCGTTTCGTCTTGAAATAAAGCCTGGATGATGTTTTTTAATTTTTAAAATTTTTCTGCATTTATTTTTGAATTTTCTAACTCGGGTCAGGTTCGAACGGATAAGAAGGAAATTATTTTTGTTCTGTATTTTTCGGCCTGTCTTAGCCCGTTTCGTCTTGAAATGAAGCCTGGACAATATTTTTTTAATTTTGAAAATTTTTCTGCATTTTTATTTGAATTTTCTAACTCGGGTCGGGTTCGAATGGATAGGAAGGAAATTATTTTTTTTCTCTATTTTTCGGCCTGATTTGGCCCGTTTCGACGTGAAATGAAGCCTGGCCGATGTTTTTTAATTTTTAAATTTTTTTGCATTGATATTTCAATTTTCTAACTCGGGTCGGGTTCAAACGGACAAGGAGGAAATTTTTTTTATTCTCTATTTTTCGGCCTGTCCTGACCCGTTTCATCTTGAAATGAAGCCTGGATGATGTCTATTAATTTTTAGAATTTTATTGCATTTATTTTTGTATTTTCTAACGCGGGTCGGTTTAGAACGAATAGGGATTAAATTTTTTTTATTCTCTATTTTTCAGCCTGTCCTGACCCGTTTCGTCTTGAAATGAAGCCTGGATGATGTCTTTTAATTTTTAAAATTTTTCTGCATTTATATTTGAATTTTCTAACTCGGGTCGGGTTCAAACAGATAGGGAGGAAATTTTTTTTCTTCTCTATTTTTCGGCCTGTCCTGACCCGTTTCGTCTTGAAATGAAGCCTGGGTGATGTTTTTTAATTTTTAAAACTTTTCTGCATTTATTTTTGAATTTTCTAACTCGGGTCGGGTTCGAACGAAAAAGAAGGAAATTATTTTTTTTCTCTATTTTTCGGCCTGTCTTAGCCTGTTTCATCTTGAAATGAAGCCTGGACGATGTTTTTTTAATTTTGAAAATTTTTCTGCATTTATATTTGAATTTTCTAACTCGGGTCGGGTTCAAACGGATAGGGAGGAAATTTTTTTTCTTCTCTATTTTTCGGCCTGTCCTGACCCGTTTCGTCTTGAAATGAAGCCTGGGTGATGTTTTTTAATTTTTAAAATTTTTCTGCATTTATTTTTGAATTTTCTAACTCGGGTCGGGTTCGAACGAAAAAGAAGGAAATTATTTTTTTTCTCTATTTTTCGGCCTGTCTTAGCCTGTTTCGTCTTGAAATGAAGCCTGGACGATGTTTTATTAATTTTGAAAATTTTTCTGCATTTATATTTGAATTTTCTAACTTGGAACGGGTTCAAACGGATAGGGAGGAAATTTTTTTTATTCTCTATTTTTCGGCCTGTCCTGACCCGTTTCGTATTGAAAAGAAGCCTGGGTGTTGATTTTTAATTTTTAAAATTTTTCTGCATTTATTTTTGAATTTTCTAACTCGGGTCGGGTTCGAACGAAAAAGAAGGAAATTATTTTTTTTCTCTATTTTTCGGCCTGTCTTAGCCTGTTTCCTCTTGAAATGAAGCCTGGACGATGTTTTTTTAATTTTTAAAATTTTTCTGCATTTATATTTGAATTTTCTAACTCGGGTCGGGTTCAAACGGATAGGGAGGAAATTTTTTTTATTCTCTATTTTTCGGCCTGTCCTGACCCGTTTCGTATTGAAAAGAAGCCTGGGTGTTGTTTTTTAATTTTTAAAATTTTTCTGCATTTATTTTTGAATTTTCTAACTCGGGTCGGGTTCGAACGAAAAAGAAGGAAATTATTTTTTTTCTCTATTTTTCGGCCTGTCTTATCCTGTTTCGTCTTGAAATGAAGCCTGGACGATGTTTTTTTAATTTTTAAAATTTTTCTGCATTTATATTTGAATTTTCTAACTCGGGTCGGGTTCAAACGGATAGGGAGGAAATTTTTTTTATTCTCTATTTTTCGGCCTGTCCTGACCCGTTTCGTCTTGAAATAAAGCCTGGATGATGTTTTTTAATTTTTAAAATTTTTTTGCATTTATATTTGAATTTTCTAACTCGGGTCGGGTTCGAACGAATAAGAAGGAAATTATTATTTTTCTCTATTTTTCGGCTTGTCTTAGCCCGTTTCGTCTTGAAATGAAGCCTGGATGATGTTTTTTTAATTTTGAAAATTTTTCTGCATTTATATTTGAATTTTCTAACTCGGGTCGGGTTCAAACGGATATGGAGGAAATTTTTTTTATTATCTATTTTTCGACCTGTCCTGTCCCGTTTCGTCGTGAAATGAAGCCTGGACGATGTTTTTTAATTTTTAAATTTTTTTGCATTGATATTTTAATTTTCTAACTCGGGTCGGGTTCAAACGGATTGGGAGGAAATTTTTTTTATTCTCTATTTTTCGGCCTGTCCTGACCCGTTTCGTATTGAAAATAAGCCTGGGTGATGTTTTTTAATTTTTAAAATTTTTCTGCATTTATTTTTGAATTTTCTAACTCGGGTCGGGTTCGAACGAAAAAGAAGGAAATTATTTTTTTCTCTATTTTTCGGCCTGTCTTAGCCTGTTTCATCTTGAAATGAAGCCTGGACGATGTTTTTTTAATTTTGAAAATTTTTCTGCATTTATTTTTGAATTTTCTAACTCGGGTCGGGTTCGAACGAAAAAGAAGGAAATTATTTTTTTTCTCTATTTTTCGGCCTGTCTTAGCCTGTTTCATCTTGAAATGAAGCCTGGACGATGTTTTTTTAATTTTGAAAATTTTTCTGCATTTATATTTGAATTTTCTAACTCGGGTCGGGTTCAAACGGATAGGGAGGAAATTTTTTTTTCTTCTCTATTTTTCGGCCTGTCCTGACCCGTTTCGTCTTGAAATGAAGCCTGGGTGATGTTTTTTAATTTTTAAAATTTTTCTGCATTTATTTTTGAATTTTCTAACTCGGGTCGGGTTCGAACGAAAAAGAAGGAAATTATTTTTTTTCTCTATTTTTCGGCCTGTCTTAGCCTGTTTCGTCTTGAAATGAAGCCTGGACGATGTTTTATTAATTTTGAAAATTTTTCTGCATTTATATTTGAATTTTCTAACTCGGGTCGGGTTCAAACGGATAGGGAGGAAATTTTTTTTATTCTCTATTTTTCGGCCTGTCCTGACCCGTTTCGTATTGAAAAGAAGCCTGGGTGTTGATTTTTAATTTTTTAAATTTTTCTGCATTTATTTTTGAATTTTCTAACTCGGGTCGGGTTCGAACGAAAAAGAAGGAAATTATTTTTTTTCTCTATTTTTCGGCCTGTCTTAGCCTGTTTCCTCTTGAAATGAAGCCTGGACGATGTTTTTTTAATTTTTAAAATTTTTCTGCATTTATATTTGAATTTTCTAACTCGGGTCGGGTTCAAACGGATAGGGAGGAAATTTTTTTTATTCTCTATTTTTCGGCCTGTCCTGACCCGTTTCGTATTGAAAAGAAGCCTGGGTGTTGTTTTTTAATTTTTAAAATTTTTCTGCATTTATTTTTGAATTTTCTAACTCGGGTCGGGTTCGAACGAAAAAGAAGGAAATTATTTTTTTTCTCTATTTTTCGGCCTGTCTTAGCCTGTTTCGTCTTGAAATGAAGCCTGGACGATGTTTTTTTAATTTTTAAAATTTTTCTGCATTTATATTTGAATTTTCTAACTCGGGTCGGGTTCAAACGGATAGGGAGGAAATTTTTTTTATTCTCTATTTTTCGGCCTGTCCTGACCCGTTTCGTCTTGAAATAAAGCCTGGATGATGTTTTTTAATTTTTAAAATTTTTTTGCATTTATATTTGAATTTTCTAACTCGGGTCGGGTTCGAACGAATAAGAAGGAAATTATTTTTTTTCTCTATTTTTCGGCTTGTCTTAGCTCGTTTCGTCTTGAAATGAAGCCTGGATGATGTTTTTTTAATTTTGAAAATTTTTCTGCATTTATATTTGAATTTTCTAACTCGGGTCGGGTTCAAACGGATATGGAGGAAATTTTTTTTATTATCTATTTTTCGACCTGTCCTGTCCCGTTTCGTCGTGAAATGAAGCCTGGACGATGTTTTTTAATTTTTAAATTTTTTTGCATTGATATTTTAATTTTCTAACTCGGGTCGGGTTCAAACGGATTGGGAGGAAATTTTTTTTATTCTCTATTTTTCGGCCTGTCCTGACCCGTTTCGTATTGAAAATAAGCCTGGGTGATGTTTTTTAATTTTTAAAATTTTTCTGCATTTATTTTTGAATTTTCTAACTCGGGTCGGGTTCGAACGAAAAAGAAGGAAATTATTTTTTTTCTCTATTTTTCGGCCTGTCTTAGCCTGTTTCATCTTGAAATGAAGCCTGGACGATGTTTTTTTAATTTTGAAAATTTTTCTGCATTTATATTTGAATTTTCTAACCCGGGTCGGGTTCAAACGGATAGGGAGGAAATTTTTTTATTCTCTATTTTTCGGCCTGTCCTGACCCGTTTCGTCTTGAAATAAAGCCTGGATGATGTTTTTTAATTTTTAAAATTTTTTTGCATTTATATTTGAATTTTCTAACTCGGGTCGGGTTCGAACGGATAGGAAGGAAATTATTTTTCTTCACTATTTTTCGGCCTGATTTGGCCCGTTTCGTCGTGAAATGAAGCCTGGACGATGTTTTTTAATTTTTAAATTTTTTTGCATTGATATTTGAATTTTCTAACTCGAGTCGGGTTCGAACGGATAGGAAGGAAATTGTTTTAGTTCTCTATTTTTCGGCCTGTCCTGACCCGTTTCGTCTTGAAATGAAGCCTGGATGATGTCTTTTAATTTTTAAAATTTTTTATGCATTTATATTTGAATTTTCTAACTCGAGTCGGGTTCAAACAGATAGGGATGAAATTCTTTTTATTTTCAATTTTTCGACTTGTCCTGACCCGTTTTGTCTTGAAATAAAGCCTGGATGATGTTTTTTGATTTTTAAAATTTTTTATGCGTTTATATTTGAATTTTCTAACTCGAGTCGGGTTCAAACAGATAGGGATGAAATTCTTTTTATTTTCAATTTTTCGACTTGTCCTGACCCGTTTTGTCTTGAAATAAAGCCTGGATGATGTTTTTTGATTTTAAAATTTTTCTGCATTTATTTTTGAATTTTCTAACTCGGGTCGGGTTCGAACGGATAAGAAGGAAATTATTTTTGTTCTCTGTTTTTCAGCCTGTCTTAGCCCGTTTCGTCTTGAAATGAAGCCTGGACAATATTTTTTTAATTTTGAAAATTTTTCTGCATTTATATTTGAATTTTCTAACTCGGGTCGGGTTCGAACGGATAGGAAGGAAATTATTTTTTTTCTCTATTTTTCGGCCTGATTTGGCCCATTTCGACGTGAAATGAAGCCTGGCCGATGTTTTTTAATTTTTAAATTTTTTTGCATTGATATTTGAATTTTCTAACTCGGGTCGGGTTCAAACGGACAGGGAGGAAATTTTTTTTATTCTCTATTTTTCGGCCTGTCCTGACCCGTTTCGTCTTGAAATGAAGCCTGGATGATGTCTTTTAATTTTTAAAATTTTTCTGCATTTATATTTGAATTTTCTAACTCGGGTCGGGTTCAAACAGATAGGGAGGAAATTTTTTTTATTCTCTATTTTTCGGCCTGTCCTGACCCGTTTCGTCTTGAAATGAAGCCTGGATGATATTTTTTAATTTTTAAAATTTTTCTGCATTTATTTTTGAATTTTCTAATTCGGGTCGGGTTCGAACGGATATGAAGGAAATTATTTTTGTTCTATATTTTTCGGTCTGTCATAGCCCGTTTCGTCTTGAAATGAAGCCCGGACGATGTTTTTTAATTTTTAAAATTTGTTTGCATTTATATTTGAATTTTCTAACTCGGGTCGGGTTGAAACGGATAGGGAGGAAATTTTTTTTATTCTCTATTTTTCTACCTGTCCTGACCCGTTTTGTCTTGAGATGAAGCCTGGATGATGACTTTTAATTTTTAGAATTTTTTTGCATTTATTTTTGAATTTTCAAACTCGGGTCGGGTTCGAACGGATAGGAAGTAAATTTTTTTTTTCTCTATTTTTCGGCCTGTCTTGGCCCGTTTTGCCGTGAAATGAAGCTTGGACGATGTTTTTTAATTCCTAAAATTTTTTTTGCATTTATATTTGAATTTTCTAACTCGGGTCGGGTTCAAACGGATAGGGAGGAAATTTTTTTTACTCTCTATTTTTCGGTCTGTCCTGAGCCGTTTCGTCTTGAAATGAAGCCTGGATGATGTTTTTTAATTTTTAAAATTTTTCTGCATTTATTTTTGAATTTTCTAACTCGGGTCGGGTTCGAACGGATAGGAAGGAAATTGTTTTAGTTCTCTCTTTTTCGGCCTGTCTTAGCTCGTTTCGTCTTGAAATGAAGCCTGGATGATGTTTTTTAATTTTTAAAATTTTTTTGCATTTATATTTGAATTTTCTAACACGGGTCGGGTTCAAACGGATAGGGAGGAAATTTTTTTTATTCTCTATTTTTCGGCCTGTCCTGACCCGTTTTGTCTTGAAATAAAGCTTGGATGATGTTTTTTAATTTTTAAAATTTTTTTGCATTTATATTTGAATTTTCTAACTCGGGTCGGGTTCGAACGGATAGGTTGGAAATTATTTTTCTTCTCTATTTTTCGGCCTGTCCTGACCCGTTTCGTCTTGAAATAAAGCCTGGATGATGTTTTTTAATTTTTAAAATTTTTCTGCATTTATTTTTGAATTTTCTAACTCGGGTCGGGTTCGAACGGATAAGAAGGAAATTATTTTTGTTCTCTATTTTTCGGCCTGTCTTAGCCCGTTTCGTCTTGAAATGAAGCCTGGACAATATTTTTTTAATTTTGAAAATTTTTCTGCATTTATATTTGAATTTTCTAACTCGGGTCGGGTTCGAACGGATAGGAAGGAAATTATTTTTTTTCTCTATTTCTCGGCCTGATTTGGCCCGTTTCGACGTGAAATGAAGCCTGGCCGATGTTTTTTAATTTTTAAATTTTTTTGCATTGATATTTGAATCTTCTAACTCGGGTCGGGTTCAAACGGACAGGGAGGAAATTTTTTTTATTCTCTATTTTTCGGCCTGTCCTGACCCGTTTCATCTTGAAATGAAGCCTGGATGATGTTTTTTAATTTTTAAAATTTTTTTGCATTTATATTTGAATTTTCTAACACGGGTCGAGTTCAAACGGATAGGGAGGAAATTTTTTTTATTCTCTATTTTTCGGCCTGTCCTGACCCGTTTTGTCTTGAAATAAAGCTTGGATGATGTTTTTTAATTTTTAAAATTTTTTTACATTTATATTTGAATTTTCTAACTCGGGTCGGGTTCGAACGGATAGGTTGGAAATTATTTTTCTTCTCTATTTTTCGGCCTGTCCTGACCCGTTTCGTCTTGAAATAAAGCCTGGATGATGTTTTTTAATTTTTAAACTTTTTCTGCATTTATTTTTGAATTTTCTAACTCGGGTCGGGTTCGAACGGATAAGAAGGAAATTATTTTTGTTCTCTATTTTTCGGCCTGTCTTAGCCCGTTTCGTCTTGAAATGAAGCCTGGACAATATTTTTTTAATTTTGAAAATTTTTCTGCATTTATATTTGAATTTTCTAACTCGGGTCGGGTTCGAACGGATAGGAAGGAAATTATTTTTTTTCTCTATTTCTCGGCCTGATTTGGCCCGTTTCGACGTGAAATGAAGCCTGGCCGATGTTTTTTAATTTTTAAATTTTTTTGCATTGATATTTGAATCTTCTAACTCGGGTCGGGTTCAAACGGACAGGGAGGAAATTTGTTTTATTCTCTATTTTTCGGCCTGTCCTGACCCGTTTCATCTTGAAATGAAGCCTGGATGATGTTTATTAATTTTTAGAATTTTATTGCATTTATTTTTGAATTTTATAACTCGGGTCGGTTTAGAATGGATAGGGATTAAATTTTTTTTATTCTCTATTTTTCAGCCTGTCCTGACCCGTTTCGTCTTGAAATGAAGCCTGGATGATGTCTTTTAATTTTTAAAATTTTTCTGCATTTATATTTGAATTTTCTAACTCGGGTCGGGTTCAAACAGATAGGGAGGAAATTTTTTTTATTCTCTATTTTTCGGCCTGTCCTGACCCGTTTCGTCTTGAAATGAAGCCTGAATGATATTTTTTAATTTTTAAAATTTTTCTGCATTTATTTTTGAATTTTCTAATTCGGGTCGGGTTCGAACGGATATGAAGGAAATTATTTTTGTTCTATATTTTTCGGTCTGTCATAGCCCGTTTCGTCTTGAAATGAAGCCCGGACGATGTTTTTTAATTTTTAAAATTTGTTTGCATTTATATTTGAATTTTCTAACTCGGGTCGGGTTGAAACGGATAGGGAGGAAATTTTTTTTATTCTCTATTTTTCGACCTGTCCTGACCCGTTTTGTCTTGAGATGAAGCCTCGATGATGACTTTTAATTTTTAGAATTTTTTTGTATTTATTTTTGAATTTTCAAACTCGGGTCGGGTTCGAACGGATAGGAAGTAAATTTTTTTTTTTCTCTATTTTTCGGCCTGTCTTGGCCCGTTTTGCCGTGAAATGAAGCTTGGACGTTGTTTTTTAATTCCTAAAATTTTTTTGCATTTATATTTGAATTTTCTAACTCGGGTCGGGTTCAAACGGATAGGGAGGAAATTTTTTTTACTCTCTATTTTTCGGTCTGTCCTGAGCCGTTTCGTCTTGAAATGAAGCCTGGATGATGTTTTTTAATTTTTAAAATTTTTCTGCATTTATTTTTGAATTTTCTAACTCGGGTCGGGTTCGAACGGATAGGAAGGAAATTGTTTTAGTTCTCTCTTTTTCGGCCTGTCTTAGCTCGTTTCGTCTTGAAATGAAGCCTGGATGATGTTTTTTAATTTTTAAAATTTTTTTGCATTTATATTTGAATTTTCTAACACGGGTCGGGTTCAAACGGATAGGGAGGAAATTTTTTTTATTCTCTATTTTTCGGCCTGTCCTGACCCGTTTTGTCTTGAAATAAAGCTTGGATGATGTTTTTTAATTTTTAAAATTTTTTTGCATTTATATTTGAATTTTCTAACTCGGGTCGGGTTCGAACGGATAGGTTGGAAATTATTTTTCTTCTCTATTTTTCGGCCTGTCCTGACCCGTTTCGTCTTGAAATAAAGCCTGGATGATGTTTTTTAATTTTTAAAATTTTTCTGCATTTATTTTTGAATTTTCTAACTCGGGTCGGGTTCGAACGGATAAGAAGGAAATTATTTTTGTTCTCTATTTTTCGGCCTGTCTTAGCCCGTTTCGTCTTGAAATGAAGCCTGGACAATATTTTTTTAATTTTGAAAATTTTTCTGCATTTATATTTGAATTTTCTAACTCGGGTCGGGTTCGAACGGATAGGAAGGAAATTATTTTTTTTCTCTATTTCTCGGCCTGATTTGGCCCGTTTCGACGTGAAATGAAGCCTGGCCGATGTTTTTTAATTTTTAAATTTTTTTGCATTGATATTTGAATCTTCTAACTCGGGTCGGGTTCAAACGGACAGGGAGGAAATTTTTTTTATTCTCTATTTTTCGGCCTGTCCTGACCCGTTTCATCTTGAAATGAAGCCTGGATGATGTTTTTTAATTTTTAAAATTTTTTTGCATTTATATTTGAATTTTCTAACACGGGTCGAGTTCAAACGGATAGGGAGGAAATTTTTTTTATTCTCTATTTTTCGGCCTGTCCTGACCCGTTTTGTCTTGAAATAAAGCTTGGATGATGTTTTTTAATTTTTAAAATTTTTTTACATTTATATTTGAATTTTCTAACTCGGGTCGGGTTCGAACGGATAGGTTGGAAATTATTTTTCTTCTCTATTTTTCGGCCTGTCCTGACCCGTTTCGTCTTGAAATAAAGCCTGGATGATGTTTTTTAATTTTTAAAATTTTTCTGCATTTATTTTTGAATTTTCTAACTCGGGTCGGGTTCGAACGGATAAGAAGGAAATTATTTTTGTTCTCTATTTTTCGGCCTGTCTTAGCCCGTTTCGTCTTGAAATGAAGCCTGGACAATATTTTTTTAATTTTGAAAATTTTTCTGCATTTATATTTGAATTTTCTAACTCGGGTCCGGTTCGAACGGATAGGAAGGAAATTATTTTTTTTCTCTATTTCTCGGCCTGATTTGGCCCGTTTCGACGTGAAATGAAGCCTGGCCGATGTTTTTTAATTTTTAAATTTTTTTGCATTGATATTTGAATCTTCTAACTCGGGTCGGGTTCAAACGGACAGGGAGGAAATTTGTTTTATTCTCTATTTTTCGGCCTGTCCTGACCCGTTTCATCTTGAAATGAAGCCTGGATGATGTTTATTAATTTTTAGAATTTTATTGCATTTATTTTTGAATTTTATAACTCGGGTCGGTTTAGAATGGATAGGGATTAAATTTTTTTTATTCTCTATTTTTCAGCCTGTCCTGACCCGTTTCGTCTTGAAATGAAGCCTGGATGATGTCTTTTAATTTTTAAAATTTTTCTGCATTTATATTTGAATTTTCTAACTCGGGTCGGGTTCAAACAGATAGGGAGGAAATTTTTTTTATTCTCTATTTTTCGGCCTGTCCTGACCCGTTTCGTCTTGAAATGAAGCCTGAATGATATTTTTTAATTTTTAAAATTTTTCTGCATTTATTTTTGAATTTTCTAATTCGGGTCGGGTTCGAACGGATATGAAGGAAATTATTTTTGTTCTATATTTTTCGGTCTGTCATAGCCCGTTTCGTCTTGAAATGAAGCCCGGACGATGTTTTTTAATTTTTAAAATTTGTTTGCATTTATATTTGAATTTTCTAACTCGGGTCGGGTTGAAACGGATAGGGAGGAAATTTTTTTTATTCTCTATTTTTCGACCTGTCCTGACCCGTTTTGTCTTGAGATGAAGCCTCGATGATGACTTTTAATTTTTAGAATTTTTTTGTATTTATTTTTGAATTTTCAAACTCGGGTCGGGTTCGAACGGATAGGAAGTAAATTTTTTTTTTTCTCTATTTTTCGGCCTGTCTTGGCCCGTTTTGCCGTGAAATGAAGCTTGGACGTTGTTTTTTAATTCCTAAAATTTTTTTGCATTTATATTTGAATTTTCTAACTCGGGTCGGGTTCAAACGGATAGGGAGGAAATTTTTTTTACTCTCTATTTTTCGGTCTGTCCTGAGCCGTTTCGTCTTGAAATGAAGCCTGGATGATGTTTTTTAATTTTTAAAATTTTTCTGCATTTATATTTGAATTTTCTAACTCGGGTCGGGTTCGAACGGATAGGAAGGAAATTGTTTTAGTTCTCTCTTTTTCGGCCTGTCTTAGCTCGTTTCGTCTTGAAATGAAGCCTGGATGATGTTTTTTAATTTTTAAAATTTTTTTGCATTTATATTTGAATTTTCTAACACGGGTCGGGTTCAAACGGATATGGAGGAAATTTTTTTTATTCTCTATTTTTCGGCCTGTCCTGACCCGTTTTGTCTTGAAATAAAGCTTGGATGATGTTTTTTAATTTTTAAAATTTTTTTGCATTTATATTTGAATTTTCTAACTCGGGTCGGGTTCGAACGGATAGGTTGGAAATTATTTTTCTTCTCTATTTTTCGGCCTGTCCTGACCCGTTTCGTCTTGAAATAAAGCCTGGATGATGTTTTTTAATTTTTAAAATTTTTCTGCATTTATTTTTGAATTTTCTAACTCGGGTCGGGTTCGAACGGATAAGAAGGAAATTATTTTTGTTCTCTATTTTTCGGCCTGTCTTAGCCCGTTTCGTCTTGAAATGAAGCCTGGACAATATTTTTTTAATTTTGAAAATTTTTCTGCATTTATATTTGAATTTTCTAACTCGGGTCGGGTTCGAACGGATAGGAAGGAAATTATTTTTTTTCTCTATTTCTCGGCCTGATTTGGCCCGTTTCGACGTGAAATGAAGCCTGGCCGATGTTTTTTAATTTTTAAATTTTTTTGCATTGATATTTGAATCTTCTAACTCGGGTCGGGTTCAAACGGACAGGGAGGAAATTTTTTTTATTCTCTATTTTTCGGCCTGTCCTGACCCGTTTCATCTTGAAATGAAGCCTGGATGATGTTTATTAATTTTTAGAATTTTATTGCATTTATTTTTGAATTTTATAACTCGGGTCGGTTTAGAATGGATAGGGATTAAATTTTTTTTATTCTCTATTTTTCAGCCTGTCCTGACCCGTTTCGTCTTGAAATGAAGCCTGGATGATGTCTTTTAATTTTTAAAATTTTTCTGCATTTATATTTGAATTTTCTAACTCGGGTCGGGTTCAAACAGATAGGGAGGAAATTTTTTTTATTCTCTATTTTTCGGCCTGTCCTGACCCGTTTCGTCTTGAAATGAAGCCTGGATGATATTTTTTAATTTTTAAAATTTTTCTGCATTTATTTTTGAATTTTCTAATTCGGGTCGGGTTCGAACGGATATGAAGGAAATTATTTTTGTTCTATATTTTTCGGTCTGTCATAGCCCGTTTCGTCTTGAAATGAAGCCCGGACGATGTTTTTTAATTTTTAAAATTTGTTTGCATTTATATTTGAATTTTCTAACTCGGGTCGGGTTGAAACGGATAGGGAGGAAATTTTTTTTATTCTCTATTTTTCGACCTGTCCTGACCCGTTTTGTCTTGAGATGAAGCCTGGATGATGACTTTTAATTTTTAGAATTTTTTTGCATTTATTTTTGAATTTTCAAACTCGGGTCGGGTTCGAACGGATAGGAAGTAAATTTTTTTTTTCTCTATTTTTCGGCCTGTCTTGGCCCGTTTTGCCGTGAAATGAAGCTTGGACGATGTTTTTTAATTCCTAAAATTTTTTTTGCATTTATATTTGAATTTTCTAACTCGGGTCGGGTTCAAACGGATAGGGAGGAAATTTTTTTTACTCTCTATTTTTCGGTCTGTCCTGAGCCGTTTCGTCTTGAAATGAAGCCTGGATGATGTTTTTTAATTTTTAAAATTTTTCTGCATTTATTTTTGAATTTTCTAACTCGGGTCGGGTTCGAACGGATAGGAAGGAAATTGTTTTAGTTCTCTCTTTTTCGGCCTGTCTTAGCTCGTTTCGTCTTGAAATGAAGCCTGGATGATGTTTTTTAATTTTTAAAATTTTTTTGCATTTATATTTGAATTTTCTAACACGGGTCGAGTTCAAACGGATAGGGAGGAAATTTTTTTTATTCTCTATTTTTCGGCCTGTCCTGACCCGTTTTGTCTTGAAATAAAGCTTGGATGATGTTTTTTAATTTTTAAAATTTTTTTGCATTTATATTTGAATTTTCTAACTCGGGTCGGGTTCGAACGGATAGGTTGGAAATTATTTTTCTTCTCTATTTTTCGGCCTGTCCTGACCCGTTTCGTCTTGAAATAAAGCCTGGATGATGTTTTTTAATTTTTAAACTTTTTCTGCATTTATTTTTGAATTTTCTAACTCGGGTCGGGTTCGAACGGATAAGAAGGAAATTATTTTTGTTCTCTATTTTTCGGCCTGTCTTAGCCCGTTTCGTCTTGAAATGAAGCCTGGACAATATTTTTTTAATTTTGAAAATTTTTCTGCATTTATATTTGAATTTTCTAACTCGGGTCGGGTTCGAACGGATAGGAAGGAAATTATTTTTTTTCTCTATTTCTCGGCCTGATTTGGCCCGTTTCGACGTGAAATGAAGCCTGGCCGATGTTTTTTAATTTTTAAATTTTTTTGCATTGATATTTGAATCTTCTAACTCGGGTCGGGTTCAAACGGAAAGGGAGGAAATTTGTTTTATTCTCTATTTTTCGGCCTGTCCTGACCCGTTTCATCTTGAAATGAAGCCTGGATGATGTTTATTAATTTTTAGAATTTTATTGCATTTATTTTTGAATTTTATAACTCGGGTCGGTTTAGAATGGATAGGGATTAAATTTTTTTTATTCTCTATTTTTCAGCCTGTCCTGACCCGTTTCGTCTTGAAATGAAGCCTGGATGATGTCTTTTAATTTTTAAAATTTTTCTGCATTTATATTTGAATTTTCTAACTCGGGTCGGGTTCAAACAGATAGGGAGGAAATTTTTTTTATTCTCTATTTTTCGGCCTGTCCTGACCCGTTTCGTCTTGAAATGAAGCCTGAATGATATTTTTTAATTTTTAAAATTTTTCTGCATTTATTTTTGAATTTTCTAATTCGGGTCGGGTTCGAACGGATATGAAGGAAATTATTTTTGTTCTATATTTTTCGGTCTGTCATAGCCCGTTTCGTCTTGAAATGAAGCCCGGACGATGTTTTTTAATTTTTAAAATTTGTTTGCATTTATATTTGAATTTTCTAACTCGGGTCGGGTTGAAACGGATAGGGAGGAAATTTTTTTTATTCTCTATTTTTCGACCTGTCCTGACCCGTTTTGTCTTGAGATGAAGCCTAGATGATGACTTTTAATTTTTAGAATTTTTTTGTATTTATTTTTGAATTTTCAAACTCGGGTCGGGTTCGAACGGATAGGAAGTAAATTTTTTTTTTCTCTATTTTTCGGCCTGTCTTGGCCCGTTTTGCCGTGAAATGAAGCTTGGACGTTGTTTTTTAATTCCTAAAATTTTTTTTGCATTTATATTTGAATTTTCTAACTCGGGTCGGGTTCAAACGGATAGGGAGGAAATTTTTTTTACTCTCTATTTTTCGGTCTGTCCTGAGCCGTTTCGTCTTGAAATGAAGCCTGGATGATGTTTTTTAATTTTTAAAATTTTTCTGCATTTATTTTTGAATTTTCTAACTCGGGTCGGGTTCGAACGGATAGGAAGGAAATTGTTTTAGTTCTCTCTTTTTCGGCCTGTCTTAGCTCGTTTCGTCTTGAAATGAAGCCTGGATGATGTTTTTTAATTTTTAAAATTTTTTTGCATTTATATTTGAATTTTCTAACACGGGTCGGGTTCAAACGGATATGGAGGAAATTTTTTTTATTCTCTATTTTTCGGCCTGTCCTGACCCGTTTTGTCTTGAAATAAAGCTTGGATGATGTTTTTTAATTTTTAAAATTTTTTTGCATTTATATTTGAATTTTCTAACTCGGGTCGGGTTCGAACGGATAGGTTGGAAATTATTTTTCTTCTCTATTTTTCGGCCTGTCCTGACCCATTTCGTCTTGAAATAAAGCCTGGATGATGTTTTTTAATTTTTAAAATTTTTCTGCATTTATTTTTGAATTTTCTAACTCGGGTCGGGTTCGAACGGATAAGAAGGAAATTATTTTTGTTCTCTATTTTTCGGCCTGTCTTAGCCCGTTTCGTCTTGAAATGAAGCCTGGACAATATTTTTTTAATTTTGAAAATTTTTCTGCATTTATATTTGAATTTTCTAACTCGGGTCGGGTTCGAACGGATAGGAAGGAAATTATTTTTTTTCTCTATTTCTCGGCCTGATTTGGCCCGTTTCGACGTGAAATGAAGCCTGGCCGATGTTTTTTAATTTTTAAATTTTTTTGCATTGATATTTGAATCTTCTAACTCGGGTCGGGTTCAAACGGACAGGGAGGAAATTTTTTTTATTCTCTATTTTTCGGCCTGTCCTGACCCGTTTCATCTTGAAATGAAGCCTGGATGATGTCTATTAATTTTTAGAATTTTATTGCATTTATTATTTGAATTTTCTAACTCGGGTCGGTTTAGAACGGATAGGGATTAAATTTTTTTTATTCTCTATTTTTCAGCCTGTCCTGACCCGTTTCGTCTTGAAAAGAAGCCTGGATGATGTCTTTTAATTTTTAAAATTTTCTGCATTTATATTTGAATTTTCTAACTCGGGTCGGGTTCAAACAGATAGGGAGGAAATTTTTTTTATTCTCTATTTTTCGGCCTGTCCTGACCCGTTTCGTCTTGAAATGAAGCCTGGATGATATTTTTTAATTTTTAAAATTTTTCTGCATTTATTTTTGAATTTTCTAATTCGGGTCGGGATCGAACGGATAAGAAGGAAATTATTTTTGTTCTATATTTTTCGGTCTGTCTTAGCCCGTTTCGTCTTGAAATGAAGCCCGGACGATATTTTTTAATTTTTAAAATTTGTTTGCATTTATATTTGAATTTTCTAACTCGGGTCGGGTTGAAACGGATAGGGAGGAAATTTTTTTTATTCTCTATTTTTCGACCTGTCCTGACCCGTTTTGTCTTGAGATGAAGCCTGGATGATGACTTTTAATTTTTAGAATTTTTTTGCATTTATTTTTGAATTTTCAAACTCGTGTCGGGTTCGAACGGATAGGAAGTAAATTTTTTTTTTCTCTATTTTTCGGCCTGTCTTGGCCCGTTTTGCCGTGAAATGAAGCTTGGACGATGTTTTTTAATTCCTAAAATTTTTTTTGCACTAATATTTGAATTTTCTAACTCGGGTCGGGTTCAAACGGATTGGGAGGAAATTTTTTTTACTCTCTATTTTTCGGCCTGTCTTGAGCCGTTTCGTCTTGAAATGAAGCCTGGATGATGTTTTTTAATTTTTAAAATTTTTCTGCATTTATTTTTGAATTTTCTAACTCGGGTCGGGTTCGAACGGATAGGAAGGAAATTGTTTTAGTTCTCTCTTTTTCGGCTTGTCTTAGCTCGTTTCGTCTTGAAATGAAGCTTGGATGATGTTTTTTAATTTCTAAAATTTTTTTGTATTTATATTTGAATTTTCTAACATGGGTCGGGTTCAAACGGATAGGGAGGAAATTTTTTTTATTCTCTATTTTTCGGCCTGTCCTGTCCCGTTTCGTCTTGAAATAAAGCTTGGATGATGTTTTTTAATTTTTAAAATTTTTTTGCATTTATATTTGAATTTTCTAACTCGGGTCGGGTTCGAACGGATAGGAAGGAAATTATTTTTCTTCTCTATTTTTCGGCCTGTCCTGACCCGTTTCGTCTTGAAATAAAGCCTGGATGATGTTTTTTAATTTTTAAAATTTTTCTGCATTTATTTTTGAATTTTCTAACTCGGGTCGGGTCCGAACGGATAAGAAGGAAATTATTTTTGTTCTTTATTTTTCGGCCTGTCTTAGCCCGTTTCGTCTTGAAATGAAGCCTGGACAATATTTTTTTAATTTTGAAAATTTTTCTGCATTTATTTTTGAATTTTCTAACTCGGGTCGGGTTCAAACGGATAGGAAGGAAATTATTTTTTTTCTCTATTTTTCGGCCTGATTTGGCCCGTTTCGACGTGAAATGAAGCCTGGCCGATGTTTTTTAATTTTTAAATTTTTTTGCATTGATATTTGAATTTTCTAACTCGGGTCGGGTTCAAACGGACAGGGAGGAAATTTTTTTTATTCTCTATTTTTCGGCCTGTCCTGACCCGTTTCCTCTTGAAATGAAGCCTGGATGATGTCTATTAATTTTTAGAATTTTATTGCATTTATTTTTGAATTTTCTAACTCGGGTCGGTTTAGAACGGATAGGGATTAAATTTTTTTTATTCTCTATTTTTCAGCCTGTCCTGACCCGTTTCGTCTTGAAATGAAGCCTGGATGATGTCTTTTAATTTTTAAAATTTTTCGGCATTTATATTTGAATTTTCTAACTCGGGTCGGGTTCAAACAGATAGGGAGGAAATTTTTTTTATTCTCTATTTTTCGGCCTGTCCTGACACGTTTCGTCTTGAAATGAAGCCTGGATGATATTTTATAATTTTTAAAATTTTTCTGCATTGATTTTTGAATTTTCTAATTCGGGTCGGGTTCGAACGGATAAGAAGGAAATTATTTTTGTTCTATATTTTTCGGTCTGTCTTAGCCCGTTTCGTCTTGAAATGAAGCCCGGACGATGTTTTTTAATTTTTAAAATTTGTTTGCATTTATATTTGAATTTTCTAACTCGGGTCGGGTTGAAACGGATAGGGAGGAAATTTTTTTTATTCTCTATTTTTCGACCTGTCCTGACCCGTTTTGTCTTGAGATGAAGCCTGGATGATGACTTTTAATTTTTAGAATTTTTTTGCATTTATTTTTGAATTTTCAAACTCGGGTCGGGTTCGAACGGATAGGAAGTAAATTTTTTTTTTTTTCTATTTTTCGGCCTGTCTTGGCCCGTTTTGCCGTGAAATGAAGCTTGGACGATGTTTTTTAATTCCTAAAATTTTTTTTGCATTTATATTTGAATTTTCTAACTCGGGTCGGGTTCAAACGGATAGGAAGGAAATTATTTTTTTTCTCTATTTTTCGGCCTGTCTTGGCCCGTTTTCCCGTGAAATGAAGCTTGGACGATTTTTTTAATTCCTCAAAGTTTTTTTGCATTTATATTTGAATTTTCTAACTCGGGTCGGGTTCAAACGGAGAGGGAGGAAATTTTTTTTACTCTCTATTTTTCGGCCTGTCCTGAGCCGTTTCGTCTTGAAATGAAGCCTGGATGATGTTTTTTAATTTTTAAAATTTTTCTGCATTTATTTTTGAATTTTCTAACTCGGGTCGGGTTCGAACGGATAGGAAGGAAATTGTTTTTGTTCTCTATTTTTCGGCCTGTCTTAGCCCGTTTCGTATTAAAATGAAGCCTGGACGATGTTTTTTAATTTTTAAAATTTTTTTGCATTTATATTTGAATTTTCTATCTCGGGTCAGGTTCAAACGGATAGGGTGGAAATTTTTTTTATTCTCTATTTTTCGGCCTGTCCTGATCCGTTTCGTCTTGAAATGAAGCTTGGATGATGGCTTTTAATTTTTAGAATTTTTTTGCAATTATTTTTGAATTTTCTAACTCGGTTCGGGATCGAACGGAAAGGAAGGAATTTTTTTTCTCTATTTTTCTGCCTATCTTGGCCCGTTTTGCCGTGAAATGAACCTTGGACGACGTTTTTTAATTTTTAAAATTCTTTTTGCATTTATATTTGAATTTTCTAAGTCGGGTCGGGTTCAAACGGATAGGTAGGAAATTTTTTTTATTCTCTATTTTTTGGCCTGTCCTGACCCGTTTCGTATTGAAAAGAAGCCTGGGTGATGTTTTTTAATTTTTAAAATTTTTCTGCATTTATTTTTGAATTTTCTAACTCGGGTCGGGTTCGAACGAAAAAGAAGGAAATTATTTTTTTTCTATATTTTTCGGCCTGTCTTAGCCTGTTTCGTCTTGAAATGAAGCCTGGACGATGTTTTCTTAATTTTGGAAATTTTTCTGCATTTATATTTGAATTTTCTAACTTGGAACGGGTTCAAACGGATAGGGAGGAAATTTTTTTTATTCTCTATTTTTCGGCCTGTCCTGACCCCGTTTCGTATTGAAAAGAAGCCTGGGTGTTGTTTTTTAATTTTTAAAATTTTTCTGCATTTATTTTTGAATTTTCTAACTCGGGTCGGGTTCGAACGAAAAAGAAGGAAATTATTTTTTTTCTCTATTTTTCGGCCTGTCTTAGCCTGTTTCGTCTTGAAATGAAGCCTGGATGATGTTTTTTTAATTTTTAAAATTTTTCTGCATTTATATTTGAATTTTCTAACTCGGGTCGGGTTCAAACGGATAGGGAGGAAATTTTTTTTATTCTCTATTTTTCGGCCTGTCCTGACCCGTTTCGTCTTGAAATAAAGCCTGGATGATGTTTTTTAATTTTTAAAATTTTTTTGCATTTATATTTGAATTTTCTAACTCGGGTCGGGTTCGAACGAATAAGAAGGAAATTATTTTTTTTCTCTATTTTTCGGCCTGTCCTGACCCGTTTCTTCTTGAAATGAAGCCTGGATGATGTTTTTTTAATTTTGAAAATTTTTCTGCATTTATATTTGAATTTTCTAACTCGGGTCGGGTTCAAACGGATATTGAGGAATTTTTTTTTATTATATATTTTTCGACCTGTCCTGTCCCGTTTCGTCGTGAAATGAAGCCTGGACGATATTTTTTAAT
This sequence comes from Quercus robur, assembly GCF_932294415.1. Taxonomy (NCBI): domain Eukaryota; kingdom Viridiplantae; phylum Streptophyta; class Magnoliopsida; order Fagales; family Fagaceae; genus Quercus; species Quercus robur. Next base: position 28,781,028 of record NC_065539.1, on the reverse strand, counting down.
TTTTAAATTTTTTTGCATTGATATTTTAATTTTCTAACTCGGGTCGGGTTCAAACGGATTGGGAGGAAATTTTTTTTATTCTCTATTTTTCGGCCTGTCCTGACCCGTTTCGTATTGAAAAGAAGCCTGGGTGATGTTTTTTAGTTTTTAAAATTTTTCTGCATTTATTTTTGAATTTTCTAACTCGGGTCGGGTTCGAACGAAAAAGAAGGAAATTATTTTTTTTCTCTATTTTTCGGCCTGTCTTAGCCTGTTTCATCTTGAAATGAAGCCTGGACGATGTTTTTTTAATTTTGAAAATTTTTCTGCATTTATATTTGAATTTTCTAACTCGGGTCGGGTTCAAACGGATAGGGAGGAAATTTTTTTTATTCTCTATTTTTCGGCCTGTCCTGACCCGTTTCGTCTTGAAATAAAGCCTGGATGATGTTTTTTAATTTTTAAAATTTTTTTGCATTTATATTTGAATTTTCTAACTCGGGTCGGGTTCGAACGGATAGGAAGGAAATTATTTTTCTTCACTATTTTTCGGCCTGATTTGGCCCGTGTCGTCGTGAAATGAAGCCTGGACGATGTTTTTAAATTTTTAAATTTTTTTGCATTGATATTTGAATTTTCTAACTCGGGTCGAGTTCAAACGGACAGGGAGGAAATTTTTTTTATTCTCTATTTCTCATCCTGTCTTGACCCGTTTAATCTTGAAATGAAGCCTGGATGATGTCTATTAATTTTTAGAATTTTTTTGCATTTATTTTTGAATTTTCTAACTCGAGTCGGTTTAGAACGGATAGGAAGGAAATTTTTTTTTTCTATTTTTCATCCTGCCTTGGCCCGTTTTGCATTCAAATGAAGCTTGGACGATGTTTTTTAATTTTTAAAATTTTTTTTGCATTTATATTTGAATTTTCTAACACGGGTCGGGTTCAAACTGATAGGGAGGAAATTTTTTTTATTCTCTATTTTTCGGGCTGTCCTGACCCGTTTCGTCTTGAAATAAAGCTTGGATGATGTTTTTTAATTTTTAAAAATTTTTTGCATTTATATTTGAATTTTCTTACTCGGGTAGGGTTCGAACGGATAGGAAGGAAATTATTTTTCTTCTCTATTTTTCGGCCTGTCCTGACCCGTTTCGTCTTGAAATAAAGCCTGGATGATGTTTTTTAATTTTTAAAATTTTTCTGCATTTATTTTTGAATTTTCTAACTCGGGTCGGGTTCGAACGGATAAGAAGGAAATTATTTTTGTTCTCTATTTTTCGGCCTGTCTTAGCCCGTTTCGTCTTGAAATGAAGCCTGGACAATATTTTTTTAATTTTGAAAATTTTTCTGCATTTATATTTGAATTTTCTAACTCGGGTCGGGTTCGAACGGATAGGAAGGAAATTATTTTTTTTCTCTATTTTTCGGCCTGATTTGGCCCGTTTCGACGTGAAATGAAGCCTGGCCGATGTTTTATAATTTTTAAATTTTTTTGCATTGATATTTGAATTTTCTAACTCGGGTCGGGTTCAAACGGATAGGGAGGAAATTTTTTTTATTCTCTATTTTTCGGCCTGTCCTGACCCGTTTCATCTTGAAATGAAGCCTGGATGATGTCTATTAATTTTTAGAATTTTATTGCATTTATTTTTGAATTTTCTAACTCGGGTCAGTTTAGAACGGATAGGGATTAAATTTTTTTTATTCTCTATTTTTCAGCCTGTCCTGACCCGTTTCGTCTTGAAATGAAGCCTGGATGATGTCTTTTAATTTTTAAAATTTTTCTGCATTTATATTTGAATTTTCTAACTCGGGTCGGGTTCAAACAGATAGGGAGGAAATTTTTTTTATTCTCTATTTTTCGGCCTGTCCTGACCCGTTTCGTCTTGAAATGAAGCCTGGATGATATTTTTTAATTTTTAAAATTTTTCTGCATTTATTTTTGAATTTTCTAATTCGGGTCGGGTTCGAACGGATAAGAAGGAAATTATTTTTGTTCTATATTTTTCGGTCTGTCTTAGCCCGTTTCGTCTTGAAATGAAGCCCGGACGATGTTATTTAATTTTTAAAATTTGTTTGCATTTATATTTGAATTTTCTAACTCGGGTCGGGTTGAAACGGATAGGGAGGAAATTTTTTTTATTCTCTATTTTTCGACCTGTCCTGACCCGTTTTGTCTTGAGATGAAGCCTGGATGATGACTTTTAATTTTTAGAATTTTTTTGCATTTATTTTTGAATTTTAAAACTCGGGTCGGGTTCGAACGGATAGGAAGTAAATTTTTTTTTTTTCTCTATGTTTCGGCCTGTCTTGGCCCGTTTTGCCGTGAAATGAAGCTTGGATGATGTTTTTTAATTCCTAAAATTTTTTTTGCATTTATATTTGAATTTTCTAACTCGGGTCGGGTTCAAACGGATAGGGAGGAAATTTTTTTTACTCTCTATTTTTCGGCCTGTCCTGAGCCGTTTCGTCTTGAAATGACGCCTGGATGATGTTTTTTAATTTTTAAAATTTTTCTGCATTTATTTTTGAATTTTCTAACTCGGGTCGGGTTCGAACGGATAGGAAGGAAATTGTTTTAGTTCACTCTTTTTCGGCCTGTCTTAGCTCGTTTCGTCTTGAAATGAAGCCTGGATGATGTTTTTTAATTTTTAAAATTTTTTTGCATTTATATTTGAATTTTCTAACACGGGTCGGGTTCAAACTGATAGGGAGGAAATTTTTTTTATTCTCTATTTTTCGGCCTGTCCTGACCCGTTTCGTTTTGAAATAAAGCTTGGATGATGTTTTTTAATTTTTAAAATTTTTTTGCATTTATATTTGAATTTTCTAACTCGGGTCGGGTTCGAACGGATAGGAAGGAAATTATTTTTCTTCTCTATTTTTTCGGCCTGGCCTGACCCGTTTCGTCTTGAAATAAAGCCTGGATGATGTTTTTTAATTTTTAAAATTTTTCTGCATTTATTTTTGAATTTTGTAACTCGGGTCGGGTTCGAACGGATAAGAAGGAAATTATTTTTGTTCTGTATTTTTCGGCCTGTCTTAGCCCGTTTCGTCTTGAAATGAAGCCTGGACAATATTTTTTTAATTTTGAAAATTTTTCTGCATTTTTATTTGAATTTTCTAACTCGGGTCGGGTTCGAATGGATAGGAAGGAAATTATTTTTTTTCTCTATTTTTCGGCCTGATTTGGCCCGTTTCGACGTGAAATGAAGCCTGGCCGATGTTTTTTAATTTTTAAATTTTTTTGCATTGATATTTCAATTTTCTAACTCGGGTCGGGTTCAAACGGACAAGGAGGAAATTTTTTTTATTCTCTATTTTTCGGCCTGTCCTGACCCGTTTCATCTTGAAATGAAGCCTGGATGATGTCTATTAATTTTTAGAATTTTATTGCATTTATTTTTGTATTTTCTAACGCGGGTCGGTTTAGAACGGATAGGGATTAAATTTTTTTTATTCTCTATTTTTCAGCCTGTCCTGACCCGTTTCGTCTTGAAATGAAGCCTGGATGATGTCTTTTAATTTTTAAAATTTTTCTGCATTTATATTTGAATTTTCTAACTCGGGTCGGGTTCAAACAGATAGGGAGGAAATTTTTTTTCTTCTCTATTTTTCGGCCTGTCCTGACCCGTTTCGTCTTGAAATGAAGCCTGGGTGATGTTTTTTAATTTTTAAAACTTTTCTGCATTTATTTTTGAATTTTCTAACTCGGGTCGGGTTCGAACGAAAAAGAAGGAAATTATTTTTTTTCTCTATTTTTCGGCCTGTCTTAGCCTGTTTCATCTTGAAATGAAGCCTGGACGATGTTTTTTTAATTTTGAAAATTTTTCTGCATTTATATTTGAATTTTCTAACTCGGGTCGGGTTCAAACGGATAGGGAGGAAATTTTTTTTCTTCTCTATTTTTCGGCCTGTCCTGACCCGTTTCGTCTTGAAATGAAGCCTGGGTGATGTTTTTTAATTTTTAAAATTTTTCTGCATTTATTTTTGAATTTTCTAACTCGGGTCGGGTTCGAACGAAAAAGAAGGAAATTATTTTTTTTCTCTATTTTTCGGCCTGTCTTAGCCTGTTTCGTCTTGAAATGAAGCCTGGACGATGTTTTATTAATTTTGAAAATTTTTCTGCATTTATATTTGAATTTTCTAACTTGGGTCGGGTTCAAACGGATAGGGAGGAAATTTTTTTTATTCTCTATTTTTCGGCCTGTCCTGACCCGTTTCGTATTGAAAAGAAGCCTGGGTGTTGATTTTTAATTTTTAAAATTTTTCTGCATTTATTTTTGAATTTTCTAACTCGGGTCGGGTTCGAACGAAAAAGAAGGAAATTATTTTTTTTCTCTATTTTTCGGCCTGTCTTAGCCTGTTTCCTCTTGAAATGAAGCCTGGACGATGTTTTTTTAATTTTTAAAATTTTTCTGCATTTATATTTGAATTTTCTAACTCGGGTCGGGTTCAAACGGATAGGGAGGAAATTTTTTTTATTCTCTATTTTTCGGCCTGTCCTGACCCGTTTCGTATTGAAAAGAAGCCTGGGTGTTGTTTTTTAATTTTTAAAATTTTTCTGCATTTATTTTTGAATTTTCTAACTCGGGTCGGGTTCGAACGAAAAAGAAGGAAATTATTTTTTTTCTCTATTTTTCGGCCTGTCTTAGCCTGTTTCGTCTTGAAATGAAGCCTGGACGATGTTTTTTTAATTTTTAAAATTTTTCTGCATTTATATTTGAATTTTCTAACTCGGGTCGGGTTCAAACGGATAGGGAGGAAATTTTTTTTATTCTCTATTTTTCGGCCTGTCCTGACCCGTTTCGTCTTGAAATAAAGCCTGGATGATGTTTTTTAATTTTTAAAATTTTTTTGCATTTATATTTGAATTTTCTAACTCGGGTTGGGTTCGAACGAATAAGAAGGAAATTATTATTTTTCTCTATTTTTCGGCTTGTCTTAGCCCGTTTCGTCTTGAAATGAAGCCTGGATGATGTTTTTTTAATTTTGAAAATTTTTCTGCATTTATATTTGAATTTTCTAACTCGGGTCGGGTTCAAACGGATATGGAGGAAATTTTTTTTATTATCTATTTTTCGACCTGTCCTGTCCCGTTTCGTCGTGAAATGAAGCCTGGACGATGTTTTTTAATTTTTAAATTTTTTTGCATTGATATTTTAATTTTCTAACTCGGGTCGGGTTCAAACGGATTGGGAGGAAATTTTTTTTATTCTCTATTTTTCGGCCTGTCCTGACCCGTTTCGTATTGAAAATAAGCCTGGGTGATGTTTTTTAATTTTTAAAGTTTTTCTGCATTTATTTTTGAATTTTCTAACTCGGGTCGGGTTCGAACGAAAAAGAAGGAAATTATTTTTTTCTCTATTTTTCGGCCTGTCTTAGCCTGTTTCATCTTGAAATGAAGCCTGGACGATGTTTTTTTAATTTTGAAAATTTTTCTGCATTTATTTTTGAATTTTCTAACTCGGGTCGGGTTCGAACGAAAAAGAAGGAAATTATTTTTTTTCTCTATTTTTCGGCCTGTCTTAGCCTGTTTCATCTTGAAATGAAGCCTGGACGATGTTTTTTTAATTTTGAAAATTTTTCTGCATTTATATTTGAATTTTCTAACTCGGGTCGGGTTCAAACGGATAGGGAGGAAATTTTTTTTCTTCTCTATTTTTCGGCCTGTCCTGACCCGTTTCGTCTTGAAATGAAGCCTGGGTGATGTTTTTTAATTTTTAAAATTTTTCTGCATTTATTTTTGAATTTTCTAACTCGGGTCGGGTTCGAACGAAAAAGAAGGAAATTATTTTTTTTCTCTATTTTTCGGCCTGTCTTAGCCTGTTTCGTCTTGAAATGAAGCCTGGACGATGTTTTATTAATTTTGAAAATTTTTCTGCATTTATATTTGAATTTTCTAACTTGGGTCGGGTTCAAACGGATAGGGAGGAAATTTTTTTTATTCTCTATTTTTCGGCCTGTCCTGACCCGTTTCGTATTGAAAAGAAGCCTGGGTGTTGATTTTTAATTTTTTAAATTTTTCTGCATTTATTTTTGAATTTTCTAACTCGGGTCGGGTTCGAACGAAAAAGAAGGAAATTATTTTTTTTCTCTATTTTTCGGCCTGTCTTAGCCTGTTTCCTCTTGAAATGAAGCCTGGACGATGTTTTTTTAATTTTTAAAATTTTTCTGCATTTATATTTGAATTTTCTAACTCGGGTCGGGTTCAAACGGATAGGGAGGAAATTTTTTTTATTCTCTATTTTTCGGCCTGTCCTGACCCGTTTCGTATTGAAAAAAAGCCTGGGTGTTGTTTTTTAATTTTTAAAATTTTTCTGCATTTATTTTTGAATTTTCTAACTCGGGTCGGGTTCGAACGAAAAAGAAGGAAATTATTTTTTTTCTCTATTTTTCGGCCTGTCTTAGCCTGTTTCGTCTTGAAATGAAGCCTGGACGATGTTTTTTTAATTTTTAAAATTTTTCTGCATTTATATTTGAATTTTCTAACTCGGGTCGGGTTCAAACGGATAGGGAGGAAATTTTTTTTATTCTCTATTTTTCGGCCTGTCCTGACCCGTTTCGTCTTGAAATAAAGCCTGGATGATGTTTTTTAATTTTTAAAATTTTTTTGCATTTATATTTGAATTTTCTAACTCGGGTCGGGTTCGAACGAATAAGAAGGAAATTATTTTTTTTCTCTATTTTTCGGCTTGTCTTAGCTCGTTTCGTCTTGAAATGAAGCCTGGATGATGTTTTTTTAATTTTGAAAATTTTTCTGCATTTATATTTGAATTTTCTAACTCGGGTCGGGTTCAAACGGATATGGAGGAAATTTTTTTTATTATCTATTTTTCGACCTGTCCTGTCCCGTTTCGTCGTGAAATGAAGCCTGGACGATGTTTTTTAATTTTTAAATTTTTTTGCATTGATATTTTAATTTTCTAACTCGGGTCGGGTTCAAACGGATTGGGAGGAAATTTTTTTTATTCTCTATTTTTCGGCCTGTCCTGACCCGTTTCGTATTGAAAATAAGCCTGGGTGATGTTTTTTAATTTTTAAAATTTTTCTGCATTTATTTTTGAATTTTCTAACTCGGGTCGGGTTCGAACGAAAAAGAAGGAAATTATTTTTTTTCTCTATTTTTCGGCCTGTCTTAGCCTGTTTCATCTTGAAATGAAGCCTGGACGATGTTTTTTTAATTTTGAAAATTTTTCTGCATTTATATTTGAATTTTCTAACTCGGGTCGGGTTCAAACGGATAGGGAGGAAATTTTTTTATTCTCTATTTTTCGGCCTGTCCTGACCCGTTTCGTCTTGAAATAAAGCCTGGATGATGTTTTTTAATTTTTAAAATTTTTTTGCATTTATATTTGAATTTTCTAACTCGGGTCGGGTTCGAACGGATAGGAAGGAAATTATTTTTCTTCACTATTTTTCGGCCTGATTTGGCCCGTTTCGTCGTGAAATGAAGCCTGGACGATGTTTTTTAATTTTTAAATTTTTTTGCATTGATATTTGAATTTTCTAACTCAGGTCGAGTTCAAACGGACAGGGAGGAAATTTTTTTTATTCTCTATTTTTCATCCTGTCCTGACCCGTTTCATCTTGAAATGAAGCCTGGATGATGTCTATTAATTTTTAGAATTTCTTTGCATTTATTTTTGAATTTTCTAACTCGGGTCGATTTAGAACGGATAGGAAGGAAATTTTTTTTTTTCTATTTTTCATCCTGTCTTGGCCCGTTTTGCCGTGAAATGAAGCTTGGACGATATTTTTTAATTTTTAAAATTTTTTTTGCAATTATATTTGAATTTTCTAACTCGAGTCGGGTTCAAACAGATAGTTATGAAATTCTTTTTATTTTCTATTTCTCAGCCTATCCTGAACCGTTTCGTCTTGAAATGAAGCCTGGATGATGTTTTTTAATTTTTAAAATTTTTCTGCATTTATTTTTGAATTTTCTAACTCGGGTCGGGTTCGAACGGATAAGAAGGAAATTATTTTTGTTCTCTATTTTTCGGCCTGTCTTAGCCCGTTTCGTCTTGAAATGAAGCCTGGACGATGTTTTTTAATTTTTAAAATTTTTTTGCATTTATATTTGAATTTTCTATCTCGGGTCGGGTTCAAACGGATTGGGAGGAAATTTTTTTTATTCTCCATTTTTCGGCCTGTCCTAATCCGTTTCGTCTTGAAATGAAGCTTGGATGATGACTTTTAATTTTTAGAATTTTTTTGCAATTATTTTTGAATTTTCTAACTCGGGTCGGGTTCGAACGGAAAGGAAGGAATTTTTTTTCTCTATTTTTCGGCCTATCTTGGCCCGTTTTGCCGTGAAATGAACCTTGGACGACGTTTTTTAATTTTTAAAATTCTTTTTGCATTTATATTTGAATTTTCTAACTCGGGTCGGGTTCAAACGGATTGGGAGGAAATTTTTTTTATTCTCTATTTTTCGGCCTGTCCTGACCCGATTCGTATTGAAAAGAAGCCTGGGTGATGTTTTTTAATTTTTAAAATTTTTCTGCATTTATTTTTGAATTTTCTAACTCGGGTCGGGTTCGAACGAAAAAGAAGGAAATTATTTTTTTTCTCTATTTTTCGGCCTGTCTTAGCCCGTTTCGTCTTGAAATGAAGCCTGGACGATGTTTTTTTAATTTTGAAAATTTTTCTGCATTTATATTTGAATTTTGTAACTCGGGTCGGGTTCAAACGGAGAGGGAGGAAATTTTTTTTATTCTCTATTTTTCGGCCTGTCCTGACCCGTTTTATCTTGAAATGAAGCCTGGATGATGTCTATTAGTTTTTAGAATTTTTTTGCATTTATTTTTGAATTTTCTAACTCGGGTCGGGTTCGAACGGATAGGAAGGAAATTATTTTTCTTCTCTATTTTTCATCCTGTCCTGACCCGTTTCATCTTGAAATGAAGCCTGGGTGATGTTTTTTAATTTTTAAAATTTTTCTGCATTTATTTTTGAATTTTCTAACTCGGGTCGGGTTCGAACGGATAGGAGGGAAATTATTTTTCTTTTCTATTTTTCGGCCTGATTTGGCCCGTTTCGTCGTGAAATGAAGCCTGGATGATGTTTTTAATTTTTAAATTTTTTTGCATTGATATTTGAATTTTCTAACTCGGGTCGGGTTCAAACGGACAGGGAGGAAATTTTTTTTATTCTCTATTTTTCATCCTGTCCTGACCCGTTTCATCTTGAAATGAAGCCTGGATGATGTCTATTAATTTTTAGAATTTTTTTGTATTTATTTTTGAATTTTCTAACTCGGGTCGGTTTAGAACGGATAGGAAGGAAATTTTTTTTTTTTCTATTTTTCGGCCTGTCTTGGCCCGTTTTGCCGTGTAATTAAGCTTGGACGATGTTTTTTAATTTTTTAAATTTTTTTTGCAATTATATTTGAATTTTCTAACTTGAGTCGGGTTCAAACAGATAGGGATGAAATTCTTTTTATTTTCTATTTCTCCGCCTATCCTGAACCGTTTCGTCTTGAAATGAAGCCTGGATGATGTTTTTTAATTTTTATAATTTTTCTGCATTTATTTTTGAATTTTCTAACTCGGGTCGGGTTCGAACGGATAAGAAGGAAATTATTTTTGTTCTCTATTTTTCTGCCTGTCTTAGCCCGTTTCGTCTTGAAATGAAGCCTGGACGATGTTTTTTTAATTTTGAAAATTTTTCTACATTTATATTTGAATTTTCTAACTCGGGTTGGGTTCAAACGGATAGGGAGGAAATTTTTTTTATTCTCTATTTTTCTGCCTGTCCTGACCCGTTTCGCCTTGAAATCAAGCCTGGATGATGTTTTTTAATTTTTAAAATTTTTTTGCATTTATATTTGAATTTTCTAACTCGGGTCGTGTTCGAACGAATAGGAAGGATATTATTTTTCTTCTCTATTTTTCGGCCTGATTTGGCCCGTTTCGTCGTGAAATGAAGCCTGGACGATGTTTTTTAATTTTTAAATTTTTTTGCATTGATATGTGAATTTTCTAACTCCGGTCGGGTTCAAACGGAAAGGGAGGAAATTTTTTTTATTCTCTATTTTTCGGCCTGTCCTGACCCGTTTCATCTTGAAATGAAGCCTGGATGATGTCTATTAATTTTTAGAATTTTTTTGCATTTATTTTTGAATTTTCTAACTCGGGTCGGTTTAGAACGGATAGGGATTAAATTTTTTTTATTCTCTATTTTTCAGCCTGTCCTAACCCGTTTCGTCTTGAAATGAAGCCTGGATGATGTTTTTAATTTTTAAATTTTTTTGCATTGATATTTGAATTTTCTAACTCGGGTCGGGTTCAAACGGATAGGGAGGAAATTTTTTTTATTCTCTATTTTTCGACCTGTCCTGACCCGTTTTGTCTCGAAATGTAGCCTGGATGATGACTTTTAATTTTTAGAATTTTTTTGCATTTATTTTTGAATTTTCAAACTCGGGTCGAGTTCGAACGGATAGGAAGGAAATTTTTTTTTCTCTATTTTTCGGCCTGTCTTGGCCCGTTTTGCCGTGAAATGAAGCTTGGACGATGTTTTTTAATTCCTAAATTTTTTTTTGCATTTATATTTGAACTTTCTAACTCGGGTCGAGTTCAAACGGATAGGGAGGACATTTTTTTTACTGTCTATTTTTTGGCCTGTCCTTAGCCGTTTCGTCTTGAAATGAAGCCTGGACGATGTTTTTTAATTTTTAAAATTTTTCTGCATTTATTTTTGAATTTTCTAACTCGGGTCGGGTTCGAACGGATAGGAAGGAAATTGTTTTTGTTCTCTATTTTTCGGCCTGTCTTAGCCCGTTTCGTATTGAAATGAAGCCTGGACGATGTTTTTTAATTTTTAAAATTTTTTTGCATTTATATTTGAATTTTCTATCTCGGATCGGGTTCAAACGGATAGGGAGGAAATTTTTTTTATACTCTATTTTTCGGCCTGTCCTGATCCGTTTCGTCTTGAAATGAAGCTTGGATGATGACTTTTAATTTTTAGAATTTTTTTGCAATTATTTTTGAATTTTCTAACTCGGGTCGGGTTCGAACAGAAAGGAAGGAATTTTTTTTTCTCTATTTTTCGGCCTATCTTGGCCCGTTTTGCCGTGAAATGAACCTTGGACGATGTTTTTTAATTTTTAAAATTCTTTTTGCATTTATATTTGAATTTTCTAACTTGGGTCGGGTTCAAACGGATTGGGAGGAAATTTTTTTTATTCTCTATTTTTCGGCCTGTCCTGACCCGTTTCGTCTTGAAATGAAGCCTGAACGATGTTTTTTTAATTTTGAAAATTTTTCTGCATTTATATTTGAATTTTCTAACTCGGGTCGGGTTCAAACGGATTGCGAGCACATTTTTTTTATTCTCTATTTTTCATCCTGTCCTGACCCGTTTCATCTTGAAATGAAGCCTGGATGATGTTTATTAATTTTTAGAATTTTTTTGCATTTATTTTTGAATTTTCTAACTCGGGTCGGTTTGGAACGGATAGGAAGGAAATTTTTTTTTTCTATTTTTCAGCCTGTCTTGGCCCGTTTTGCCGTGAAATGAAGCTTGGACGATGTTTTTTTAATTTTTAAATTTTTTTTTGCATTTATATTTGAATTTTCTAACTCGAGTCGGGTTCAAACAGATAGGGATGAAATTCTTTTTATTTTCTATTTTTCAGCCTGTCCAGAACCGTTTCGTCTTGAAATGAGACCTGGATGATGTTTTTTAACTTTTATAATTTTTCTGCATTTATTTTTGAATTTTCTAACTCGGGTCGGGTTCGAACGGATAAGAAGGAAATTATTTTTGTTCTCTATTTCTCGGCCTATCTTAGCCCGTTTCGTCTTGAAATGAAGCCTGGATGATGTTTTTTTAATTTTGAAAATTTTTCTGCATTTATATTTGAATTTTCTAACTCGGGTCGGGTTCAAACGGATAGGGAGGAAATTTTTTTTATTCTCTATTTTTCGGCCTGTCCTGACCCGTTTCGTCTTGAAATAAAGCCTGGATGATGTTTTTTAATTTTAAAATTTTTTTTGCATTTATATTTGAATTTTCTAACTCCGGTCGGGTTCAAACGGAAAGGGAGGAAATTTTTTTTATTCTCTATTTTTCGGCCCGTCCTGACCCGTTTCATCTTGAAATGAAGCCTGGATGATGTCTATTAAATTTTAGAATTTTTTTGCATTTATTTTTTAATTTTCTAACTCGGGTCGGTTTAGAACGGATAGGGATTAAATATTTTTTAGTCTCTATTTTTCAGCCTGTCCTGACCCGTTTCGTCTTGAAATGAAGTCTGGATGATGTCTTTTAATTTTTTAAAATTTTTCTGCATTTATATTTGAATTTTCTAACTCGGGTCGGGTTCAAACGGATAGGGAGGAAATTTTTTTTATTCTCTATTTTTCGGCCTGTCCTGACCCGTTTCGTATTGATATGAAGCCTGGATGATGTTTTTTAATTTTTAAAATTTCCCTGCATTTATTTTTGAATTTTCTAACTCGGGTCGGGTTCGAACGGATAAGAAGGAAATTATTTTTGTTCTGTATTTTTCGATCTGTCTTAGCCCGTTTCGTCTTGAAATGAAGCCTGGACGATGTTTTTTAATTTTTAAAATTTTTTTGCATTTATATTTGAATTTCCTAACTCGGGTCGGGTTCAAACGGATAGGGAGGAAATTTTTTTTATTCTCTATTTTTCAACCTGTCCTGACCCGTTTTGTCTTGGAATGAAGCCTGGATGATGACTTTTAATTTTTAGAATTTTTTTGCATTTATTTTTGAATTTTCAAACTCGGGTCGAGTTCGAACGGGTAGGAAGGAAATTTTTTTTTTCTCTATTTTTCGGCCTGTCTTGGCCCGTTTTGCCGTGAAATGAAGCTTGGACGATGTTTTTTAATTCCTAAAATTTTTTTTGCATTTATATTTGAATTTTCTAACTCGGGTCGGGTTCAAACGGATAGGGAGGAAATTTTTTTTACTGTCTATTTTTCGGCTTGTCCTGAGCTGTTTCGTCTTGAAATGAAGCCTTGACGATGTTTTTTAATTTTTAAAATTTTTCTGCATTTATTTTTGAATTTTCTAACTCGGGTCGGGTTCGAACGGATAGGAAGGAAATTGTTTTTGTTCTCTATTTTTCGTCCTGTCTTAGCCCGTTTCGTATTGAAATGAAGCCTGGACGATGTTTTTTCATTTTTAAAATCTTTTTGCATTTATATTTGAATTTTCTATCTCGGGTCGGGTTCAAACGGATAGGGAGGAAATTTTTTTTATACTCTATTTTTCGGCCTGTCCTGATCTGTTTCGTCTTGAAATGAAGCTTGGATGATGACTTTTAATTTTTAGAATTTTTTTGCAATTATTTTTGAATTTTCTAACTCGGGTCGGGTTCGAAAGGAAAGGAAGGAATTTTTTTTCTCTATTTTTCGGCCTATCTTGGCCCGTTTTACCGTGAAATGAACCTTGGACGATGTTCTTTAATTTTTAAAATTCTTTTTTCATTTATATTTGAATTTTCTAACTCGGGTCGGGTTCAAACGGATTGGGAGGAAATTTTTTTTATTCTCTATTTTTCGGCCTGTCCTGACCCGTTTTGTCTTGAAATGAAGCCTAAACGATGTTTTTTTAATTTTGAAAATTTTTCTGCATTTAAATTTGAATTTTCTATCTCAGGTCGGGATCAAACGGATAGCGAGCACATTTTTTTTATTCTCTATTTTTCATCCTGTCCTGACCCGTTTCATCTTGAAATGAAGCCTGGATGATGTCTATTAATTTTTAGAATTTTTTTGCATTTATTTTTGAATTTTCTAACTCGGGTCGGTTTAGAACGGATTGGAAGGAAATTTTTTTTTTCTATTTTTCGGCCTGTCTTGGCCCGTTGTGCCGTGAAATGAAGCTTGGACGATGTTTTTTAATTTTTAAAATTTTTTTTGCATTTATATTTGAATTTCCTAACTCGAGTCGGGTTCAAACAGATAGGGATGAATTTCGTTTTATTTTCTATTTTTCAGCCTGTCCTGAACCGTTTCGTCTTGAAATGAAGCCTGGATGATGTTTTTTAATTTTTATATTTTTTCCGCATTTATTTTTGAATTTTCTAACTCGGGTCGGGTTCGAACGGATAAGAAGGAAATTATTTTTGTTCTCTATTTTTCGGCCTGTCTTAGCCCGTTTCGTCTTGAAATGAAGCCTGGACGATGTTTTTTTAGTTTTGAAAATTTTTCTACATTTATATTTGAATTTTCTAGCTCGGGTCGGGTTCAAACGGATAGGGGGGAAATTTTTTTTACTGTCTATTTTTCGGCCTGTCCTGAGCCGTTTCTTCTTGAAATGAAGCCTGGACGATGTTTTTTAATTTTTTAAATTTTTCTGCATTTATTTTTGAATTTTCTAACTCGGGTCGGGTTCGAACGGATAGGAAGGAAATTGTTTTTGTTCTCTATTTTTCGGCCTGTCTTAGCCCGTTTCGTATTGAAATGAAGCCTGGACGATGTTTTTTAATTTTTAAAATTTTTTTGCATTTATATTTGAATTTTCTATCTCGGGTCGGGTTCAAACGGATAGGGAGGAAATTTTTTTTATACACTATTTTTCGGCCTGTCCTGATCCGTTTCGTCTTGAAATGAAGCTTGGATGATGACTTTTAATTTTTAGAATTTTTTTGCAATTATTGTTGAATTTTCTAACTCGGGTCGGGTTCGAACGGAAAGGAAGGAAATGTTTTTCTCTATTTTTCGGCCTATCTTGGCCCATTTTGCCGTGAAATGAACCTTGGATGATGTTTTTTAATTTTTAAAATTCTTTTTGCATTTATATTTGAATTTTCTAACTCGGGTCGGGTTCAAACGGATTGGGAGGAAATTTTTTTTATTCTCTATTTTTAGGCCTGTCCTGACCCGTTTCGTCTTGAAATGAAGCCTGAACGATGTTTTTTTAATTTAGAAAATTTTTCTGCATTTATATCTGAATTTTCTAACTCGGGTCGGGTTCAAACGGATAGCGAGCACATTTTTTTTATTCTCTATTTTTCGGCCTGTCCTGACCCGTTTCGTCTTGAAATAAAGCCTGGATGATGTCTTTTAATTTTTAAAATTTTTTTGCATTTATATTTAAATTTTCTAACTCGAGTCGGGTTCAAACAGATAGGGATGAAATTCTTGTTATTTTCTATTTTTCAGCCTGTCCTGAACCGTTTCGTCTTGAAATGAAGCCTGGATGATGTTTTTTAATTTTTAAAATTTTTCTGCATTTATTTTTGAATTTTCTAACTCGGGTCGGGTTCGAACGGATAAGAAGGAAATTATTTTTGTTCTCTATTTTTCGGCCTGTCTTAGCCCGTTTCGTCTTGAAATGAAGCCTTGACGATGTTTTTTTAATTTTGAAAATTTTTCTGCATTTATATTTGAATTTTCTAACTCGGGTCGGGTTCAAACGGATAGGGAGGAAATTTTTTTTATTCTCTATTTTTCGGCCTGTCCTGACCCGTTTCGTCTTGAAATAAAGCCTGGATGATGTTTTTTAATTTTAAAATTTTTTTTGCATTTATATTTGAATTTTCTAACTCGGGTCGGGTTCGAACGGATAGGAAGGAAATTATTTTTCTTCTCTATTTTTCGGCTTGATTTGGCCCGTTTCGTCGTGAAATGAAGCCTGGACAATGTTTTTTAATTTTTAAAATTTTTTGCATTGATATTTGAATTTTCTAACTCGGGTCGGGTTCAAACGGATAGGGAGGAAATTTTTTTTATTCTCTATTTTTCGGCCTGTCCTGACCCGTTTCGTCTTGAAATATAGCCTCGATGATGTTTTTTAATTTTAAAATTTTTTTTGCATTTATATTTGAATTTTCTAACTCGGGTCGGGTTCGAACGGATAGGGAGGAAATTTTTTTTGTTCTCTATTTTTCGGCCTGTCCTGACCCGTTTCGTCTTGAAATAAAGCCTGGATGATGTTTTCTAATTTTAAAATTTTTTTTGCATTTATATTTGAATTTTCTAACTCGGGTCGGGTTCGAACGGATAGGAAGGAAATTATTTTTCTTCTCTATTTTTCGGTCTGATTTGGCCCGTTTCGTCGTGAAATGAAGCCTGGACGATGTTTTTTAATTTTTAAAATTTTTTGCATTGATATTTGAATTTCCTAACTCGGGTCGGGTTCAAACGGACAGGGAGGAAATTTTTTTTATTCTCTATTTTTCGGCCTGTCCTGACCCGTTTCATCTTGAAATGAAGCCTGGATGATGTCTATTAATTTTTAGAATTTTTTTGCATTTATTTTTGAATTTTCTAACTCGGGTCGGTTTAGAACGGATAGGGATTAAATTTTTTTTATTCTCTATTTTTCAACCTGTCCTGACCCGTTTCGTCTTGAAATGAAGCCTGGAGGATGTCTTTTAATTTTTAAAATTTTTCTGCATTTATATTTGAGCTTTCTAACTCGGGTCGGGTTCAAACGGATAGGGAGGAAATTTTTTTTGTTCTCTATTTTTCGGCCTGTCCTGACCCGTTTCGTCTTGAAATGAAGCCTGGATGATGTTTTTTAATTTTTAAAATTTTTCGGCATTTATTTTTGAATTTACTAACTCGGGTCGGGTTCGAACGGATAGGAAGGAAATTATTTTTGTTCTCTATTTTTCGGTCTGTCTTAGCCCGTTTCGTCTTGAAATGAAGCCTGGACGATGTTTTTAATTTTTAAAATTTTTTTGCATTTATATTTGAATTTTCTAACTCGGGTCGGGTTCAAACGGATAGAGAGGAAATTTTTTTTATTCTCTTTTTTTGGACCTGCCCTGACCCGTTTTTTCTTGAAATGAAGCCTGGATGATGTCTTTTAATTTTTAGAATTTTTTGCATTTATTTTTGAATTTTTAAACTCGGGTCGGGTTCGAACGGATAGGAAGGAAAATTTTTCTTTCTCTATTTTTCGGCCTGTCTTGGCCCGTTTTGCCGTGAAATGAAGCTTGGACGATGTTTTTTAATTCCTAAAATTTTTTTTGCATTTATATTTGAATTTTCTATCTCGTGTCGGGTTCAAATGGATTGGGAGCAAATTTTTTTTATTCTCCATTTTTCGGCCTGTCCTGATCCCTTTCGTCTTGAAATGAAGCTTGGATGATGAATTTTAATTTTTAGAATTTTTTTGCAATTATTTTTGAATTTTCTAACTCGGGTCGGGTTCGAACGGAAAGGAAGGAATTTTTTTTCTCTATTTTTCGGCCTATCTTGGCCCGTTTTGCCGTGAAATGAACCTTGGACGACGTTTTTTAATTTTTAAAATTTTTCTGCATTTATTTTTGAATTTTCTAACTCGGGTCGGGTTCGAACGAAAAAAAAGGAAATTATTTTTTTTCTCTATTTTTCGGCCAGTCTTAGCCTGTTTCGTCTTGAAATGAAGCCTGGACGATGTTTTTTTAATTTTGAAAATTTTTCTGCATTTATATTTGAATTTTCTAACTCGGGTCAGGTTCAAACGGATAGGGAGGAAATTTTTTTTATTCTTTATTTTTCGGCCTGTCCTGACCCGTTTCGTCTTGAAATAAAGCCTGGATGATGGTTTTTAATTTTTAAAATTTTTTTGCATTTATATTTGAATTTTCTAACTCGGGTCGGGTTCGAACGGATAGGAAGGAAATTATTTTTCTTCTCTATTTTTCGGCCTGATTTGGCCCGTTTCGTCGTGAAATGAAGCCTGGACGATGTTTTTTAATTTTTAAAATTTTTTGCATTGATATTTGAATTTTCTAACTCGGGTCGGGTTCAAACGGACAGGGAGGAAATTTTTTTTATTCTCTATTTTTCATCCTGTCCTGACCCGTTTCATCTTGAAATGAAGCCTGGATGATATCTATTAATTTTTAGAATTTTTTTGCATTTATTTTTGAATTTTCTAACTCGGGTTGGTTTAAAACGGATAGGAAGGAAATTTTTTTTTTCTATTTTTCGGCCTGTCTTGGCCCGTTTTGCCGTGAAATGAAGCTTGGACGATGTTTTTTAATTTTTAAAATTTGTTTTGCAATTATATTTGAATTTTCTAACTCGAGTCGGGTTCAAACAGATTGGGATGAAATTCTTTTTATTTTCTATTTCTCAGCCTATCCTGAACCGTTTCGTCTTGAAATGAAGCCTGGATGATGTTTTTTAATTTTTAAAAATTTTCTGCATTTATTTTAGAATTTTTTAACTCGGGTCGGGTTCGAACGGATAAGAAGAAAATTATTTTTGTTCTCTATTTTTCGGCTTGTCTTAGCCCGTTTCGTCTTGAAATGAAGCATGGACGATGTTTTTTTAATTTTGAAAATTTTTCTACATTTATATTTGAATTTTCTAACTCGGGTCGGGTTCAAACGGATAGGGAGGAAATTTTTTTTATTCTCTATTTTTCTGCCTGTCCTGACCCGTTTCGCCTTGAAATCAAGCCTGGATGATGTTTTTTAATTTTTCAAATTATTTTCATTTATATTTGAATTTTCTAATTCGGGTCGGGTTCGAACGGATAAGAAGGAAATTATTTTTCTTCTCTATTTTTCGGCCTGATTTGGCCCTTTTCGTCGTGAAATGAAGCCTGGACGATGTTTTTTAATTTTTAAATTTTTTTGCATTGATATGTGAATTTTCTAACTCCGGTCGGGTTCAAACGGAAAGGGAGGAAATTTTTTTTATTCTCTATTTTTCGGCCCGTCCTGACCCGTTTCATCTTGAAATGAAGCCTGGATGATGTCTATTAATTTTTAGAATTTTTTTGCATTGATTTTTGAATTTTCTAACTCTGGTCGGTTTAGAACGGATAGGGATTAAATTTTTTTTATTCTCTATTTTTCAGCCTGTCCTGACCCGTTTCGTCTTGAAATGAAGCCTGGAGGATGTCTTTTAATTTTTAAAATTTTTCTGCATTTATATTTGAGCTTTCTAACTCGGGTCGGGTTCAAACGGATAGGGAGGAAATTTTTTTTTTTCTCTATTTTTCGGCCTGTCCTGACCTGTTTCGTCTTGAAATGAAGCCTGGATGATGTTTTTTAATTTTTAAAATTTTTCGGCATTTATTTTTGAATTTTCTAACTCGGGTCGGGTTCGAACGGATAGGAAGGAAATTATTTTTGTTCTCTATTTTTCGGTCTGTCTTAGCCCGTTTCGTCTTGAAATGAAGCCTGGACGATGTTTTTTAATTTTTAAAATTTTTTTGCATTTATATTTGAATTTTCTAACTCGGGTCGGGTTCAAACGGATAGAAAGGAAATTTTTTTTATTCTCTTTTTTTGGACCAGCCCTGACCCGTTTTTTCTTGAAATGAAGCCTGGATGATGTCTTTTAATTTTTAGAATTTTTTGCATTTATTTTTGAATTTTCAAACTCGGGTCGGGTTCGAACGGATAGGAAGGAAATTTTTTTTTTTCTATTTTTCGGCCTGTCTTGGCCCGTTTTGCCGTGAAATGAAGCTTGGACGATGTTTTTTAATTCCTAAAATTTTTTTTGCATTTATATTTGAATTTTCTAACTCGGGTCGGGTTCAAACGGATAGGGAGGAAATTTTTTTTACTCTCTATTTTTCGGCCTGTCCTGAGCCGTTTCGCCTTGAAATGAAGCTTGGATGATGTTTTTTAATTTTTAAAATTTTTCTGCATTTATTTTTGAATTTTCTAACTCGGGTCGGGTTCGAACGGATAGGAAGGAAATTGTTTTTGTTCTCTATTTTTCGGCCTGTCTTAGCCAGTTTCGAATTGAAATGAAGCCTGGACGATGTTTTTTAATTTTTAAAATTTTTTTGCATTTATATTTGAATTTTCTATCTCGTGTCGGGTTCAAACGGATTGGGAGGAAATTTTTTTTATTCTCCATTTTTCGGCCTGTCCTGATCCGTTTCGTCTTGAAATGAAGCTTGGATGATGACTTTTAATTTTTAGAATTTTTTTGCAATTATTTTTGAATTTTCTAACTCGGGTCGGGTTCGAAAGGAAAGGAAGGAATTTTTTTTCTCTATTTTTCGGCCTATCTTTGCCCGTTTTGCCTTGAAATGAACCTTGGACGACGTTTTTTAATTTTTAAAATTCTTTTTGCATTTATATTTGAATTTTCTAACTCGGGTCGGGTTCAAACGGATTGGGAGGAAATTTTTTTTATTCTCTATTTTTCGGCCTGTCCTGACCCGTTTCGTATTGAAAAGAAGCCTGGGTGATGTTTTTTAATTTTTAAAATTTTTCTGCATTTATTTTTGAATTTTCTAACTCGGGTCGGGTTCGAACGAAAAAAAAGGAAATTATTTTTTTTCTCTATTTTTCGGCCACTCTTAGCCTGTTTCGTCTTGAAATGAAGCCTGGACGATGTTTTTTTAATTTTGAAAATTTTTCTTCATTTATATTTGAATTTTCTAACTCGGGTCAGGTTCAAACGGATAGGGAGGAAATTTTTTTTATTCTCTATTTTTCGGCCTGTCCTGACCCGTTTTGTCTTGAAATAAAGCCTGGATGATGGTTTTTAATTTTTAAAATTTTCTTGCATTTATATTTGAATTTTCTAACTCGGGTCGGGTTCGAACGGATAGGAAGGAAATTATTTTTCTTCTCTATTTTTCGGCCTGATTTGGCCCGTTTCGTCGTGAAATGAAGCCTGGACGATGTTTTTTAATTTTTAAATTTTTTTGCATTGATATTTGAATTTTCTAACTCGGGTCGGGTTCAAACGGACAGGGAGGAAATTTTTTTTATTCTCTATTTTTCATCCTGTCCTGACCCGTTTCATCTTGAAATGAAGCCTGGATGATATCTATTAATTTTTAGAATTTTTTTGCATTTATTTTTGAATTTTCTAACTCGGGTCGGTTTAAAACGGATAGGAAGGAAATTTTTTTTTTCTATTTTTCGGTCTGTCTTGGCCCGTTTTGCCGTGAAATGAAGCTTGGACGATGTTTTTTAATTTTTAAAATTTTTTTTGCAATTATATTTGAATTTTCTAACTCGAGTCGGGTTCAAACAGATTGGGATGAAATTCTTTTTATTTTCTATTTCTCAGCCTATCCTGAACCGTTTCGTCTTGAAATGAAGCCTGGATGATGTTTTTTAATTTTTAAAATTTTTCTGCATTTATTTTTGAATTTTCTAACTCGGGTCGGGTTCGAACGGATAAGAAGGAAATTATTTTTGTTCTCTATTTTTCGGCTTGTCTTAGCCCGTTTCGTCTTGAAATGAAGCCTGGACGATGTTTTTTTAATTTTGAAAATTTTTCTACATTTATATTTGAATTTTCTAACTCGGGTCGGGTTCAAACGGATAGGGAGGAAATTTTTTTTATTCTCTATTTTTCTGCCTGTCCTGACCCGTTTCGCCTTGAAATCAAGCCTGGATGATGTTTTTTAATTTTTAAAATTTTTTTCATTTATATTTGAATTTTCTAATTCGGGTCGGGTTCGAACGGATAGGAAGGAAATTATTTTTCTTCTCTATTTTTCGGCCTGATTTGGCCCTTTTCGTCGTGAAATGAAGCCTGGACGATGTTTTTTAATTTTTAAATTTTTTTGCATTGATATGTGAATTTTCTAACTCCGGTCGGGTTCAAACGGAAAGGGAGGAAATTTTTTTTATTCTCTATTTTTCGGCCTGTCCTGACCCGTTTCATCTTGAAATGAAGCCTGGATGATGTCTATTAATTTTTAGAATTTTTTTGTATTTATTTTTGAATTTTCTAACTCGGGTCGGTTTAGAACGGATAGGGGTTAAATTTTTTTTATTCTCTATTTTTCAGCCTGTCCTGACCCGTTTCGTCTTGAAATGAAGCCTGGATGATGTCTTTTAATTTTAAAATTTTTCTGCATTTATATTTGAATTTTCTAACTCGGGTCGGGTTCAAACGGATTGGGAGGAAATTTTTTTTATTCCCTATTTTTCGGCCTGTCCTTACCCGTTTCGTCTTGAAACGAAGCCTGGATGATGTTTTTTAATTTTTAAAATTTTTCTGCATTTATTTTTGAATTTTCTAAGTCGGGTCGGGTTCGAACGGATAAGAAGGAAATTATTTTTGTTCTGTATTTTTCGGTCTGTCTTAGCCCGTTTCGTCTTGAAATGAAGCCTGGACGATGTTTTTTAATTTTTAAAATTTTTTTGCATTTATATTTGAATTTTCTAACTCGGGTCGGGTTCAAACGGATAGGGAGGAAATTTTTTTTATTCTCTATTTTTCGACCTGTCCTGACCCGTTTTGTCTTGAAATGTAGCCTGGATGATGACTTTTAATTTTTAGAATTTTTTTGCATTTATTTTCGAATTTTCAAACTCGGGTCGGGTTCGAACGGATAGGAAGGAAATTGTTTTTGTTCTCTATTTTTCGGCCTATCTTGGCCCGTTTTGCCGTGAAATGAAGCTTGGACGATGTTTTTTAATTCCTAAAATTTTTTTTGCATTTATATTTGAACTTTCTAACTCGGGTCGAGTTCAAACGGATAGGGAGGAAATTTTTTTTACTGTCTATTTTTCGGCCTGTCCTTAGCCGTTTCGTCTTGAAATGAAGCCTGGACGATGTATTTTAATTTTTAAAATTTTTCTACATTTATTTTTGAATTTTCTAACTCGGGTCGGGTTCGAACGGATAGGAAGGAAATTGTTTTTGTTCTCTATTTTTCGGCCTGTCTTAGCCCGTTTCGTATAGAAATGAAGCCTGGACGATGTTTTTTAATTTTTAAAATTTTTTTGCATTTATATTTGAATTTTCTATCTCGGATCGGGTTCAAACGGATAGGGAGGAAATTTTTTTGATACTCTATTTTTCGGCCTGTCCTGATCCGTTTCGTCTTGAAATGAAGCTTGGATGACGACTTTTAATCTTTAGAATTTTTTTGCAATTATTTTTGAATTTTCTAACTCGGGTCGGGTTCGAACGGAAAGGAAGCAATATTTTTTCTCTATTTTTCGGCCTATCTTGGCCCGTTTTGCCGTGAAATGAACCTTGGACGATGTTTTTTAATTTTTAAAATTCTTTTTGCATTTATATCTGAATTTTCTAACTCGGGTCGGGTTCAAACGGATTGGAAGGAAATTTTTTTTATTCTCTATTTTTCGGCCTGTCCTGACCCGTTTCGTCTTGAAATGAAGCCTGAACGATGTTTTTTTAATTTTGAAAATTTTTCTGCATTTATATTTGAATTTTCTAACTCGGGTCGGGTTCAAACGGATAGCGAGCACATTTTTTTTATTCTCTATTTTTCATCCTGTCCTGACCTGTTTCATCTTGAAATGAAGCCTGGATGATGTTTATTAATTTTTAGAATTTTTTTGCATTTATTTTTGAATTTTCTAACTCGGGTCGGTTTGGAACGGATAGGAAGGAAATTTTTTTTTTCTATTTTTCGGCCTGTCTTGGCCCGTTTTGCCTTGAAATGAAGCTTGGACGATGCTTTTTAATTTTTAAATTTTTTTTTGCATTTATATTTGAATTTTCTAACTCGAGTCGGGTTCAAACAGATAGGGATGAAATTCTTTTTATTTTCTATTTTTCAGCCTGTCCTGAACCGTTTCGTCTTGAAATGAGGCCTGGATGATGTTTTTTAACTATTATAATTTTCCTGCATTTATTTTTGAATTTTCTAACTCGGGTCGGGTTCGAACGGATAAGAAGGAAATTATTTTTGTTCTCTATTTTTCGGCCTCTCTTAGCCCGTTTCGTCTTGAAATGAAGCCTGGACGATGTTTTTTTAATTTTGAAGATTTTTCTACATTTATATTTGAATTTTCTAGCTCGGGTCGGGTTCAAACGAATAGGGAGGAAATTTTTTTTATTCTCTATTTTTCTGCCTGTCCTGACCCGTTTCGTCTTGAAATCAAGCCTGGATGATGTTTTTTAATTTTTAAAATTTTTTTGCATTTATATTTGAATTTTCTAACTCGGGTCGGGTTCGAACGGATAGGAAGGAAAGTATTTTTCTTCTCTATTTTTTGGCCTGATTTGGCCCGTTTCGTCGTGAAATGAAGCCTGGACGATGTTTTTTAATTTTTAAATTTTTTTGCATTGATATTTGAATTTTCTAACTCCGGTCGGGTTCAAACGGAAAGGGAGGAAATTTTTTTTATTCTCTATTTTTCAGCCTGTCCTGACCCGTTTCATCTTGAAATGAAGCTTGGATGATGTCTATTAATTTTTAGAATTTTTTTGCATTTATTTTTTAATTTTCTATCTCGGGTCGGTTTAGAACGGATAGGGATTAAATTTTTTTTATTCTCTATTTTTCAGCCTGTCCTGACCCGTTTCGTCTTGAAATGAAGTCTGGATGATGTCTTTTAATTTTTAAAATTTTTCTGCATTTATATTTGAATTTTCCAACTCGGGTCGGGTTCAAACGGATAGGGAGGAAATTTTTTTATTTTTCTACTTTTCGGCCTGTCCTGACCCGTTTCGTCTTGAAATGAAGCCTGGATGATGTTTTTTAATTTTTAAAATTTTTCTGCATTTATTTTTGAATTTTCTAACTCGGGTCGGGTTCGAACGGATAAGAAGGAAATTATTTTTGTTCTGTATTTTTCGATCTGTCTTAGCCCGTTTCGTCTTGAAATGAAGCCTGGACGATGTTTTTTAATTTTTAAAATTTTTTTGCATTTATATTTGAATTTTCAAACTCGGGTCGGGTTCAAACGGATAGGGAGGAAATTTTTTTTATTCTCTATTTTTCAACCTGTCCTGACCCGTTTTGTCTTGAAATGAAGCCTGGATGATGACTTTTAATTTTTAGAATTTTTTTGCATTTATTTTTGAATTTTCAAACTCGGGTCGAGTTCGAACGGGTAGGAAGGAAATTTTTTTTTCTCTATTTTTCGGCCTGTCTTGGCCCGTTTTGCCGTGAAATGAAGCTTGGACGATGTTTTTTAATTCCTAAAATTTTTTTTGCGTTTATATTTGAATTTTCTAACTCGGGTCGGGTTCAAAATGATAGGGAGGAAATTTTTTTTACTGTCTTTTTTTCGGCCTGTCCTGAGCCGTTTCGTCTTGAAATGAAGCCTTGACGATGTTTTTTAATTTTTAAAATTTTTCTGCATTTATTTTTGAATTTTCTAACTCGGGTCGGGTTCGAACGGATAAGAAGGAAATTGTTTTTGTTCTCTATTTTTCGGCCTGTCTTAGCCCGTTTCGTATTGAAATGAAGCCTGGACGATGTTTTTTAATTTTTAAAATTATTTTTGCATTTTATTTTTTGAATTTCCTAACTCGAGTCGGGTTCAAACAGATAGGGATGAAATTCTTTTTATTTTCTATTCTTCGGCCTGTCCTGATCCGTTTCGTCTTGAAATGAAGCTTGGATGATGACTTTTAATTTTTAGAATTTTTTTGCAATTATTTTTGAATTTTCTAACTCGGGTCGGGTTCGAACGGAAAGGAAGGAATTTTTTTTCTCTATTTTTCGGCCTATCTTGGCCCGTTTTACCGTGAAATGAACCTTGGACGATGTTTTTTAATTTTTAAAATTCTTTTTGCATTTATATTTGAATTTTCTAACTCGGGTCGGGTTCAAACGGATTGGGAGGAAATTTTTTTTATTCTCTATTTTTCGGCCTGTCCTGACCCGTTTCGTCTTGAAATGAAGCCTGAACGATGTTTTTTTAATTTTGAAAATTTTTCTGCATTTATATTTGAATTTTCTAACTCGGGTCGGGATCAAACGAATAGCGAGCACATTTTTTTTATTCTCTATTTTTCATCCTGTCCTGACCCGTTTCATCTTGAAATGAAGCCTGGATGATGTCTATTAATTTTTAGAATTTTTTTGCATTTATTTTTGAATTTTCTAACTCGGGTCGGTTTAGAACGGATAGGAAGAAATTTTTTTTTTCTATTTTTCGGCCTGTCTTGGCCCGTTTTGCCGTGAAATGAAGCTTGGACGATGTTTTTTAATTTTTAAAATTAATTTTGCATTTATATTTGAATTTCCTAACTCGAGTCGGGTTCAAACAGATAGGGATGAAATTCTTTTTATTTTCTATTTTTCAGCCTGTCCTGAACCGTTTCGTCTTGAAATGAAGCCTGGATGATGTTTTTTAATTTTTATAATTTTTCTGCATTTATTTTTGAATTTTCTAACTCGGGTCGGGTTCGAACGGATAAGAAGGAAATTATTTTTGTTTTCTATTTTTCGGCCTGTCTTAGCCCGTTTCGTCTTGAAATGAAGCCTGGACGATGTTTTTTAATTTTTAAAATATTTCTGCATTTATTTTTGAATTTTCTAACTCGGGTCGGGTTCGAACGGATAGGAAGGAAATTGTTTTTGTTCTCTATTTTTCGGCCTGTCTTAGCCCGTTTCGTATTGAAATGAAGCCTGGACGATGTTTTTTAATTTTTAAAATTTTTTTGCATTTATATTTGAATTTTCTATCTCGGGTCGGGTTCAAACGGATAGGGAGGAAATTTTTTTTATACTCTATTTTTCGGCCTGTCCTAATCTGTTTCGTCTTGAAATGAAGCTTGGATGATGACTTTTAATTTTTAGAATTTTTTTGCAATTATTTTTGAATTTTCTAACTCGGGTCGAGTTCAAACGGATAGAGAGGAAATTTTTTTTATTCTCTATTTTTCGGCCTATCTTGGCCCATTTTGCCGTGAAATGAACCTTGGACGATGTTTTTTAATTTTTAAAATTCTTTTTGCACTTATATTTGAATTTTCTAACTCGGGTCGGGTTCAAACGGATTGGGAGGAAATTTTTTTTATTCTCTATTTTTCGGCCTGTCCTGACCCGTTTCGTCTTGAAATGAAGCCTGAACGATGTTTTTTTAATTTTGAAAATTTTTCTGCATTTATATTTGAATTTTCTAACTCGGGTCGGGTTCAAACGGATAGCGAGCACATTTTTTTTATTCTCTATTTTTCGGTCTGTCCTGACCCGTTTCATCTTGAAATAAAGCCTGGATGATGTTTTTTAATTTTTAAAATTTTTTTGCATTTATATTTGAATTTTCTAACTCGAGTCGGGTTCAAACAGATAGGGATGAAATTCTTTTTATTTTCTATTTTTCAGCCTGTCCTGAACCGTTTCGTCTTGAAATGAAGCCTGGATGATGTTTTTTAATTTTTAAAATTTTTCTGCATTTATTTTTGAATTTTCTAACTCGGGTCGGGTTCGAACGGATAAGAAGGAAATTATTTTTGTTCTCTATTTTTCGGCCTGTCTTAGCCCGTTTCGTCTTGAAATGAAGCCTTGACGATGTTTTTTTAATTTTGAAAATTTTTCTGCATTTATATTTGAATTTTCTAACTCGGGTCGGGTTCAAACGGATAGGGAGGAAATATTTTTTATTCTCTATTTTTCGGCCTGTCCTGACCCGTTTCGTCTTGAAATAAAGCCTGGATGATGTTTTTTAATTTTAAAAATTTTTTTGCATTTATATTTGAATTTTCCAACTCGGGTCGGGTTCGAACGGATAGGAAGGAAATTATTTTTCTTCTCTATTTTTCGGCTTGATTTGGCCCGTTTCGTCGTGAAATGAAGCCTGGACGATGTTTTTTAATTTTTAAATTTTTTTGCATTGATATTTGAATTTTCTAACTCGGGTCGGGTTCAAACGGACTGGGAGGTAATTTTTTTTATTCTCTATTTTTCGGCCTGTCCTGACCCGTTTCATCTTGAAATGAAGCCTGGATGATGTCTATTAATTTTTAGAATTTTTTTGCATTTATTTTTGAATTTTCTAACTCGGGTCGGTTTAGAACGGATAGGGATTAAATTTTTTTTATTCTCTATTTTTCAGCCTGTCCTGACCCGTTTCGTCTTGAAATGAAGCCTGGAGGATGTCTTTTAATTTTTAAAATTTTTCTGCATTTATATTTGAGCTTTCTAACTCGGGTCGGGTTCAAACGGATAGGGAGGAAATTTTTTTTGTTCTCTATTTTTCGGCCTGTCCTGACCCGTTTCGTCTTGAAATGAAGCCTGGATGATGTTTTTTAATTTTTAAAATTTTTCGGCATTTATTTTTGAATTTTCTAACTCGGGTCGGGTTCGAACGGATAGGAAGGAAATTATTTTTGTTCTCTATTTTTCGATCTGTCTTAGCCCGTTTCGTCCTGAAATGGAGCCTGGACGATGTTTTTTAATTTTGAAAATTTTTTTGCATTTATATTTGAATTTTATAACTCGGGTCGGGTTCAAACGGATAGGGAGGAAATTTTTTTTATTCTCTATTTTTCAGTCTGTCCTGACCTGTTTCGTCTTGAAATGAAGCCTGGATGATGTTTTTTAATTTTTAAAATTTATTTGCATTTATATTTGTATTTTCTAACTCGAGTCGGGTTCGAACGGATAGGGAGGAAATTATTTTTCTTCTCTATTTTTCGGCTTGATTTGGCCCGTTTCGTCGTGAAATGAGGCCTGGACGATGTTTTTTAATTTTTAAATTTTTTTGCATTGATATTTGAATTTTCTAACTCATGTCGGGTTCAAACGGACAGGGAGGAAATTTTTTTTATTCTCTATTTTTCGGCCTGTCCTGACCCGTTTCATATTGAAATGAAGCCTGGATGATGTCTATTAATTTTTAGAATTTTTTTGCATTTATTTTTGAATTTTCTAACTCGGGTCGGTTTAGAACGGATAGGGATTAAATTTTTTTTATTCTCTATTTTTCAGCCTGTCCTGACCCGTTTCGTCTTGAAATGAAGCCTGGACGATGTTTTTTTAATTTTGAAAATTTTTCTGCATTTATTTTTGAATTTTCTAACTCGGGTCGGGTTCGAACGGATAAGAAGGAAATTATTTTTGTTCTGTATTTTTCGGTCTGTCTTAGCCTGTTTCATCTTGAAATGAAGCCTGGACGATGTTTTTAAATTTTTAAAATTTTTTTGCATTTATATTTGAATTTTCTAACTCGGGTCGGGTTCAAACGGATAGGGAGGAAATTTTTTTTATTCTCTATTTTTCGACCTGTCCTGACCCGTTTTGTCTTGAAATGTTGCCTGGCTGATGACTTTTAATTTTTAGAATTTTTTTGCATTTATTTTTGAATTTTCAAACTTGGATCGAGTTCGAACGGATAGGAAGGAAATTTTTTTTTTCTCTATTTTTCGGCCTGTCTTGGCCCGTTTTGCCGTGAAATGAAGCCTGGACGATGTTTTTAAATTTTTAAAATTTTTTTGCATTTATATTTGAATTTTCTAACTCGGGTCGGGTTCAAACGGATAGGGAGGAAATTTTTTTTACTGTCTATTTTTCGGCCTGTCCTTAGCCGTTTCGTCTTGAAATGAAGCCTGGACGATGTTTTTTAATTTTTAAAATGTTTCTGCATTTATTTTTGAATTTTCTAACTCGGGTCGGGTTCGAACGGATAGGAAGGAAATTGTTTTTGTTCACTATTTTTCGGCCTGTCTTAGCTCGTTTCGTATTGAAATGAAGCCTGGACGATGTTTTTTAATTTTTAAAATTTTTTTGCATTTATATTTGAATTTTCTATCTCGGGTCGGGTTCAAACGGATAGGGAGGAAATTTTTTTTATACTCTACTTTTCGGCCTGTCCTGATCCGTTTCGTCTTGAAATGAAGCTTGGATGATGACTTTTAATTTTTAGAATCTTTTTCCAATTATTTTTGAATTTTCTAACTCGGGACGGGTTCGAACGGAAAGGAAGGAATTTTTTTTCTCTATTTTTCGGCCTATCTTGGCCCGTTTTGCCGTGAAATGTACCTTGGACGATGTTATTTAATTTTTAAAATTTTTTTTGCATTTATATTTGAATTTTCTAACTCGGGTCGGGTTCAAACGGATTGGGAGGAAATTTTTTTTATTCTCTATTTTTCGGCCTGTCCTGACACGTTTCGTTTTGAAATGAAGCCAGAACGATGTTTTTTTAATTTTGAAAATTTTTCTGCATTTATAGTTGAATTTTCTAACTCGGGTCGGGTTCAAACGGATAGCGAGCAAATTTTTTTTATTCTCTATTTTTCGGCCTGTCCTGACCCGTTTCGTCTTGAAATAAAGCCTGGATGATGTTTTTTAATTTTTAAATTTTTTTTGCATTTATATTTGAATTTTATAACTCGGGTCGGGTTCGAACGGATAGGAAGGAAATTATTTTTCTTCTCTATTTTTCGGCTTGATTTGGCCCGTTTCGTCGTGAAATGAAGCCTGGACGATGTTTTTACATTTTTAAATTTTTTTGCATTGATATTTGAATTTTCTAACTGGGGTCGGGTTCAAACGGTCAGAGAGGAAATTTTTTCTATTCTCTATTTTTCGGCCTGTCCTAACCCGTTTCATCTTGAAATGAAGCCTGGATGATGTCTATTAATTTTTAGAATTTTTTTGCATTTATTTTTGAATTTTCTAACTCGGGTCGGTTTAGAACGGATAGGAAGGAAATTTTTTTTTTCTATTTTTCGGCCTGTCTTGGCCCGTTTTTTCCTTGAAATGAAGCTTGGACGATATTTTTTAATTATTAAATTTTTTTTTGCATTTATATTTGAATTTTCTAACTCGAGTCGGGTTCAAACAGATTGGGATGAAATTCTTTTTATTTTCTATTTTTCAGCCTGTCCTGAACCGTTTCGTCTTGAAATGAAGCCTGGATGATGTTTTTTAATTTTTAAAATTTTTCTGCATTTATTTTTGAATTTTCTAACTCGGGTCGGGTTCGAACGGATAAGAAGGAAATTATTTTCGTTCTCTATTTTTCGGCCTGTCTTAGCCCGTTTCGTCTTGAAATGAAGCCTTGACGATGTTTTTTTAATTTTGAAAATTTTTCTGCATTTATATTTGAATTTTCTAACTCGGGTCGGGTTCAAACGGATAGGGAGGAAATTTTTTTTATTCTCTATTTTTCAGTCTGTCCTGACCCGTTTCGTCTTGAAATAAAGCCTGGATGATGTTTTTTAATTTTTAAAATTTTTTTGCATTTATATTTGTATTTTCTAACTCGAGTCGGGTTCGAACGGATAGGGAGGAAATTATTTTTCTTCTCTATTTTTCGGCTTGATTTGGCCCGTTTCGTCGTGAAATGAAGCCTGGACGATGTTTTTTAATTTTTAAATTTTTTTGCATTGATATTTGAATTTTCTAACTCAGGTCGGGTTCAAACGGACAGGGAGGAAATTTTTTTTATTCTCTATTTTTCGGCCTGTCCTGACCCGTTTCATCTTGAAATGAAGCCTGGATGATGTCTATTAATTTTTAGAATATTTTTGCATTTATTTTTGAATTTTCTAACTCGGGTCGGTTTAGAACGGATAGGGATTAAATTTTTTTTATTCTCTATTTTTCAGCCTGTCCTGACCCGTTTCGTCTTGAAATGAAGCCTGGAGGATGTCTTTTAATTTTTAAAATTTTTCTGCATTTATATTTGAGCTTTCCAAGTCGGGTCGGGTTCAAACAGATAGGGAGGAAATTTTTTTTGTTCTCTATTTTTCGGCCTGTCCTGACCCGTTTTGTCTTGAAATGAAGCCTGGATGATGTCTTTTAATTTTTAGAATTTTTTTGCATTTATTTTTAAATTTTCAAACTCGGGTCGGGTTCGAACGGATAGGAAGGAAATTTTTTTTTTCTCTATTTTTCGGCCAGTCTTCGCCCGTTTTGCCGTGAAATGAAGCTTGGACGATGTTTTTTAATTCCTAAAATTTTTTTTGCATTTATATTTGAATTTTCTAACTCGGGTCGGGTTCAAACGGATAGGAAGGAAATTTTTTTTACTCTCTATTTTTCGGCCTCTCCTGAGCCGTTTCGTCTTGATATGAAGCCGGGATGATGTTTTTTAATTTTTGAAATTTTTCTGCATTTATTTTTGAATTTTCTAACTCGGGTCTGGTTCGAACGGATAGGAAGGAAATTGTTTTTGTTCTCTATTTTTCGGCCTGTCTTAGCCCGTTTCGTATTGAAATGAAGCCTGGACGATGTTTTTTAATTTTTAAAATTTTTTTGCATTTATATTTGAATTTTCTAACTCGGGTCGGGTACAAACGGATAGGGAGGAAATTTTTTTTATTCTCTAGTTTTAGACTTGTCCTGACCCGTTTTGTCTTGAAATGAAGCCTGGATGATGTCTTTTAATTTTTAGAATTTTTTTGCATTTATTTTTGAATTTTCAAACTCGGGTCGGGTTCGAATGGAAAGGAAGGAATTTTTTTTTTTCTCTATTTTTCGGCCTATCTTGGCCTGTTTTGCCGTGAAATGAACCATGGACGATGTTTTTTAATTTTTAAAATTCTTTTTGCATTTATATTTGAATTTTCTAACTCGGGTTGGGTTCAAACGGATTGGGAGGAAATTTTTTTTATTCTCTATTTTTCGGCCTGTCCTGACCCGTTTCGTCTTGAAATGAAGCTTGGACGATGTTTTTTTAATTTTGAAAATTTTTCTGCATTTATATTTGAATTTTCTAACTCGGGTCGGGTTCAAACGGATAGGGAGCAAATTTTTTTTATTCTCTATTTTTCAGCCTGTCCTGACCCGTTTCGTCTTGAAATAAAGCCAGGATGTTGTTTTTTAATTTTTAAAATTTTTTTGCCTTTATATTTGAATTTTCTAACTTGGGTCGGGTTCGAACGGATGGGAAGGAAATTATTTTTCTTCTCTATTTTTCGGCCTGATTTGGCCCGTTTCGTCGTGAAATGAAGCCTGGACGATGTTTTTTAATTTTCAAATTTTTTTGCATTGATATTTGAATTTTCTAACTCGGGTCGGGTTCAAACGGAAAGGGAGGAATTTTTTTTATTCTCTATTTTTCGGCCTGTCCTGACCCGTTTCATCTTGAAATGAAGCCTTGATGATGTCTATTAATTTTTAGAATTTTTTTGCATTTATTTTTGAATTTTCTAACTCGGTTCGGTTTAGAACGGATAGGAAAGAAATTTTTTTTTCTATTTTTCGGCCTGTCTTGGCCCATTTTGCCGTGAAATGAAGCTTGGACGATATTTTTTAATTTTTAAAATTTTTTTTGCATTTATATTTGAATTTTCTAACTCGAGTCGGGTTCAAACAGATAGGGATGAAATTCTTTTTATTTTCTATTTTTCAGCCTTTCCTGAACCGTTTCGTCTTGAAATGAAGCCTGGATGATGTTTTTTAATTTTTAAAATTTTTCTGCATTTATTTTTGAATTTTCTAACTCGGGTCGGGTTCGAACGGATAAGAAGGAAATTATTTTGGTTTTCTATTTTTCGGCCTGTCTTAGCCCGTTTCGTCTTCAAATGAAGCCTTGACGATGTTTTTTTAATTTTGGAAATTTTTCTACATTTATATTTGAATTTTCTAACGCGGGTCGGGTTCCAACGGATAGGGAGGAAACTTTTTTTATTCTCTATTTTTCGGCCTGTCCTGACCCGTTTCATCTTAAAATAAAGCCTGGATGATGTTTTTTAAATTTTAAAATTTTTTTGCATTTATATTTGAATTTACTAACTCGGGTCGGGTTCGAACGGATAGGAAGGAAATTATTTTTCTTCTCTATTTTTCGGCAAGATTTGGCCCGTTTCGTCATGAAATGAAGCCTGGACGATTTTTTTAATTTTTAAATTTTTTTGCATTGATATTCGATTTTTCTAACTCGGGTCGGGTTCAAACGGACAGGGAGGAAATTTTTTTTATTCTCTATTTTTCGGCCTGTCCTGACCCATTTCATCTTGAAATGAAGCCTGGATGATGTCTATTAATTTTTAGAATTTTATTGCATTTATTTTTGAATTTTCTAACTCGGGTCGGTTTAGAACGGATAGGGATTAAATTTTTTTTATTCTCTATTTTTCAGCCTGTCCTGACCCGTTTCGTCTTGAAATGAAGCCTGGATGATGTCTCTTAATTTTTAGAATTTTTTTGCATTTATTTTTGAATTTTCAAACTCGGGTCGGGTTCGAACGGAAAGGAAGGAATTTTTTTTTTCTCTATTTTTCGGCCTATCTTGGCCTGTTTTGCCGTGAAATGAACCTTGGACGATGTTTTTTAATTTTTAAAATTCTTTTTGCATTTATATTTGAATTTTCTAACTCGGGTTGGGTTCAAACGGATTGGGAGGAAATTTTTTTTATTCTCTATTTTTCGGCCTGTCCTGACCCGTTTCGTCTTGAAATGAAGCCTGGACGATGTTTTTTTAATTTTGAAAAATTTTCTGCATTTATATTTGAATTTTTTAACTCGGGTCGGGTTCAAACGGAAAGGGAGGAATTTTTTTTATTCTCTATTTTTCGGCCTGTCCTGACCCGTTTCATCCTGAAATGAAGCCTTGATGATGTCTATTAATTTTTAGAATTTTTTTGCATTTATTTTTGAATTTTCTAACTCGGGTCGGTTCAGAACGGATAGGAAGGAAATTTTTTTTTCTATTTTTCGGCCTGTCTTGGCCCGTTTTGCCGTGAAATGAAGCTTGGACGATATTTTTTAATTTTTAAAATTTTTTTTGCATTTATATTTGAATTTTCAAACTCGGGTCGGGTTCGAACGGAAAGGAAGGAATTTTTTTTTTTCTCTATTTTTCGGCCTATCTTGGCCTGTTTTGCCGTGAAATGAACCTTGGACGATGTTTTTTAATTTTTAAAATTCTTTTTGCATTTATATTTGAATTTTCTAACTCGGGTTGGGTTCAAACGGATTGGGAGGAAATTTTTTATATTCTCTATTTTTCGGCCTGTCCTGACCCGTTTCGTCTTGAAATGAAGCCTGGACGATGTTTTTTTAATTTTGAAAATTTTTCTGCATTTATATTTGAATTTTCTAACTCGGGTCGGGTTCAAACGGAAAGGGAGCAAATTTTTTTTATTCTCTATTTTTCGGCCTGTCCTGACCCGTTTCGTCTTGAAATAAAGTCAGGATGATGTTTTTTAATTTTTAAAATTTTTTTGCATTTATATTTGAATTTTCTAACTTGGGTCGGGTTCGAACGGATGGGAAGGAAATTATTTTTCTTCTCTATTTTTCGGCCTGATTTGGCCCGTTTCGTCGTGAAATGAAGCCTGGATGATGTTTTTTAATTTTTAAATTTTTTTGCATTGATATTTGAATTTTCTAACTCGGGTCGGGTTCAAACGGAAAGGGAGGAATTTTTTTTATTCTCTATTTTTCGGCCTGTCCTGACCCGATTCATCTTGAAATGAAGCCTTGATGATGTCTATTAATTTTTAGAATTTTTTTGCATTTATTTTTGAATTTTCTAACTCGGGTCGGTTTAGAACGGATAGGAAGGAAATTTTTTTTTCTATTTTTCGGCCTGTCTTGGCCCGTTTTGCCGTGAAATGAAGCTTGGACGATATTTTTTAATTTTTAAAATTTTTTTTGCATTTATATTTGAATTTTCTAACTCGAGTCGGATTCAAACAGATAGGGATGAAATTCTTTTTATTTTCTATTTTTTTGCCTTTCCTGAACCGTTTCGTCTTGAAATGAAGCCTGGATGATGTTTTTTAATTTTTAAAATTTTTCTGCATTTATTTTTGAATTTTCTAACTCGGGTCTGGTTCGAACGGATAAGAAGGAAATTATTTTGGTTATCTATTTTTCGGCCTGTCTTAGCCAGTTTCGTCTTGAAATGAAGCCTTGACGATGTTTTTTTAATTTTGGAAATTTTTCTACATTTATATTTGAATTTTCTAACTCGGGTCGGGTTCCAACGGATAGGGAGGAAACTTTTTTTATTCTCTATTTTTCGGCCTGTCCTGACCCGTTTCATCTTAAAATAAAGCCTGGATGATGTTTTTTAATTTTTAAAATTTTTTTGCATTTATATTTGAATTTACTAACTCGGGTCGGGTTCGAACAGATAGGAAGGAAATTATTTTTGTTCTCTATTTTTCGGCATGATTTGGCCCGTTTCGTCGTGAAATGAAGCCTGGACGATTTTTTTAATTTTTAAATTTTTTTGCATTGATATTCGATTTTTCTAACTCGGGTCGGGTTCAAACGGACAGGGAGGAAATTTTTTTTATTCTCTATTCTTCGGCCTGTCCTGACCCGTTTCGTCTTGAAATGAAGCCTGGACGATGTTTTTTTAATTTTGAAAAATTTTCTGCATTTATATTTGAATTTTCTAACTCGGGTCGGGTTCAAACGGAAAGGGAGGAATTTTTTTTATTCTCTATTTTTCGGCCTGTCCTGACCCGTTTCATCCTGAAATGAAGCCTTGATGATGTCTATTAATTTTTAGAATTTTTTTGCATTTATTTTTGAATTTTCTAACTCGGGTCGGTTTAGAACGGATAGGAAGGAAATTTTTTTTTCTATTTTTCGGCCTGTCTTGGCCCGTTTTGCCGTGAAATGAAGCTTGGACGATATTTTTTAATTTTTAAAATTTTTTTTGCATTTATATTTGAATTTTCAAACTCGGGTCGGGTTCGAACGGAAAGGAAGGAATTTTTTTTTTCTCTATTTTTCGGCCTATCTTGGCCTGTTTTGCCGTGAAATGAACCTTGGACGATGTTTTTTAATTTTTAAAATTCTTTTTGCATTTATATTTGAATTTTCTAACTCGGGTTGGGTTCAAACGGATTGGGAGGAAATTTTTTATATTCTCTATTTTTCGGCCTGTCCTGACCCGTTTCGTCTTGAAATGAAGCCTGGACGATGTTTTTTTAATTTTGAAAATTTTTCTGCATTTATATTTGAATTTTCTAACTCGGGTCGGGTTCAAACGGAAAGGGAGCAAATTTTTTTTATTCTCTATTTTTCGGCCTGTCCTGACCCGTTTCGTCTTGAAATAAAGCCAGGATGATGTTTTTTAATTTTTAAAATTTTTTTGCATTTATATTTGAATTTGCTAACTTGGGTCGGGTTCGAACGGATGGGAAGGAAATTATTTTTCTTCTCTATTTTTCGGCCTGATTTGGCCCGTTTCGTCGTGAAATGAAGCCTGGATGATGTTTTTTAATTTTTAAATTTTTTTGCATTGATATTTGAATTTTCTAACTCGGGTCGGGTTCAAACGGAAAGGGAGGAATTTTTTTTTATTCTCTATTTTTCGGCCTGTCCTGACCCGATTCATCTTGAAATGAAGCCTTGATGATGTCTATTAATTTTTAGAATTTTTTTGCATTTATTTTTGAATTTTCTAAATCGGGTCGGTTTAGAACGGATAGGAAGGAAATTTTTTTTTCTATTTTTCGGCCTGTCTTGGCCCGTTTTGCCGTGAAATGAAGCTTGGACGATATTTTTTAATTTTTAAAAATTTTTTTTGCATTTATATTTGAATTTTCTAACTCGAGTCGGATTCAAACAGATAGGGATGAAATTCTTTTTATTTTCTATTTTTTTGCCTTTCCTGAACCGTTTCGTCTTGAAATGAAGCCTGGATGATGTTTTTTAATTTTTAAAATTTTTCTGCATTTATTTTTGAATTTTCTAACTCGGGTCTGGTTCGAACGGATAAGAAGGAAATTATTTTGGTTATCTATTTTTCGGCCTGTCTTAGCCCGTTTCGTCTTGAAATGAAGCCTTGACGATGTTTTTTTAATTTTGGAAATTTTTCTACATTTATATTTGAATTTTCTAACTCGGGTCGGGTTCCAACGGATAGGGAGGAAACTTTTTTTATTCTCTATTTTTCGGCCTGTCCTGACCCGTTTCATCTTAAAATAAAGCCTGGATGATGTTTTTTAATTTTTAAAATTTTTTTGCATTTATATTTGAATTTACTAACTCGGGTCGGGTTCGAACGGATAGGAAGGAAATTATTTTTGTTCTCTATTTTTCGGCATGATTTGGCCCGTTTCGTCGTGAAATGAAGCCTGGACGATTTTTTTAATTTTTAAATTTTTTTGCATTGATATTCGATTTTTCTAACTCGGGTCGGGTTCAAACGGACAGGGAGGAAATTTTTTTTATTCTCTATTCTTCGGCCTGTCCTGACCCGTTTCATCTTGAAATGAAGCCTGGATGATGTCTATTAATTTTTAGAATTTTTTTGCATTTATTTTTGAATTTTCTAACTCGGGTCGGTTTAGAACGGATAGGGATTAAATTTTTTTTATTCTCTATTTTTCAGCCTGTCCTGACCCGTTTCGTCTTGAAATGAAGCCTGGATGATGTCTTTTAATTTTTAAAATTTTTCTGCATTTATATTTGAGCTTTGTAACTCGGGTCGGGTTCAAACGGATAGGGAGGAAATTTTTTTTATTCTCTATTTTTCGGCCTGTCCTGACCCGTTTCGTCTTGAAATGAAGCCAGGACTATTTTTTTTAATTTTTAAATTTTTTCTGCATTTATTTTTGAATTTTCTAACTCGGGTCGGGTTTGAACGGATAAGAAGGAAATTATTTTTGTTCTCTATTTTTCGGTCTGTCTTAGCCCGTTTCGTCTTGAAATGAAGCCTGGACGATGTTTTCTAATTTTTAAAATTTTTTTGCATTTATATTTGAATTTTCTAACTCGGGTCGGGTTCAAACGGATAGAGAGGAAATTTTTTTTATTTTCTATTTTTCGACCTGTCCTGACCCGTTTTGTCTTGAAATGAAGCCTGGATGATGTCTTTTAATTTTTAGAATTTTTTTGCATTTATTTTTGAATTTTCAAACTCGGGTCGGGTTCGAACGGATAGGAAGGAAATTTTTTTTTTTCTCTATTTTTCGGCCTGTCTTGGCCCGTTTTGCCGCGAAATGAAGCTTGGACGATGTTTTTTAATTCCTAAAATTTTTTTTGCATTTATATTTGAATTTTCTAACTCGGGTCGGGTTCAAACGGATAGGGAGGAAATTTTTTTTACTCTCTATTTTTCGGCCTCTCCTGAGCCGTTTCATCTTGAAATGAAGCCTGGATGATGTTTTTTAATTTTTAAAATTTTTTTGCATTTAAATTTGAATTTTCAAACTCGGGTCGGGTTCAAACGGATAGGAAGGAAATTTTTTTTATTCTCTAGTTTTCGACCTGTCCTGACCCGTTTTGTCTTGAAATGAAGCCTGGATGATGTCTTTTAATTTTTAGAATTTTTTTGCATTTATTTTTTAATTTTCAAACTCGGGTCGGATTCGAACGGAAAGGAAGGAATTTTTTTTTCTCTATATTTCGGCCTATCTTGGCCTGTTTTGCCGTGAAATGAACCTTGGACGATGTTTTTTAATTTTTAAAATTCTTTTTGCATTTATATTTGAATTTTCTAAATCGGGTCGGGTTCAAACGGATTGGGAGGAAATTTTTTTATTCTCTATTTTTAGGCCTGTCCTGACCCGTTTCGTCTTGAAATGAAGCCTGAACGATGTTTTTTTAATTTTGAAAATTTTTCTGCATTAATATTTGAATTTTCTAACTCGGGTCGGGTTCAAACGGATAGGGAGCAAATTTTTTTTATTCTCTATTTTTCGGTCTGTCCTGACCCGTTTCCTCTTGAAATAAAGCCTGGATAATGTTTTTTAATTTTTAAAATTTTTTTGCATTTATATTTGAATTTTCTAACTCGGGTCTGGTTCGAACAGATAGGAAGGAAATTGTTTTTGTTCTCTATTTTTCGGCCTGTCTTAGCCCGTTTCGTATTCAAATGAAGCCTGAACGATGTGTTTTAATTTTTAAAATTTTCTTGCATTTATATTTGAATTTTCTATCTCGGGTCGGGTTCAAACGGATAGGGAGGAAATTTTTTTTATTCTCTATTTCTCGGCCTGTCCTGATCCGTTTCGTCTTGAAATGAAGCTTGGATGATGACTTTTAATTTTGAGAATTTTTTTGCAATTATTTTTGAATTTTCTAACTCGGGTCGGGTTCGAACGGAAAGGAAGGAATTTTTTTTTCTCTATTTTTCTGCCTATCTTGGCCCGTTTTGCCGTGAAATGAACCTTGGACGATTTTTTTTAATTTTTAAAATTCTTTTTGCATTTATATTTGAATTTTCTAACTCGGGTCGGGTTCAAACGGATTGGGAGGAAATTTTTTTTATTCTCTATTTTTCGGCCTGTCCTGACCCGTTTCGTATTGAAATAAAGCCAGGATGATGTTTTTTAATTTTTAAAATTTTTTTGCATTTATATTTGAATTTTCTAACTTGGGTCGGGTTCGAACGGATGGGAAGGAAATTATTTTTCTTCTCTATTTTTCGGCCTGATTTGGCCCGTTTCGTCGTGAAATGAAGCCTGGACGATGTTTTTTAATTTTTAAATTTTTTTGCATTGATATTTGAATTTTCTAACTCGGGTCGGGTTCAATCGGACAGGGAGGAATTTTTTTTATTCTCTATTTTTCGGCCTGTCCTGACCCGTTTCATCTTGAAATGAAGCCTGGATGATGTCTATTAATTTTTAGAATTTTTTTGCATTTATTTTTCAATTTTCAAACTCGGGTCGGGTTCGAACGGATAGGAAGGAAATTTTTTTTTTCTCTATTTTTCGGCCTGTCTTGGCCCGTTTTGCCGTGAAATGAAGCTTGGACGATGTTTTTTAATTCCTAAAATTTTTTTTGCATTTATATTTGAATTTTCTAACTCGGGTCGGGTTCAAACGGATAGGGAGGAAATTTTTTTTACTCTCTATTTTTTGGCCTCTCCTGAGCCGTTTCATCTTGAAATGAAGCCTGGATGATGTTTTTTAATTTTTAAAATTTTTCTGCATTTATTTTTGA
This sequence comes from Quercus robur, assembly GCF_932294415.1. NCBI lineage: Eukaryota > Viridiplantae > Streptophyta > Magnoliopsida > Fagales > Fagaceae > Quercus > Quercus robur. The sequence goes on along the minus strand of NC_065539.1, from coordinate 28,740,617 downwards.
ATTTTCTAACTCGGGTCTGGTTCGAACGGATAGGAAGGAAATTGTTTTTGTTCTCTATTTTTTGGCCTGTCTTAGCCCGTTTCGTATTGAAATGAAGCCTAGAAAATGTTTTTTAATTTTTAAAATTTTTTTGCATTTATATTTGAATTTTCTAACTCGGGTCGGGTTCAAACGGATAGGGAGGAAATTTTTTTTATTCTCTAGTTTTCGACTTGTCCTGACCCGTTTTGTCTTGAAATGAAGCCTGGATGATGTCTTTTAATTTTTAGAATTTTTTTGCATTTATTTTTGAATTTTGAAACTCGGGTCGGATTCGAACGGAAAGGAAGGAATTTTTTTTTTCTCTATATTTCGGCCTATCTTGGCCTGTTTTGCCGTGAAATGAACCTTGGACGATGTTTTTTAATTTTTAAAATTCTTTTTGCATTTATATTTGAATTTTTTAACTCGGGTCGGGTTCAAACGGATTGGGAGGAAATTTTTTTATTCTCTATTTTTAGGCCTGTCCTGACCCGTTTCGTCTTGAAATGAAGCCTGAACGATGTTTTTTTAATTTTGAAAATTTTTCGGCATTTATATTTGAATTTTCTAACTCGGGTCGGGTTCAAACGGATAGGGAGCAAATTTTTTTTATTCTCTATTTTTCGGCCTGTCCTGACCCGTTTCGTCTTGAAATAAAGCCTGGATGATGTTTTTTAATTTTTAAAATTTTTTTGCATTTATATTTGAATTTTCTAACTCGGGTCGGGTTCGAACAGATAGGAAGGAAATTGTTTTTGTTCTCTATTTTTCGGCCTGTCTTAGCCCGTTTCGTATTGGAATGAAGCCTGGACGATGTGTTTTAATTTTTAAAATTTTTTTGCATTTATATTTGAATTTTCTATCTCGGGTCGGGTTCAAACGGATAGGGAGGAAATTTTTTTTATTCTCTATTTCTCGGCCTGTCCTGATCCGTTTCGTCTTGAAATGAAGCTTGGATGATGACTTTTAATTTTTAGAATTTTTTTGCAATTATTTTTGAATTTTCTAACTCGGGTCGGGTTCGAACGGAAAGGAAGGAATTTTTTTTTCTCTATTTTTCTGCCTATCTTGGCCCGTTTTGCCGTGAAATGAACCTTGGACGATTTTTTTTAATTTTTAAAATTCTTTTTGCATTTATATTTGAATTTTCTAACTCGGGTCGGGTTCAAACGGATTGGGAGGAAATTTTTTTTATTCTCTATTTTTTGGCCTGTCTTAGCCCGTTTCGTCTTGAAATGAAGCCTTGACGATGTTTTTTTAATTTTGAAAATTTTTCTGCATTTATATTTGAATTTTCTAACTCGGGTCAGGTTCAAATGGATAGGGAGGAAATTTTTTTTATTCTCTATTTTTCAGTCTGTCCTGACCCGTTTCGTCTTGAAATAAAGCCTGGATGATGTTTTTTAATTTTTAAAATTTTTTTGCATTTATATTTGAATTTTCTAACTCGGGTCGGGTTCGAACGGATAGGAAGGAAATTATTTTTCTTCTCTATTTTTCGGCTTGATTTGGCCCGTTTCGTCGTGAAATGAAGCCTGGACGACGTTTTTTTATTTTTAAATTTTTTTGAATTGATATTTGAATTTTCTAACTCGGGTCGGGTTCAAACGGACAGGGAGGAAATTTTTCTTATTCTCTATTTTTCGGCCTGTCCTGACCCGTTTCATCTTGAAATGAAGCCTGGATGATGTCTATTAATTTTTAGAATTTTTTTACATTTATTTTTGAATTTTCTAACTCGGGTCGGTTTAGAACGGATAGGGATTACATTTTTTTTATTCTCTATTTTTCAGCCTGTCCTGACCCGTTTCATCTTGAAATGAAGCCTGGAGGATGTCTTTTAATTTTTAATATTTTTCTGCATTTATATTTGAGCTTTCTAACTCGGGTCGGGTTCAAACGGATAGGAAGCAAATTTTTTTTATTCTCTATTTTTCGGCCTGTCCTGACCCGTTTCGTCTTGAAATAAAGCCTGGATGATGTTTTTTAATTTCTAAAATTTTTTTGCATTTATATTTGAATTTTCTAACTCGGGTCGGGTTCGAATAGTTAGGAAGGAAATTGTTTTTGTTCTCTATTTTTCGGCCTGTCTTAGCCCGTTTCGTATTCAAATGAAGCCTGAAACATGTGTTTTAATTTTTAAAATTTTTTTGCATTTATATTTGAATTTTCTATCTCGGGTCGGGTTCAAACGGATAGGGAGGAAATTTTTTTTATTCTCTATTTCTCGGCCTGTCCTGATCCGTTTCGTCTTGAAATGAAGCTTGGATGATGACTTTTAATTTTTAGAATTTTTTTGCAATTATTTTTGAATTTTCTAACTCGGGTCGGGTTCGAACGGAAAGGAAGGAATTTTTTTTTCTCTATTTTTCTGCCTATCTTGGCCCGTTTTGCCGTGAATTGAACCTTGGACGATTTTTTTTAATTTTTAAAATTCTTTTTGCATTTATATTTGAATTTTCTAACTCGGGTCGGGTTCAAACGGATTGGGAGGAAATTTTTTTTATTCTCTATTTTTCGGCCTGTCCTGACCCGTTTCGTATTGAAATAAAGCCAGGATGATGTTTTTTAATTTTTAAAATTTTTTTGCATTTATATTTGAATTTTCTAACTTGGGTCGGGTTCGAACGGATGGAAAGGAAATTATTTTTCTTCTCTATTTTTCGGCCTGATTTGGCCCGTTTCGTCGTGAAATGAAGCCTGGACGATGTTTTTTAATTTTTAAATTTTTTTGCATTGATATTTGAATTTTCTAACTCGGGTCGGGTTTAATCGGACAGGGAGGAATTTTTTTTATTCTCTATTTTTCGGCCTGTCCTGACCCGTTTCATCTTGAAATGAAGCCTGGATGATGTCTATTAATTTTTAGAATTTTTTTGCATTTATTTTTCAATTTTCAAACTCGGGTCGGGTTCGAACGGATAGGAAGGAAATTTTTTTTTTCTCTATTTTTCGGCCTGTCTTGGCCCGTTTTGCCGTGAAATGAAGCTTGGACGATGTTTTTTAATTCCTAAAATTTTTTTTGCATTTATATTTGAATTTTCTAACTCGGGTCGGGTTCAAACGAATAGGGAGGAAATTTTTTTTACTCTCTATTTTTTGGCCTCTCCTGAGCCGTTTCATCTTGAAATGAAGCCTGGATGATGTTTTTTAATTTTTAAAATTTTTCTGCATTTATTTTTGAATTTTCTAACTCGGGTCTGGTTCGAACGGATAGGAAGGAAATTGTTTTTGTTCTCTATTTTTCGGCCTGTCTTAGCCCGTTTCGTATTGAAATGAAGCCTGGACAATGTTTTTTAATTTTTAAAATTTTTTTGCATTTATATTTGAATTTTCTAACTCGGGTCGGGTTCAAACGGATAGGGAGGAAATTTTTTTTATTCTCTAGTTTTCGACCTGTCCTGACCCGTTTTGTCTTGAAATGAAGCCTGGATGATGTCTTTTAATTTTTAGAATTTTTTTGCATTTATTTTTGAATTTTGAAACTCGGGTCGGATTCGAACGGAAAGGAAGGAATTTTTTTTTTCTCTATATTTCGGCCTATCTTGGCCTGTTTTGCCGTGAAATGAACCTTGGACGATGTTTTTTATTTTTTAAAATTCTTTTTTCATTTATATTTGAATTTTTTAACTCGGGTCGGGTTCAAACGGATTGGGAGGAAATTTTTTTATTCTCTATTTTTAGGCCTGTCCTGACCCGTTTCATCTTGAAATGAAGCCTGAACGATGTTTTTTTAATTTTGAAAATTTTTCGACATTTATATTTGAATTTTCTAACTCGGGTCGGGTTCAAACGGATAGGGAGCAAATTTTTTTTATTCTCTATTTTTCGGCCTGTCCTGACCCGTTTCGTCTTGAAATAAAGCCTGGATGATGTTTTTTAATTTTTAAAATTTTTTTGCATTTATATTTGAATTTTCTAACTCGGGTCGGGTTCGAACAAATAGGAAGGAAATTGTTTTTGTTCTCTATTTTTCGGCCTGTCTTAGCCCGTTTCGTATTGGAATGAAGCCTGGACGATGTGTTTTAATTTTTAAAATTTTTTTGCATTTATATTTGAATTTTCTATCTCGGGTCGAGTTCAAACGGATAGGGAGGAAATTTTTTTTATTCTCTATTTCTCGGCCTGTCCTAATCCGTTTCGTCTTGAAATGAAGCTTGGATGATGACTTTTAATTTTTAGAATTTTTTTGCAATTATTTTTGAATTTTCTAACTCGGGTCGGGTTCGAACGGAAAGGAAGGAATTTTTTTTTCTCTATTTTTCTGCCTATCTTGGCCCGTTTTGCCGTGAAATGAACCTTGGACGATTTTTTTTAATTTTTAAAATTCTTTTTGCATTTATATTTGAATTTTCTAACTCGGGTCGGGTTCAAACGGATTGGGAGGAAATTTTTTTTATTCTCTATTTTTTGGCCTGTCTTAGCCCGTTTCGTCTTGAAATGAAGCCTTGACGATGTTTTTTTAATTTTGAAAATTTTTCTGCATTTATATTTGAATTTTCTAACTCGGGTCAGGTTCAAATGGATAGGGAGGAAATTTTTTTTATTCTCTATTTTTCAGTCTGTCCTGACCCGTTTCGTCTTGAAATAAAGCCTGGATGATGTTTTTTAATTTTTAAAATTTTTTTGCATTTATATTTGAATTTTCTAACTCGGGTCGGGTTCGAACGGATAGGAATGAAATTATTTTTCTTCTCTATTTTTCGGCTTGATTTGGCCCGTTTCGTCGTGAAATGAAGCCTGGACGATGTTTTTTAATTTTTAAATTTTTTTGCATTGATATTTGAATTTTCTAACTCGGGTCGGGTTCAAACGGACAGGGAGGAAATTTTTTTTATTCTCTATTTTTCAGCCTGTCCTGACCCGTTTCATCTTGAAATAAAGCCTGGATGATATCTATTAATTTTTAGAATTTTTTTGCATTTATTTTTGAATTTTCTAACTCGGGTCGGTTTAGAACGGATAGGGATTAAATTTTTTTTATTCTCTATTTTTCAGCCTGTCCTGACCCGTTTCATCTTGAAATGAAGCCTGGAGGATGTCTTTTAATTTTTAATATTTTTCTGCATTTATATTTGAGCTTTCTAACTCGGGTCGGGTTCAAACGGATAGGAAGCAAATTTTTTTTATTCTCTATTTTTCGGCCTGTCCTGACCCGTTTCGTCTTGAAATAAAGCCTGGATGATGTTTTTTAATTTTTAAAATTTTTTTGCATTTATATTTGAATTTTCTAACTCGGGACGGGTTCGAACAGATAGGAAGGAAATTGTTTTTGTTCTCTATTTTTCGGCCTGTCTTAGCCCGCTTCGTATTGAAATGAAGCCTGGACGATGTGTTTTAATTTTTAAAATTTTTTTGCATTTATATTTGAATTTTCTATCTCGGGTCGGGTTCAAACGGATAGAAAGGAAATTTTTATTATTCTCTATTTTTCGGCCTGTCCTGATCCGTTTCGTATTGAAATGAAGCCTGGACGATGTGTTTTAATTTTTAGAATTTTTTTGCAATTATTTTTAAATTTTCTAACTCGGGTCGGGTTCGAACGGAAAGGAATGAATTTTTTTTTTCTCTATTTTTCGGCCTATTTTGGCCCGGTTTGCCGTGAAATGAACCTTGGACGATGTTTTTTAAGTTTTAAAATTGTTTTTGCATTTATATTTGAATTTTCTAACTCGGGTCGGGTTCAAACGGATTGGGAGGAAATTTTTTTTATTTTCTATTTTTCAGCCTGTCCTGACCCGTTTCGTATTGAAAAGATGCCTGGGTGATGTTTTTAATTTTTAAAATTTTTCTGCATTTATTTTTGAATTTTCTAACTCGGGTCGGGTTCGAACGAATAAGAAGGAAATTATTTTTGTTATCTATTTTTCGGCCTGTCCTGAGCCGTTTCGTCTTGAAATGAAGCCTGGACGATGTTTTTTTAATTTTGAAAATTTTTCTGCATTTATATTTGAATTTTCTAACTCGGGTCGGGTTCAAACGGATAGGGAGGAAATTTTTTTTATTCTCTATTTTTCGGCCTGTCCTGACCCGTTTCGTCTTGAAATAAAGCCTGGTGATGTTTTTTAATTTTTAAAATTTTTTTGTATTTATATTTGAATTTTCTAACTCGGGTCGGGTTCAAACGGATACGGAGGAAATTTTTTTTATTCTCTATTTTTCGGCCTGTCCTGACCCGTTTCGTCTTGAAATAAAGCCAGGATGATGTTTTTTAATTTTTAAAATTTTTTTGCATTTATATTTGAATTTTCTAACTCGGGTCAGGTTCGAACGGATGGGAAGGAAATTATTTTTCTTCCCTATTTTTCGACCTGTCTTGGCCCGGCTTTTTCGTGAAATGAAGCTTGGACGATGTTTTTTAATTCCTAAATTTTTTTTTGAATTTATATTTAAATTTTCTAACTCGGGTCGGGTTCAAACGGATATTGAGGAAATTTTTTTTACTCTCTATTTTTCGGCCTGTCCTGAGCCGTTTCGTCTCGAAATGAAGCCTGGATGATGTTTTTTAATTTTTAAAATTTTTCTGCATTTATTTTTGAATTTTCTAACTCGGGTCGGGTTCGAACGGATAGGAAGGAAATTGTTTTTGTTCTCTATTTTTGGGCCTGTCTTAGCCCGTTTCGTATTGAAATGAAGCCTGGACGATGTTTTTTAATTTTTAAAATTTTTTTGCATTTATATTTGAATTTTCTAACTCGGGTCGGGTTCAAACGGAAAGGAAGGAATTTTTTTTTTCTCTATTTTTCGGCCTATCTTGGCCTGTTTTTATTCTCTATTTTTCGGCCTGTCCTGACCCGTTTCGTCTTGAAATAAAGCCAGGATGATGTTTTTTAATTTTAAAATTTTTTTGCATTTATATTTGAATTTTCTAACTCGGGTCGGGTTCGAACGGATGGGAAGGAAATTATTTTTCTTCTTTATTTTTCGGCCTGATTTGGCCCGTTTCGTCGTGAAATGAAGCCTGGACGATGTTTTTTAATTTTTAAATTTTTTTGCATTGATATTTGAATTTTCTAACTCGGGTCGGGTTCAAACGGACTGGGAGGAATTTTTTTTATTCTCTATTTTTCGGCCTGTCCTGACTCGTTTCATCTGGAAATGAAGCCTGGATGATGTCTATTAATTTTTAGAATTTTTTTGCATTTATTTTTGAATTTTCTAACTCGGGTCGGTTTAGAACGGATAGGAAGGATATATTTTTTTTCTATTTTTCGGCCTGTCTTGGCCCGTTTTGCCGTGAAATGAAGCTTGGACGATATTTTTTAATTTTTAAAATTTTTTTTGCATTTATATTTGAATTTTCTAACTCGAGTCGGATTCAAACAGAAAGGGATGAAATTCTTTTTATTTTCTATTTTTCAGCCTGTCCTGAACCGTTTCGTCTTGAAATGAAGCCTGGATGATGTTTTTTATTTTTTAAAATTTTTCTGCATTTATTTTTGAATTTTCTAACTCGGGTCGGGTTCAACGGATAAGAAGGAAATTATTTTTGTTCTCTACTTTTCGGCCTGTCTTAACCCGTTTCGTCTTGAAATGAAGCCTTGACGATGTTTTTTTAATTTTGAATATTTTTTTGCATTTATATTTGAATTTTCTAACTCGGGTCGGGTTCCAACGGATAGGGAGGAAATTTTTTTTATTCTCTATTTTTCGGTCTGTCCTGACCCGTTTCGTCTTGAAAAAAAGCCTGGATGATGTTTTTTAATTTTTAAAATTTTTTTGCATTTATATTTGAATTTACTAACTCGGGTCGGGTTCGAACGGATAGGAAGGAAATTATTTTTCTTCTCTATTTTTCGGCCTAATTTGGCCCGTTTCTTCGTGAAATGAAGCCTGGACGATTTTTTTAATTTTTAAATTTTTTTGCATTGATATTCGAATTTTCTAACTCGTGTCGGGTTCAAACGGACAGGGAGGAAATTTTTTTTATTCTCTATTTTTCGGCCTGTCCTGACCCGTTTCATCTTGAAATGAAGCCTGGATGATGTCTATTAATTTTTAGAATTTTTTTGCATTTATTTTTGAATTTTCTAACTTGGGTCGGTTTAGAACGGATAGGGATTAAATTTTTTTTATTCTCTATTTTTCAGCCTGTCCTGACCCGTTTCGTCTTGAAATGAAGCCTGGATGATGTCTTTTAATTTTTAAAATTTTTCTGCATTTATATTTGAGCTTTGTAACTCAGGTCGGGTTCAAACGGATAGGGAGGTAATTTTTTTTATTCTCTATTTTTCGGCCTGTCCTGACCCGTTTCGTCTTGAAATGAAGCCTGGATGATGTTTTTTAATTTTTAAAATTTTTCTGCATTTATTTTTGAATTTTCTAACTCGGGTCGGGTTCGAACGGATAAGAAGGAAATTATTTTTGTTCTCTATTTTTCGGACTGTCTTAGCCCGTTTCGTCTTGAAATGAAGCCTGGATGATGTTTTTTAATTTTTAAAATTTTTTTACATTTATATTTGAATTTTCTAACTCGGGTCGGGTTCAAACGGATAGAGAGTAAATTTTTTTTATTCTCTATTTTTCGACCTGTCCTGACCCGTTTTGTCTTGAAATGAAGCCTGGATGATGTCTTTTAATTTTTAGAATTTTTTTGCATTTATTTTTGAATTTTCAAACTCGGGTCGGGTTCGAACGGATAGGAAGGAAATTTTTTTTTTTCACTATTTTTCGGCCTGTCTTGGCCCGTTTTGCCATGAAATGAAGCTTGGACGATGTTTTTTAATTCCTAAAATTTTTTTTGCATTTATATTTGAATTTTCTAACTCGGGTCGGGTTCAAACGGATAGGGAGGAAATTTTTTTTACTCTCTATTTTTCGGCCTCACCTGAGCCGTTTCATCTTGAAATGAAGCCTGGATGATGTTTTTTTAATTTTTAAAATTTTTCTGCATTTATTTTTGAATTTTCTAACTCGGGTCTGGTTCGAACGGATAGGAAGGAAATTGTTTTTGTTCTCTATTTTTCGGCCTTTCTTAGCCCGTTTTGTATTTAAATGAAGCCTGGATGATGTTTTTTAATTTTTAAAATTTTTTTGCATTTATATTTGAATTTTCTAACTCGGGTTGGGTTCAAATGGATAGGGAGGAAATTTTTTTTATTCTCTAGTTTTCGACCTGTCCTGACCCGTTTTGTCTTGAAATGAAGCCTGGATGATGTCTTTTAATTTTTAGACTTTTTTTGCATTTATTTTTGAATTTTCAAACTCGGGTCGGATTCGAACGGAAAGGAAGGAATATTTTTTTTCTCTATATTTAGGCCTATCTTGGCCTGTTTTGCCGTGAAATGAACCTTGGACGATGTTTTTTAATTTTTAAAATTCTTTTTGCATTTATATTTGAATTTTCTAACTCGGGTCGGTTCAAACGGATTGGGAGGAAATTTTTTTATTCTCTATTTTTCGGCCTATCCTGACCCGTTTCGTCTTGAAATGAAGCCTGAACGATTTTTTTTTAATTTTGAAAATTTTTCTGCATTTATATTTGAATTTTCTAACTCGGGTCGGGTTCAAACGGATAGGGAGCAAATTTTTTTTATTCCCTATTTTTCGGTCTGTCCTGACCCGTTTCGTCTTGAAATAAAGCCTGGATGATGTTCTTTAATTTTTAAAATTTTTTTGCATTTATATTTGAATTTTCTAACTCGGGTCGGGTTCGAACAGATAGGAAGGAAATTGTTTTTGTTCTCTATTTTTCGGCCTGTCTTAGCCCTCTTCGTATTGAAATGAAGCCTGGACGATGTGTTTTAATTTTTAAAATTTTTTTGCATTTATATTTGAATTTTCTATCTCGGGTCGGGTTCAAACGGATAGGAATGAAATTTTTTTTATTCTCTACTTTTCGGCCTGTCCTGACCCATTTCATCTTGAAATGAAGACTGGATGATGTCTATTAATTTTTAGAATTTTTTTGCAATTATTTTTGAATTTTCTAACTCGGGTCGGGTTCGAACGGAAAGGAAGGAATTTTTTTTTTCTCTATTTTTCGGCCTATTTTGGCCCGGTTTGCCGTGAAATGAACCTTGGACGATGTTTTTTAATTTTTGAAATTCTTTTTGCATTTATATTTGAATTTTCTAACTCGGGTCGGGTTCAAACGGACAGGGAGGAAATTTTTTTTTTTCTCTATTTTTCGGCCTGTCCTGACCCATTTCATCTTGAAATGAAGACTGGATGATGTCTATTAATTTTTAGAATTTTTTTGCATTTATTTTTGAATTTTCTAACTCGGGTCGGTTTAGAATGGATAGGAAGGAAATTTTTTTTTTCTATTTTTTGGCCTGTCTTGGCCCGTTTTGCCGTGAAATGAAGCTTGGTCGATGTTTTTTAATTTTTAAAATTTTTTTTGCATTTATATTTGAATTTTCTAACTCGAGTCGGGTTCAAACAGATAGGGCTGAAATTCTTTTTATTTTCTATTTTTCAGCCTGTCCTGAACCGTTTCGTCTTGAAATGAAGCCTGGATGATATTTTTTAATTTTTAAAATTTTTCTGCATTTATTTTTGAATTTTCTAACTCGGGTCGGGTTCGAACGGATAAGAAGGAAACTATTTTTGTTCTCTATTTTTCGGCCTGTCTTAGCCCGTTTCGTCTTGAAATGAAGCCTGGACCATGTTTTTTTAATTTTGAAAATTTTTCTGCATTTATATTTGAATTTTCTAACTCGGGTCGGGTTCAAACGGATGGGGAGGAAATTTTTTTTATTCTCTATTTTTCGGCCTGTCCTGACCCGTTTCGTCTTGAAATAAAGCCTGGATGATGTTTTATAATTTTCAAAATTTTTTTGCATTTATATTTGAATTTTCTAACTCGGGTCGGGTTCGAACGGATAGGAAGGAAATTATTTTTCTTCTCTATTTTTCGGCCTGATTTGGCCCGTTTCGTCGTGAAATGAAGCCTGGACGATGTTTTTTAATTTTTAAATTTTTTTGCATTGATATTTGATTTTTCTAACTCGGGTCGGGTTCAAACGGAAAGGGAGGAAATTTTTTTTATTCTCTATTTTTCAGCATGTCCTGACCCGTTTCATCTTGAAATGAAGCATGGATGACGTCTATTAATTTTTAGAATTTTTTTGCATTAATTTTTGAATTTTCTAACTCGGGTCGGTTTAGAACGGATAGGGATTAAATTTTTTTATTCTCTATTTTTCAGCCTGTCCTGACCCGTTTCGTCTTGAAATGAAGCCTGGATGATGTCTTTTAATTTTTAAAATATTTCCGCATTTATATTTGAATTTTCTAACTCGGGTCGGGTGCAAACGGATAGGGAGGAAATTTTTTTTATTCTCTATTTTTCGACCTGTCCTGACCCGTTTCGTCTTGAAATGAAGCCTGGATGATGTTTTTTAATTTTTTAAATTTTTCTGCATTTATTTTTGAATTTTCTAACTCGGGTCTGGTTCGAACGGATAGGAAGAAAATTGTTTTTGTTCTCTATTTTTCGGCCTTTCTTAGCCCGTTTTGTATTTAAATGAAGCCTGGATGATGTTTTTTAATTTTTAAAATTTTTTTGCATTTATATTTGAATTTTCTAACTCGGGTCGGGTTCAAACGGATAGGGAGGAAATTTTTTTTACTCTCTATTTTTCGGCCAGTCCTGAGCCGTTTCGTCTTGAAATGAAGCCTGGATGGTGTTTTTTAATTTTTAAAATTTTTCTGCGTTTGTTTTTGAATTTTCTAACTCGGGTCGGGTTCGAACGGATAGGAGGGAAATTGTTTTTGTTCTCTATTTTTCGGCCTGTCTTAGCCCGTTACGTATTGAAATGAAGCCAGGACGATGTTTTTTAATTTTTAAAATTTTTTTGCATTTATATTTGAATTTTCTATCTCGGGTCGGGTTCAAACGGATAGGGAGGAAATTTTTTTTATTCTCTATTTTTCGGCCTGTCCTGATCCGTTTCGTCTTGAAATGAAGCTTGGATGATGGCTTTTAATTTTTAGAATTTTTTTGCAATTATTTTTGAATTTTCTAACTCGGGTCGGGTTCGAACGGAAAGGAATGAATTTTTTTTTTTCTCTATTTTTCGGCCTGTCTTGACCTGTTTCATCTTGAAATGAAGTCTGGATGATGTCTATTAATTTTTAGAATTTTTTTGCATTTATTTTTGAATTTTCTAACTCGGGTCGGTTTAGAACGGATAGGGATTAAATTTTTTTTATTCTCTATTTTTCGGCCTGTCCTGAGCCGTTTCGTCTTGAAATGAAGCCTGGACGATGTTTTTTTAATTTTGAAAATTTTTCGGCATTTATATTTGAATTTTCTAACTCGGGTCGGGTTCGAACGGATAGGAAGGAAATTATTTTTCTTCTCTATATTTCGGCCTGTCTTAGCCCGTTTCGTCTTGAAATGAAGCCTTGACGATGTTTTTTTAATTTTGAAAATTTTTCTACATTTATATTTGAATTTTCTAACTCGGGTCGGGTTCAAACGGATAGGGAGGAAATTTTTTTTATTCTCTATTTTTCGGCCTATCCTGACCCGTTTCGTCTTGAAATAAAGCCTGAATGATATTTTTTAATTTTTAAAATTCTTTTGCATTTATATTTGAATTTTCTAACTCGGGTCGGGTTTGAACGGATAGGAAGGAAATTATTTTTCTTCTTTATTTTTCGGCCTGATTTGGCCCGTTTCGTCGGGAAATGAAGCCTGGACGATGTTTTTTAATTTTTAAATTTTTTTGCATTGATATTTGAATTTTTTAACTCGAGTCGGGTTCAAACGGACAGGGAGGAAATTTTTTTTATTCTCTATTTTTCGGCCTGTCCTGACCCGTTTCATCTTGAAATGAAGTCTGGATGACGTCTATTAATTTTTAGAATTGTTTTGCATTTATTTTTGAATTTTCTAACTCGGGTTGGTTTAGAACGGATAGGGGTTAAATTTTTTTTATTCTCTATTTTTCAGTCTGTCCTGACCCGTTTCGTCTTGAAATGAAGCCTGGATGATGTCTTTTAATTTTTAAAATATTTCTGCATTTATATTTGAATTTTTTAACTCGGGTCGGGTTCAAACGGATAGGGAGGAAATTTTTTTTATTCTCTATTTTTCGACCTGTCCTGACCCGTTTCGTCTTGAAATGAAGCCTGGATGATGTTTTTTAATTTTTAAAATTTTTCTGCATTTATTTTTGAATTTTCTAACTCGGGTCGGGTTCGAACGGATAAGAAGGAAATTATTTTTGTTCTCTATTTTTCGGTCTATCTTAGCCCGTTTCGTCTTGAAATGAAGCCTGGACGATGTTTTTTAATTTTTAAATTTTTTTTGCATTTATATTTGAATTTTCTAACTCGGGTCGGGTTCAAACGGATAGGGAGGAAATTTTTTTTATTCTCTATTTTTCGAACTGTCCTGACCCGTTTTGTCTTGAAATGAAGCCTGGATGATGTCTTTTAATTTTTAAAATTTTTTTGCATTTATATTTGAATTTTCTAACTCGGGTCGGGTTCAAGCGGATAGGGAGGAAATTTTTTTTATTCTCTATTTTTCAGCCTGTCCTGACCCGTTTCGTCTTGCAGTGAAGCCTGGATGATGTCTTTTAATTTTTAAAATTTGTCTGCACTTATATTTGAATTTTCTAACTCGGGTCGGGTTCAAACGGATAGGGAGGAAATTTTTTTTCTTCTCTATTTTTGGCCTGTCCTGACCCGTTTCGTCTTGAAATGAAGCCTGGATGATGTTTTTTAATTTTTAAAATTTTTCTGCATTTATTTTTGAATTTTCTAACTCGGGTCGGGTTCGAACGGATAAGAAGGAAATTATTTTTGTTCTCTATTTTTCGGTCTGTCTTAGCCCGTTTCGTCTTGAAATGAAGCCTGAACGATGTTTTTTATTTTTTAAAATTTTTTTGCATTTATATTTGAATTTTCTAACTCGAGTCGGGTTCAAACGGATAGGCAGAAAATTTTTTTTATTCTCTATTCTTCGACCTGTCCTGACCCGTTTTGTCTTGAAATGAAGCCTGGATGATGTCTTTTAATTTTTAGAATTTTTTTGCATCTATTTTTTAATTTTCAAACTCGGGTCGGGTTCGAACGGATAGGAATGAAATTTTTTTTTTTCTCTATTTTTCGGCCTGTCTTGGCCCGTTTTGCCAGAAATGAAGCTTAGACGATGTTTTTTAATTCTTAAAATTTTTTTTGCATTTATATTTGAATTTTCTAACTCGGGTCGGGTTCAAACGGATAGGGAGGAAATTTTTTTTACTCTCTATTTTTCGGCCTCTCCTGAGCCGTTTCGTCTTTAAATGAAGCCTGGATGATGTTTTTTAATTTTTAAAATTTTTCTGCATTTATTTTTGAATTTTCTAACTCGGGTCGGGTTCGAACGGATAGGAAGGAAATTGTTTTTGTTCTCTATTTCTCGGCCTGTCTTAGCCCGTTTCGTATTGAAATGAAGCCTGGACGATGTTTTTTAATTTTTAAAATTTTTTTGCATTTATATTTGAATTTTCTATCTCGGGTCGGGTTCAAACGGATAGGGAGGAAATTTTTTTTATTCTCCATTTTTCGGCCTGTCCTGATCCGTTTCGTCTTGAAATGAAGCCTGGATGATGACTTTTAATTTTTAGAATTTTTTTGCAATGATTTTTGAATTTTCTAACTCGGGTCGGGTTCGAACGGAAAGGAAGGAATTTTCTTTTTCACTATTTTTCGGCCTATCTTGGCCCGTTTTGCCGTGAAATGAACCTTGGACGATGTTTTTTAATTTTTAAAATTCTTTTTGCATTTATATTTGAATTTTCTAACTCGGGTCGGGTTCGAACGGATTGGGAGGAAATTTTTTTTTCTCTATTTTTCGGCCTGTCCTGACCCGTTTCGTATTGAAAAGAAGCCTGGATGATGTTTTTTAATTTTTAAAATTTTCTTGCATTTATATTTGAATTTTCTAACTCGGGTCGGGTTCGAACGGATAGGAAGGAAATTATTTTTCTTCTCTATTTTTCGGCCTGATTTGGCCCGTTTCGTCGTGAAATGAAACCTGGACTATGTTTTTTAATTTTTAAATTTTTTTTGCATTTATTTTTGAATTTTCTAACTCGGGTCGGGTTCGAATTGATAGGAAGGAAATTAATTTTGTTCTCTATTTTTCGGCCTGTCTTGGCCCATTTCGTCTTGAAATAAAGCTTGGATGATGTTTTATAATTTTTAAATTGTTTTTGCATTTATATTTGAATTTTCTAACTCGGGTCGGGTTCGAACGGATAGGAAGGAAATTATTTTTTTTCTCTATTTTTCGGCCTAATTTAGCCCGTTTCGTCGTGAAATGAAGCCTGGACGATATTTTTTAATTTTTAAAATTTTTTCGCATTGATATTTGAATTTTCTAACTCGGGTCGGGTTCAAACGGCCAGGGAGGAAATTTTTTTTATTCTCTATTTTTTGGCCTGTCTTGACCCGTTTCGTCTTGAAATGAAGCCTAGATGATGTCTATTAATTTTTAGAATTTTTTTGTATTTATTTTTGAATTTTCTAACTCGGGTCGGTTTAGAACGGATAGGAAGGAAATTTTTTTTTTCTATTTTTCGGCCTGTCTTGGCCCGTTTTGCCGTGAAATGAAGCTTGGACGATGTTTTTTAATTTTTTAACTTTTTTTTGCATTTATATTTGAATTTTCTAATTCGAGTTGGGTTCAAACAGATAGGGATGAAATTCTTTTTATTTTCTATTTTTCGGCCTGTCCTGACCCGTTTCGTCTTGAAATGAATCCTGGATGATGTTTTTTTAATTTTTAAAATTTTTCTGCATTTATTTTTGAATTTTCTAACTCGGGTCGGGCTCGAACGGATAAGAAGGAAATTATTTTTGTTCTCTATTTTTCGGCCTGTCTTAGCCCGTTTCGTCTTGAAATGAAGCTTGGACGATGTTTTTTAATTTGAAAAATTTTTCTGCATTTATATTTGAATTTTCTAACTTGGGTCGGGTTCAAACGGATAGGGAGGAAATTTTTTTTATTCTCTATTTTTCGGCCTGTCCTGACCCGTTTCGACTTGAAATGAAGCCTGTATGATGTTTTTTAATTTTTAAAATTTTTCTGCATTTATTTTTGAATTTTCTATCTCGGGTCGGGTTCGAACGGATAGGAGGGAATTTGTTTTAGTCCTCTATTTTTCGGCCTGTTTTAGCCCGTTTCGTCTTGAAATGAAGCCTGGACGATTTTTTTTAATTCTTAAAATTTTTTTGCATTTATATTTGAATTTTCTAACTCGGGTCGGGTTCAAACGGATAGGGATTAAATTTTTTTTATTCTCTATTTTTCGGCCTATCCTGACCTGTTTCGTCTTGAAATGAAGCCTGGATGAAGTCTATTAATTTTTTAAATTTTTTTTCAATTATTTTTGAATTTTCTAACTCGGGACGGGTCGAACGGATAGGAAGAAAATTTTCTTTCTTCTCTATTTTTCGGCCTGACTTCACCCGTTTCGTCTCGAAATGAAACCTGGATGATGTTTTTTAATTTTTAGAATTTTTTTCCATTTATTTTTGAATTTTCTAACTCGGGTCAGGTTCGAACGGATAGGAAGGAAATTATTTTTGTTCTCTATTTTCCGGCCTGTCCTGACCCGTTTCGTCTTGAAATGAAGCCTGGATGATGTTTTTTAATTTTGAAAATTTTGTTGCAATTATATTTGAATTTTTTCACTCGGGTCGGGTTCGAACAGATAGGAATGAAATTATTTTTGTTCTCTATTTTTCGGCCTGTCTTGCCCCTTCAAGTCTTGAAATGAAGTCTGGCTGATATTTTTTAATTTTTAAAAAATTTTTGCATTTATATTTGAATTTTCTAACTCGGGTCGGGTTTGAACGGATAGGGAGGAAATTTTTTTTATTCTCTATTTTTTGGCCTGTCCTGACCCGTTTCGTCTTGAAATGAAGCCTGGATGATGTATTTTAATTTTTAAATTTTTTTTTCATTTATTTTTGAATTTTCTAACTCGAGACGGGTCGAACGGATAGGAAGAAATTTTTTTTTCTTCTCTATTTTTCGGCCTGACTTCACCCGTTTCGTCTCGAAATGAAGCCTGGACGATGTTTTTTTAATTTTGAAAATTTTTCTGCATTTATATTTGAATTTTCTAACTCGGGTCGGGTTCATACGAATAGGGAGGAAATTTTTTTTATTCTCTATTTTTCGGCCTGTCCTGACCCGTTTCGTCATGAAATGAAGCCTGGATGATGTTTTTTAATTTGTAAAATTTTTCTGCATTTATTTTTGAATTTTCTATCTCGGGTCGGGTTCGAACGGATAAAAAGGAAATTATTTTTGTTCTCTGTTTTTCGGCCTGTCTTAGCCCGTTTCTTCTTGAAATGAAGCCTGGACGATGTTTTTTTAATTTTGAAAATTTTTCTGCATTTATATTTGAATTTTCTAACTCGGGTCGGGTTCCAACGGATAGGGAGGAAATTTTTTTTATTCTCTATTTTTTGGCCTGTCCTGACCCGTTTCGTCTTGAAAAAAAGCCTGGATGATGTTTTTTAATTTTTAAAATTTTTTTGCATTTATATTTGAATTTACTAACTCGGGTCGGGTTCGAACGGATAGGAAGGAAATTATTTTTCTTCTCTATTTTTCGGCCTGATTTGGCCCGTTTCGTCGTGAAATGAAGCCTGGACGATTTTTTTAATTTTTAAATTTTTTTGCATTGATATTCGAATTTTCTAACTCGGGTCGGGTTCAAACGGACAGGGAGGAAATTTTTTTTATTCTCTTTTTTTCGGCCTGTCCTGACCCGTTTCATCTTGAAATGAAGCCTGGATGATGTCTATTAATTTTTAGAATTTTTTTGCATTTATTTTTGAATTTTCTAACTTGGGTCGGTTTAGAACGGATAGGGATTAAATTTTTTTTATTCTCTATTTTTCAGCCTGTCCTGACCCGTTTCGTCTTGAAATGAAGCCTGGATGATGTCTTTTAATTTTTAAAATTTTTCTGCATTTATATTTGAGCTTTGTAACTCGGGTCGGGTTCAAACGGATAGGGAGGAAATTTTTTTTATTCTCTATTTTTCGGCCTGTCCTGACCCGTTTCGTCTTGAAATGAAGCCTGGATGATGTTTTATAATTTTTAAAATTTTTCTGCATTTATTTTTGAATTTTCTAACTCGGGTCGGGTTCGAACGGATAAGAAGGAAATTATTTTTGTTCTCTATTTTTTGGACTGTCTTAGCCCGTTTCGTCTTGAAATGAAGCCTGGATGATGTTTTTTAATTTTTAAAATTTTTTTGCATTTATATTTGAATTTTCTAACTCGGGTCGGGTTCAAACGGATAGAGAGGAAATTTTTTTTATTCTCTATTTTTCGACCTGTCCTGACCCTTTTTGTCTTGAAATGAAGCCTGGATGATGTCTTTTAATTTTTAGAATTTTTTTGCATTTATTTTTGAATTTTCAAACTCGGGTCGGGTTCGAACGGATAGGAAGGAAATTTTTTTTTTTCTCTATTTTTCGGCCTGTCTTGGCCCGTTTTGCCGTGAAATGAAGCTTGGACGATGTTTTTTAATTCCTAAATTTTTTTTTGCATTTATATTTGAATTTTCTAACTCGGGTCGGGTTCAAACGGATAGGGAGGAAATTTTTTTTACTCTCTATTTTTCAGCCTCCCCTGAGCCGTTTCATCTTGAAATGAAGCCTGGATGATGTTTTTTAATTTTTAAAATTTTTCTGCATTTATTTTTGAATTTTCTAACTCGGGTCTGGTTCGAACGAATAGGAAGGAAATTGCTTTTGTTCTCTATTTTTCGGCCTTTCTTAGCCCGTTTCGTATTTAAATGAAGCCTAGATGATGTTTTTTAATTTTTAAAATTTTTTTGCATTTATATTTGAATTTTCTAACTCGGGTCGGGTTCAAACGGATAGGGAGGAAATTTTTTTTATTCTCTAGTGTTCGACCTGTCCTGACCCGTTTTGTCTTGAAATGAAGCCTGGATGATGTCTTTTAATTTTTAGAATTTTTTTGCATTTATTTTTGAATTTTCAAACTCGGGTCGGATTCGAACGGAAAGGAAGGAATTTTTTTTTTCTCTATATTTCGGCCTATCTTGGCCTGTTTTGCCGTGAAATGAACCTTGGACGATGTTTTTTAATTTTTAAAATTCTTTTTGCATTTATATTTGAATTTTCTAACTCGGGTCGGGTTCAAACGGATTGGGAGGAAATTTTTTTATTCCCTATTTTTCGGCCTGTCCTGACCCGTTTCGTCTTGAAATGAAGCCTGAACGATTTTTTTTTTAATTTTGAAAATTTTTCTGCATTTATATTTGAATTTTCTAACTCGGGTCGGGTTCAAACGGATAGGGAGCAAATTTTTTTTATTCTCTATTTTTCGGTCTGTCCTGACCCGTTTCGTCTTGAAATAAAGCCTGGATGATGTTTTTTAATTTTTAAAATTTTTTTGCATTTATATTTGAATTTTCTAACTCGGGTCGGGTTCGAACAGATAGGAAGGAAATTGTTTTTGTTCTCTATGTTTCGGCCTGTCTTAGCCCGTTTCGTATTGAAATGAAGCCTGGACGATGTGTTTTAATTTTTAAAATTTTTTTGCATTTATATTTGAATTTTCTATCTCGGGACGGGTTCAAACGGATAGAAAGGAAATTTTTTTTATTCTCTATTTTTCGGCCTGTCCTGATCCGTTTCGTATTGAAATGAAGCCTGGACGATGTGTTTTAATTTTTAGAATTTTTTTGCAATTATTTTTGAATTTTCTAACTCGGGTCGGGTTCGAACAGAAAGGAAGGAATTTTTTTTTTCTCTATTTTTCGGCCTATTTTGGCCCGGTTTGCCGTGAAATGAACCTTGGACGATGTTTTTTAATTTTTAAAATTCTTTTTGCATTTATATTTGAATTTTCTAACTCGGGTCGGGTTCAAACGGACAGGGAGGAAATTTTTTTTATTCTCTATTTTTCGGCCTGTCCTGACCCGTTTCGTATTGAAATGAAGCCTGGACGATGTGTTTTAATTTTTAGAATTTTTTTGCAATTATTTTTGAATTTTCTAACTCGGGTCGGGTTCGAACAGAAAGGAAGGAATTTTTTTTTTCTCTATTTTTTGGCCTGTCTTGGCCCGTTTTGCCGTGAAATGAAGCTTGGTCGATGTTTTTTAATTTTAAAAAAATTTTTTGCATTTATATTTGAATTTTCGAACTCGAGTCGGGTACAAACAGATAGGGCTGAAATTCTTTTTTTTTTTTCTATTTTCAGCCTGTCCTGAACCGTTTCGTCTTGAAATGAAGCCTGGATGATATTTTTTAATTTTTAAAATTTTTCTGCATTTATTTTTGAATTTTCTAACTCGGGTCGGGTTCGAACGGATAAGAAGGAAACTATTTTTGTTCTCTATTTTTCGGCCTGTCTTAGCCCGTTTCGTCTTGAAATGAAGCCTGGACGATGTTTTTTTAATTTTGAAAATTTTTCTGCATTTATATTTGAATTTTCTAACTCGGGTCGGGTTCAAACGGATGGGGAGGAAATTTTTTTTATTCTCTATTTTTCGGCCTATCCTGACCCGTTTCGTCTTGAAATAAAGCCTGGATGATGTTTTATAATTTTCAAAATTTTTTTGCATTTATATTTGAATTTTCTAACTCGGGTCGGGTTCGAACGGATAGGAAGGAAATTATTTTTCTTCTCTATTTTTCGGCCTGATTTGGCCCGTTTCGTCGTGAAATGAAGCCTGGACGATGTTTTTTAATTTTTAAATTTTTTTGCATTGATATTTGATTTTTCTAACTCGGGTCGGGTTCAAACGGAAAGGGAGGAAATTTTTTTTATTCTCTATTTTTCAGCCTGTCCTGACCCGTTTCATCTTGAAATGAAGCCTGGATGACGTCCATTAATTTTTAGAATTTTTTTGCATTTATTTTTGAATTTTGTAACTCGGGTCGGTTTAGAACGGATAGGGATTAAAATTTTTTATTCTCTATTTTTCAGCCTGTCCTGATCCGTTTCGTATTGAAATGAAGCCTGGACGATGTGTTTTAATTTTTAGAATTTTTTTGCAATTATTTTTGAATTTTCTAACTCGGGTCGGGTTCGAACAGAAAGGAAGGAATTTTTTTTTCTCTATTTTTCGGCCTATTTTGGCCCGGTTTGCCGTGAAATGAACCTTGGATGATGTTTTTTAATTTTTAAAATTCTTTTTGCATTTATATTTGAATTTTCTAACTCGGGTCGGGTTCAAACGGACAGGGAGGAAATTTTTTTTATTCTCTATTTTTCGGCCTGTCCTGACCCGTTTCGTATTGAAATGAAGCCTGGACGATGTGTTTTAATTTTTAGAATTTTTTTGCAATTATTTTTGAATTTTCTAACTCGGGTCGGGTTCGAACAGAAAGGAAGGAATTTTTTTTTTCTCTATTTTTTGGCCTGTCTTGGCCCGTTTTGCCGTGAAATGAAGCTTGGTCGATGTTTTTTAATTTTAAAAAATTTTTTTGCATTTATATTTGAATTTTCGAACTCGAGTCGGGTTCAAACAGATAGGGCTGAAATTCTTTTTTTTTTCTATTTTCAGCCTGTCCTGAACCGTTTCGTCTTGAAATGAAGCCTGGATGATATTTTTTAATTTTTAAAATTTTTCTGCATTTATTTTTGAATTTTCTAACTCGGGTCGGGTTCGAATGGATAAGAAGGAAACTATTTTTGTTCTCTATTTTTCGGCCTGTCTTAGCCCGTTTCGTCTTGAAATGAAGCCTGGACGATGTTTTTTTAATTTTGAAAATTTTTCCGCATTTATATTTGAATTTTCTAACTCGGGTCGGGTTCAAACGGATGGGGAGGAAATTTTTTTTATTCTCTATTTTTCGGCCTATCCTGACCCGTTTCGTCTTGAAATAAAGCCTGGATGATGTTTTATAATTTTCAAAATTTTTTTGCATTTATATTTGAATTTTGTAACTCGGGTCGGGTTCGAACGGATAGGAAGGAAATTATTTTTCTTCTCTATTTTTCGGCCTGATTTGGCCCGTTTCGTCGTGAAATGAAGCCTGGACGATGTTTTTTAATTTTTAAATTTTTTTGCATTGATATTTGATTTTTCTAACTCGGGTCGGGTTCAAACGGAAAGGGAGGAAATTTTTTTTATTCTCTATTTTTCAGCCTGTCCTGACCCGTTTCGTCTTGAAATGAAGCCTGGATGATGTTTTATAATTTTCAAAATTTTTTTGCATTTATATTTGAATTTTCTAACTCGGGTCGGGTTCGAACGGATAGGAAGGAAATTATTTTTTTTCTCTATTTTTCGGCCTAATTTAGCCCGTTTCGTCGTGAAATGAAGCCTGGACGATATTTTTTAATTTTTAAAATTTTTTCGCATTGATATTTGAATTTTCTAACTCGGGTCGGGTTCAAACGGCCAGGGAGGAAATTTTTTTTATTCTCTATTTGTTGGCCTGTCCTGACCCGTTTCGTCTTGAAATGAAGCCTGGATGATGTCTATTAATTTTTAGAATTTTTTTGTATTTATTTTTGAATTTTCTAACTCGGGTCGGTTTAGAACGGATAGGAAGGAAATTTTTTTTTTCTATTTTTCGGCCTGTCTTGGCCCGTTTTGCCGTGAAATGAAGCTTGGACGATGTTTTTTAATTTTTTAACTTTTTTTTGCATTTATATTTGAATTTTATAATTCGAGTCGGGTTCAAACAGATAGGGATGAAATTCTTTTTATTTTCTATTTTTCGGCCTGTCCTGACCCGTTTCGTCTTGAAATGAATCCTGGATGATGTTTTTTTAATTTTTAAAATTTTTCTGCATTTATTTTTGAATTTTCTAACTCGGGTCGGGCTCGAACGGATAAGAAGGAAATTATTTTTGTTCTCTATTTTTCGGCCTGTCTTAGCCCGTTTCGTCTTGAAATGAAGCTTGGACGATGTTTTTTAATTTGAAAAATTTTTCTGCATTTATATTTGAATTTTCTATCTCGGGACGGGTTCAAACGGATAGGAAGGAAATTTTTTTTATTCTCTATTTTTCGGCCTGTCCTGACCCGTTTCGTCTTGAAATGAAGCCTGGATGATGTTTTATAATTTTTAAAATTTTTCTGCATTTATTTTTGAATTTTCTAACTCGGGTCGGGTTCGAACGGATAAGAAGGAAATTATTTTTGTTCTCTATTTTTTGGACTGTCTTAGCCCGTTTCGTCTTGAAATGAAGCCTGGATGATGTTTTTTAATTTTTAAAATTTTTTTGCATTTATATTTGAATTTTCTAACTCGGGTCGGGTTCAAACGGATAGAGAGGAAATTTTTTTTATTCTCTATTTTTCGACCTGTCCTGACCCTTTTTGTCTTGAAATGAAGCCTGGATGATGTCTTTTAATTTTTAGAATTTTTTTGCATTTATTTTTGAATTTTCAAACTCGGGTCGGGTTCGAACGGATAGGAAGGAAATTTTTTTTTTCTCTATTTTTCGGCCTGTCTTGGCCCGTTTTGCCGTGAAATGAAGCTTGGACGATGTTTTTTAATTCCTAAATTTTTTTTTGCATTTATATTTGAATTTTCTAACTCGGGTCGGGTTCAAACGGATAGGGAGGAAATTTTTTTTACTCTCTATTTTTCAGCCTCCCCTGAGCCGTTTCATCTTGAAATGAAGCCTGGATGATGTTTTTTAATTTTTAAAATTTTTCTGCATTTATTTTTGAATTTTCTAACTCGGGTCTGGTTCGAACGAATAGGAAGGAAATTGCTTTTGTTCTCTATTTTTCGGCCTTTCTTAGCCCGTTTCGTATTTAAATGAAGCCTAGATGATGTTTTTTAATTTTTAAAATTTTTTTGCATTTATATTTGAATTTTCTAACTCGGGTCGGGTTCAAACGGATAGGGAGGAAATTTTTTTTATTCTCTAGTGTTCGACCTGTCCTGACCCGTTTTGTCTTGAAATGAAGCCTGGATGATGTCTTTTAATTTTTAGAATTTTTTTGCATTTATTTTTGAATTTTCAAACTCGGGTCGGATTCGAACGGAAAGGAAGGAATTTTTTTTTTCTCTATATTTCGGCCTATCTTGGCCTGTTTTGCCGTGAAATGAACCTTGGACGATGTTTTTTAATTTTTAAAATTCTTTTTGCATTTATATTTGAATTTTCTAACTCGGGTCGGGTTCAAACGGATTGGGAGGAAATTTTTTTATTCCCTATTTTTCGGCCTGTCCTGACCCGTTTCGTCTTGAAATGAAGCCTGAACGATTTTTTTTTTAATTTTGAAAATTTTTCTGCATTTATATTTGAATTTTCTAACTCGGGTCGGGTTCAAACGGATAGGGAGCAAATTTTTTTTATTCTCTATTTTTCGGTCTGTCCTGACCCGTTTCGTCTTGAAATAAAGCCTGGATGATGTTTTTTAATTTTTAAAATTTTTTTGCATTTATATTTGAATTTTCTAACTCGGGTCGGGTTCGAACAGATAGGAAGGAAATTGTTTTTGTTCTCTATTTTTCGGCCTGTCTTAGCCCGTTTCGTATTGAAATGAAGCCTGGACGATGTGTTTTAATTTTTAAAATTTTTTTGCATTTATATTTGAATTTTCTATCTCGGGACGGGTTCAAACGGATAGGAAGGAAATTTTTTTTATTCTCTATTTTTCGGCCTGTCCTGATCCGTTTCGTATTGAAATGAAGCCTGGACGATGTGTTTTAATTTTTAGAATTTTTTTGCAATTATTTTTGAATTTTCTAACTCGGGTCGGGTTCGAACAGAAAGGAAGGAATTTTTTTTTTCTCTATTTTTCGGCCTATTTTGGCCCGGTTTGCCGTGAAATGAACCTTGGACGATGTTTTTTAATTTTTAAAATTCTTTTTGCATTTATATTTGAATTTTCTAACTCGGGTCGGGTTCAAACGGACAGGGAGGAAATTTTTTTTATTCTCTATTTTTCGGCCTGTCCTGACCCGTTTCGTATTGAAATGAAGCCTGGACGATGTGTTTTAATTTTTAGAATTTTTTTGCAATTATTTTTGAATTTTCTAACTCGGGTCGGGTTCGAACAGAAAGGAAGGAATTTTTTTTTTCTCTATTTTTTGGCCTGTCTTGGCCCGTTTTGCCGTGAAATGAAGCTTGGTCGATGTTTTTTAATTTTAAAAAATTTTTTTGCATTTATATTTGAATTTTCGAACTCGAGTCGGGTTCAAACAGATAGGGCTGAAATTCTTTTTTTTTTCTATTTTCAGCCTGTCCTGAACCGTTTCGTCTTGAAATGAAGCCTGGATGATATTTTTTAATTTTTAAAATTTTTCTGCATTTATTTTTGAATTTTCTAACTCGGGTCGGGTTCGAACGGATAAGAAGGAAACTATTTTTGTTCTCTATTTTTCGGCCTGTCTTAGCCCGTTTCGTCTTGAAATGAAGCCTGGACGATGTTTTTTTAATTTTGAAAATTTTTTCTGCATTTATATTTGAATTTTCTAACTCGGGTCGGGTTCAAACGGATGGGGAGGAAATTTTTTTTATTCTCTATTTTTCGGCCTATCCTGACCCGTTTCGTCTTGAAATAAAGCCTGGATGATGTTTTATAATTTTCAAAATTTTTTTGCATTTATATTTGAATTTTGTAACTCGGGTCGGGTTCGAACGGATAGGAAGGAAATTATTTTTCTTCTCTATTTTTCGGCCTGATTTGGCCCGTTTCGTCGTGAAATGAAGCCTGGACGATGTTTTTTAATTTTTAAATTTTTTTGCATTGATATTTGATTTTTCTAACTCGGGTCGGGTTCAAACGGAAAGGGAGGAAATTTTTTTTATTCTCTATTTTTCAGCCTGTCCTGACCCGTTTCATCTTGAAATGAAGCCTGGATGACGTCTATTAATTTTTAGAATTTTTTTGCATTTATTTTTGAATTTTGTAACTCGGGTCGGTTTAGAACGGATAGGGATTAAAATTTTTTATTCTCTCTTTTTCAGCCTGTCCTGATCCGTTTCGTATTGAAATGAAGCCTGGACGATGTGTTTTAATTTTTAGAATTTTTTTGCAATTATTTTTGAATTTTCTAACTCGGGTCGGGTTCGAACAGAAAGGAAGGAATTTTTTTTTTTCTCTATTTTTCGGCCTATTTTGGCCCGGTTTGCCGTGAAATGAACCTTGGACGATGTTTTTTAATTTTTAAAATTCTTTTTGCATTTATATTTGAATTTTCTAACTCGGGTCGGGTTCAAACGGACAGGGAGGAAATTTTTTTTATTCTCTATTTTTCGGCCTGTCCTGACCCGTTTCGTATTGAAATGAAGCCTGGACGATGTGTTTTAATTTTTAGAATTTTTTTGCAATTATTTTTGAATTTTCTAACTCGGGTCGGGTTCGAACAGAAAGGAAGGAATTTTTTTTTTCTCTATTTTTTGGCCTGTCTTGGCCCGTTTTGCCGTGAAATGAAGCTTGGTCGATGTTTTTTAATTTTAAAAAATTTTTTTGCATTTATATTTGAATTTTCGAACTCGAGTCGGGTTCAAACAGATAGGGCTGAAATTCTTTTTTTTTTCTATTTTCAGCCTGTCCTGAACCGTTTCGTCTTGAAATGAAGCCTGGATGATATTTTTTAATTTTTAAAATTTTTCTGCATTTATTTTTGAATTTTCTAACTCGGGTCGGGTTCGAATGGATAAGAAGGAAACTATTTTTGTTCTCTATTTTTTGGCCTGTCTTAGCCCGTTTCGTCTTGAAATGAAGCCTGGACGATGTTTTTTTAATTTTGAAAATTTTTCTGCATTTATATTTGAATTTTCTAACTCGGGTCGGGTTCAAACGGATGGGGAGGAAATTTTTTTTATTCTCTATTTTTCGGCCTATCCTGACCCGTTTCGTCTTGAAATAAAGCCTGGATGATGTTTTATAATTTTCAAAATTTTTTTGCATTTATATTTGAATTTTGTAACTCGGGTCGGGTTCGAACGGATAGGAAGGAAATTATTTTTCTTCTCTATTTTTCGGCCTGATTTGGCCCGTTTCGTCGTGAAATGAAGCCTGGACGATGTTTTTTAATTTTTAAATTTTTTTGCATTGATATTTGATTTTTCTAACTCGGGTCGGGTTCAAACGGAAAGGGAGGAAATTTTTTTTATTCTCTATTTTTCAGCCTGTCCTGACCCGTTTCATCTTGAAATGAAGCCTGGATGACGTCTATTAATTTTTAGAATTTTTTTGCATTTATTTTTGAATTTTGTAACTCGGGTCGGTTTAGAACGGATAGGGATTAAAATTTTTTATTCTCTATTTTTCAGCCTGTCCTGATCCGTTTCGTATTGAAATGAAGCCTGGACGATGTGTTTTAATTTTTAGAATTTTTTTGCAATTATTTTTGAATTTTCTAACTCGGGTCGGGTTCGAACAGAAAGGAAGGAATTTTTTTTTTTCTCTATTTTTCGGCCTATTTTGGCCCGGTTTGCCGTGAAATGAACCTTGGACGATGTTTTTTAATTTTTAAAATTCTTTTTGCATTTATATTTGATTTTTCTAACTCGGGTCGGGTTCAAACGGAAAGGGAGGAAATTTTTTTTATTCTCTATTTTTCAGCCTGTCCTGACCCGTTTCATCTTGAAATGAAGCCTGGATGACGTCTATTAATTTTTAGAATTTTTTTGCATTTATTTTTGAATTTTGTAACTCGGGTCGGTTTAGAACGGATAGGGATTAAAATTTTTTATTCTCTATTTTTCAGCCTGTCCTGACTCGTTTCGTCTTGAAATGAAGCCTGGATGATGTCTTTTAATTTTTAAAATATTTCTGCATTTATATTTGAATTTTCTAACTCGGGTCGGGTGCAAACGGATTGGGAGGAAATTTTTTTTATTCTCTATTTTTCGACCTCTCCTGACCCGTTTCGTCTTGAAATAAAGCCTGGATGATGTTTTTTAATTTTTAAAATTTTTCTGCATTTATTTTTGAATTTTCTAACTCGGGTCGGGTTCGAACGGATAAGAAGGAAATTATTTTTGTTCTCTATTTTTCGGTCTACCTTAGCCCGTTTCGTCTTGAAATGAAGCCTGGACGATGTTTTTTAATTTTTAAAATTTTTTTTGCATTTATATTTGAATTTTCTAACTCGGGTTGGGTTCAAACGGATAGGGAGGAAATTTTTTTTATTCTCTATTTTTCGACCTGTCCTGACCCATTTTGTCTTGAAATGAAGCCTGGATGATGACTTTTAATTTTTAGAGTTTTTTTGCATTTATTTTTGAATTTTCAAACTCGGGTCGAGTTCGAACGGATGGGAAGGAAAATTTTTTTTTCTCTATTTTTCGGCCTGACTTGGCCCGTTTTGCCGTGAAATGAAGCTTGGACGATGTTTTTTAATTCCAAAAATTTTTTTTGCATTTATATTTGAATTTTCTAACTCGGGTCGGGTTCAAACGGATAGGAAGGAAATTTTTTTTACTCTCTAATTTTCGGCCTGTCCTGAGCCGTTTCGTCTTGAAATGAAGCCTGGATGATGTTTTTTAATTTTTAAAATTTTTCTGCATTTATTTTTGAATTTTCTAACTCGGGTCGGGTTCGAACGGATAGGAAGGAAATTGTTTTTGTTCTCTATTTTTCGGCCTGTCTTAGCCCGTTTCGTATTGAAATGAAGCCTGGACGATGTTTTTTAATTTTTAAAATTATTTTACATTTATATTTGAATTTTCTATCTCGGGTTGGGTTCAAACGGATAGGGAGGAAACTTTTTTTATTCTCTATTTTTCGGCCTGTCCTGATCCGTTTCGTCTTGAAATGAAGCTTGGATGATGACTTTTAATTTTTAGAATTTTTTTGCAATTATTTTTGAATTTTCTAACTCGGGTCGGGTTCGAATGGAAAGGAATGAATTTTTTTTTCTCTATTTTTCGGCCTGTCCTGACCCGTTTCATCTTGAAATGAAGCCTGGATGATGTCTATTAATTTTTTGAATTTTTTTGCATTTATTTTTGAATTTTCTAACTCGGGTCGGTTTAGAACGGATAGGGATTAAATTTTTTTTATTCTCTATTTTTCGGCCTGTCGTGAGCCGTTTCGTCTTGAAATGAAGCCTGGACGATGTTTTTTTAATTTTGAAAATTTTTCGGCATTTATATTTGAATTTTCTAACTCGGGTCGGGTTCGAACGGATAGGAAGGAAATTATTTTTCTTCTCTATTTTTCGGCCTGTCTTAGCCCGTTTCGTCTTGAAATGAAGCCTTGACGATGTTTTTTTAATTTTGAAAATTTTTCTGCATTTATATTTGAATTTTCTAACTCGGGTCGGGTTCAAACGGATAGGGAGGAAATTTTTTTTATTCTCTATTTTTCGGCCTGTCCTGACCCGTTTTGTCTTGAAATAAAGCCTGGATGATATTTTTTAATTTTTAAAATTTTTTTGCACTTATATTTGAATTTTCTAACTCGGGTCGGGTTCGAACGGATAGGAAGGAAATTATTTTTCTTCTCTATTTTTCGGCCTGATTTGGCCCGTTTCGTCGGGAAATGAAGCCTGGACGATGTTTTTTAATTTTTAAATATTTTTGCATTGATAGTTGAATTTTCTAACTCGGGTCGGGTTCAAACGGACAGGGAGGAAATTTTTTTTATTCTCTATTTTTCGGCCTGTCCTGACCCGTTTCATCTTGAAATGAAGCCTGGATGACGTCTATTAATTTTTAGAATTTTTTTGCATTTATTTTTGAATTTTCTAACTCGGGTCGGTTTAGAACGGATAGGGATTAAATTTTTTTTATTCTCTATTTTTCAGCCTGTCCTGACCCGTTTCGTCTTAAAATGAAGCCCGGATGATGTCTTTTAATTTTTAAAAAATTTCTGCATTTATATTTGAATTTTTTAACTCGGGTCGGGTTCAAACGGATAGGGAGGAAATTTTTTTTATTCTCTATTTTTCGACCTGTCCTGATCCGTTTCGTCTTGAAATGAAGCCTGGATGATGTTTTTTAATTTTTAAAATTTTTCTGCATTTATTTTTGAATTTTCTAACTCGGGTCGGGTTCGAACGGATAAGAAGGAAATTATTTTTGTTCTCTATTTTTCGGTCTATCTTAGCCCTTTTTCGTCTTGAAATGAAGCCTGGACGATGTTTTTTTAATTTTTAAAATTTTTTTGCATTTATATTTGAATTTTCTAACTCCGGTCGGGTTCAAACGGATAGGGAGGAAATTTTTTTTATTCTCTATTTTTCGAACTATCCTGACCCGTTTTGTCTTGAAATGAAGCCTGGATGATGACTTTTAATTTTTAGAATTTTTTTGCATTTATTTTTGAATTTTCAAACTCGGGTCGAGTTCGAACGGATGGGAAGGAAAATTGTTTTTTCTCTATTTTTCGGCCTGACTTGGCCCGTTTTGCCGTGAAATGAAGCTTGGACGATGTTTTTTAATTCCAAAAATTTTTTTTGCATTTATATTTGAATTTTCTAACTCGGGTCGGGTTCAAACGGATAGGAAGGAAATTTTTTTTACTCTCTAATTTTCGGCCTGTCCTGAGCCGTTTCGTCTTGAAATGAAGCCTGGATGATGTTTTTTAATTTTTAAAATTTTTCTGCATTTATTTTTGAATTTTCTAACTCGGGTCGGGTTCGAACGGATAGGAAGGAAATTGTTTTTGTTCTCTATTTTTCGGCCTGTCTTAGCCCGTTTCGTATTGAAATGAAGCCTGGCCGATGTTTTTTAATTTTTAAAATTTTTTTGCATTTATATTTGAATTTTCTATCTCGGGTTGGGTTCAAACGGATAGGGAGGAAACTTTTTTTATTCTCTATTTTTCGGCCTGTCCTGATCCGTTTCGTCTTGAAATGAAGCTTGGATGATGACTTTTAATTTTTAGAATTTTTTTGCAATTATTTTTGAATTTTCTAACTCGGGTCGGGTTCGAACGGAAAGGAATGAATTTTTTTTTCTCTATTTTTCGGCCTGTCCTGACCCGTTTCATCTTTTAATGAAGCCTGGATGATGTCTATTAATTTTTAGAATTTTTTTGCATTTATTTTTGAATTTTCTAACTCGGGTCGGTTTAGAACGGATAGGGATTAAATTTTTTTTATTCTCTATTTTTCGGCCTGTCCTGAGCCGTTTCGTCTTGAAATGAAGCCTGGACGATATTTTTTTAATTTTGAAAATTTTTCGGCATTTATATTTGAATTTTCTAACTCGGGTCGGGTTCGAACGGATAGGAAGGAAATTATTTTTCTTCTCTATTTTTCGGCCTGTCTTAGCCCGTTTCGTCTTGAAATGAAGCCTTGACGATGTTTTTTTAATTTTGAAAATTTTTCTGCATTTATATTTGAATTTTCTAACTCGGGTCGGGTTCAAACGGACAGGGAGGAAATTTTTTTTATTCTCTATTTCTCGGCCTGTCCTGACCCGTTTCATCTTGAAATGAAGCCTGGATGACGTCTATTAATTTTTAGAATTTTTTTGCATTTATTTTTGAATTTTCTAACTCGGGTCGGTTTAGAACGGATAGGGATTAAATTTTTTTTATTCTCTATTTTTCAGCCTGTCCTGACCCGTTTCGTCTTAAAATGAAGCCTGGATGATATCTTTTAATTTTTAAAAAATTTCTGCATTTATATTTGAATTTTTTAACTCGGGTCGGGTTCAAACGGATAGGGAGGAAATTTTTTTTATTCTCTATTTTTCGACCTGTCCTGATCCGTTTCGTCTTGAAATGAAGCCTGGATGATGTTTTTTAATTTTTAAAATTTTTTCTGCATTTATTTTTGAATTTTCTAACTCGGGTCGGGTTCGAACGGATAAGAAGGAAATTATTTTTGTTCTCTATTTTTCGGTCTATCTTAGCCCTTTTTCGTCTTGAAATGAAGCCTGGACGATGTTTTTTTAATTTTTAAAATTTTTTTGCATTTATATTTGAATTTTCTAACTCCGGTCGGGTTCAAACGGATAGGGAGGAAATTTTTTTTTATTCTCTATTTTTCGAACTATCCTGACCCGTTTTGTCTTGAAATGAAGCCTGGATGATGACTTTTAATTTTTAGAATTTTTTTGCATTTATTTTTGAATTTTCAAACTCGGGTCGAGTTCGAACGGATGGGAAGGAAAATTGTTTTTTCTCTATTTTTCGGCCTGACTTGGCCCGTTTTGCCGTGAAATGAAGCTTGGATGATGTTTTTTTAATTCCAAAAATTTTTTTTGCATTTATATTTGAATTTTCTAACTCGGGTCGGGTTCAAACGGATAGGAAGGAAATTTTTTTTACTCTCTAATTTTCGGCCTGTCCTGAGCCGTTTCGTCTTGAAATGAAGCCTGGATGATGTTTTTTAATTTTTAAAATTTTTCTGCATTTATTTTTGAATTTTCTAACTCGGGTCGGGTTCGAACGGATAGGAAGGAAATTGTTTTTGTTCTCTATTTTTCGGCCTGTCTTAGCCCGTTTCGTATTGAAATGAAGCCTGGCCGATGTTTTTTAATTTTTAAAATTTTTTTGCATTTATATTTGAATTTTCTATCTCGGGTTGGGTTCAAACGGATAGGGAGGAAACTTTTTTTATTCTCTATTTTTCGGCCTGTCCTGATCCGTTTCGTCTTGAAATGAAGCTTGGATGATGACTTTTAATTTTTAGAATTTTTTTGCAATTATTTTTGAATTTTCTAACTCGGGTCGGGTTCGAACGGAAAGGAATGAATTTTTTTTTCTCTATTTTTCGGCCTGTCCTGACCCGTTTCATCTTTTAATGAAGCCTGGATGATGTCTATTAATTTTTAGAATTTTTTTGCATTTATTTTTGAATTTTCTAACTCGGGTCGGTTTAGAACGGATAGGGATTAAATTTTTTTTATTCTCTATTTTTCGGCCTGTCCTGAGCCGTTTCGTCTTGAAATGAAGCCTGGACGATATTTTTTTAATTTTGAAAATTTTTCGGCATTTATATTTGAATTTTCTAACTCGGGTCGGGTTCGAACGGATAGGAAGGAAATTATTTTTCTTCTCTATTTTTCGGCCTGTCTTAGCCCGTTTCGTCTTGAAATGAAGCCTTGACGATGTTTTTTTAATTTTGAAAATTTTTCTGCATTTATATTTGAATTTTCTAACTCGGGTCGGGTTCAAACGGACAGGGAGGAAATTTTTTTTATTCTCTATTTCTCGGCCTGTCCTGACCCGTTTCATCTTGAAATGAAGCCTGGATGACGTCTATTAATTTTTAGAATTTTTTTGCATTTATTTTTGAATTTTCTAACTCGGGTCGGTTTAGAACGGATAGGGATTAAATTTTTTTTATTCTCTATTTTTCAGCCTGTCCTGACCCGTTTCGTCTTGAAATGAAGCCTGGATGATGTCTTTTAATTTTTAAAAAATTTCTGCATTTATATTTGAATTTTTTAACTCGGGTCGGGTTCAAACGGATGGGGAGGAAATTTTTTTTATTCTCTATTTTTCGGCCTGTCCTGACCCGTTTCGTATTGAAATGAAGCCTGGACGATGTGTTTTAATTTTTAGAATTTTTTTGCAATTATTTTTGAATTTTCTAACTCGGGTCGGGTTCGAACAGAAAGGAAGGAATTTTTTTTTTCTCTATTTTTTGGCCTGTCTTGGCCCGTTTTGCCGTGAAATGAAGCTTGGTCGATGTTTTTTAATTTTAAAAAAGTTTTTTGCATTTATATTTGAATTTTCGAACTCGAGTCGGGTTCAAACAGATAGGGCTGAAATTCTTTTTTTTTTTCTATTTTCAGCCTGTCCTGAACCGTTTCGTCTTGAAATGAAGCCTGGATGATATTTTTTAATTTTTAAAATTTTTCTGCATTTATTTTTGAATTTTCTAACTCGGGTCGGGTTCGAATGGATAAGAAGGAAACTATTTTTGTTCTCTATTTTTTGGCCTGTCTTAGCCCGTTTCGTCTTGAAATGAAGCCTGGACGATGTTTTTTTAATTTTGAAAATTTTTCTGCATTTATATTTGAATTTTCTAACTCGGGTCGGGTTCAAACGGATGGGGAGGAAATTTTTTTTATTCTCTATTTTTCGGCCTATCCTGACCCGTTTCGTCTTGAAATAAAGCCTGGATGATGTTTTATAATTTTCAAAATTTTTTTGCATTTATATTTGAATTTTGTAACTCGGGTCGGGTTCGAACGGATAGGAAGGAAATTATTTTTCTTCTCTATTTTTCGGCCTGATTTGGCCCGTTTCGTCGTGAAATGAAGCCTGGACGATGTTTTTTAATTTTTAAATTTTTTTGCATTGATATTTGATTTTTCTAACTCGGGTCGGGTTCAAACGGAAAGGGAGGAAATTTTTTTTATTCTCTATTTTTTAGCCTGTCCTGACCCGTTTCATCTTGAAATGAAGCCTGGATGACGTCTATTAATTTTTAGAATTTTTTTGCATTTATTTTTGAATTTTGTAACTCGGGTCGGTTTAGAACGGATAGGGATTAAAATTTTTTATTCTCTATTTTTCAGCCTGTCCTGATCCGTTTCGTATTGAAATGAAGCCTGGACGATGTGTTTTAATTTTTAGAATTTTTTTGCAATTATTTTTGAATTTTCTAACTCGGGTCGGGTTCGAACAGAAAGGAAGGAATTTTTTTTTTCTCTATTTTTCGGCCTATTTTGGCCCGGTTTGCCGTGAAATGAACCTTGGACGATGTTTTTTAATTTTTAAAATTCTTTTTGCATTTATATTTGATTTTTCTAACTCGGGTCGGGTTCAAACGGAAAGGGAGGAAATTTTTTTTATTCTCTATTTTTCAGCCTGTCCTGACCCGTTTCATCTTGAAATGAAGCCTGGATGACGTCTATGAATTTTTAGAATTTTTTTGCATTTATTTTTGAATTTTGTAACTCGGGTCGGTTTAGAACGGATAGGGATTAAAATTTTTTATTCTCTATTTTTCAGCCTGTCCTGACTCGTTTCGTCTTGAAATGAAGCCTGGATGATGTCTTTTAATTTTTAAAATATTTCTGCATTTATATTTGAATTTTCTAACTCGGGTCGGGTGCAAACGGATTGGGAGGAAATTTTTTTTATTCTCTATTTTTCGACCTCTCCTGACCCGTTTCGTCTTGAAATGAAGCCTGGATGATGTTTTTTAATTTTTAAAATTTTTCTGCATTTATTTTTGAATTTTCTAACTCGGGTCGGGTTCGAACGGATAAGAAGGAAATTATTTTTGTTCTCTATTTTTCGGTCTACCTTAGCCCGTTTCGTCTTGAAATGAAGCCTGGACGATGTTTTTTAATTTTTAAAATTTTTTTTGCATTTATATTTGAATTTTCTAACTCGGGTCGGGTTCAAACGGATAGGGAGGAAAATTTTTTTATTCTCTATTTTTCGACCTGTCCTGACCCATTTTGTCTTGAAATGAAGCCTGGATGATGACTTTTAATTTTTAGAGTTTTTTTGCATTTATTTTTGAATTTTCAAACTCGGGTCGAGTTCGAACGGATGGGAAGGAAAATTTTTTTTTCTCTATTTTTCGGCCTGACTTGGCCCGTTTTGCCGTGAAATGAAGCTTGGACGTTGTTTTTTAATTCCAAAAATTTTTTTTGCATTTATATTTGAATTTTCTAACTCGGGTCGGGTTCAAACGGATAGGAAGGAAATTTTTTTTACTCTCTAATTTTCGGCCTGTCCTGAGCCGTTTCGTCTTGAAATGAAGCCTGGATGATGTTTTTTAATTTTTAAAATTTTCCTGCATTTATTTTTGAATTTTCTAACTCGGGTCGGGTTCGAACGGATAGGAAGGAAATTGTTTTTGTTCTCTATTTTTCGGCCTGTCTTAGCCCGTTTCGTATTGAAATGAAGCCTGGACGATGTTTTTTAATTTTTAAAATTATTTTACATTTATATTTGAATTTTCTATCTCGGGTTGGGTTCAAACGGATAGGGAGGAAACTTTTTTTATTCTCTATTTTTCGGCCTGTCCTGATCCGTTTCGTCTTGAAATGAAGCTTGGATGATGACTTTTAATTTTTAGAATTTTTTTGCAATTATTTTTGAATTTTCTAACTCGGGTCGGGTTCGAATGGAAAGGAATGAATTTTTTTTTCTCTATTTTTCGGCCTGTCCTGACCCGTTTCATCTTGAAATGAAGCCTGGATGATGTCTATTAATTTTTTGAATTTTTTTGCATTTATTTTTTAATTTTCTAACTCGGGTCGGTTTAGAACGGATAGGGATTAAATTTTTTTTATTCTCTATTTTTCGGCCTGTCGTGAGCCGTTTCGTCTTGAAATGAAGCCTGGACGATGTTTTTTTAATTTTGAAAATTTTTCGGCATTTATATTTGAATTTTCTAACTCGGGTCGGGTTCGAACGGATAGGAAGGAAATTATTTTTCTTCTCTATTTTTCGGCCTGTCTTAGCCCGTTTCGTCTTGAAATGAAGCCTTGACGATGTTTTTTTAATTTTGAAAATTTTTCTGCATTTATATTTGAATTTTCTAACTCGGGTCGGGTTCAAACGGATAGGGAGGAAATTTTTTTTATTCTCTATTTTTCGGCCTGTCCTGACCCGTTTTGTCTTGAAATAAAGCCTGGATGATATTTTTTAATTTTTAAAATTTTTTTTGCACTTATATTTGAATTTTCTAACTCGGGTCGGGTTCGAACGGATAGGAAGGAAATTATTTTTCTTCTCTATTTTTCGGCCTGATTTGGCCCGTTTCGTCGGGAAATGAAGCCTGGACGATGTTTTTTAATTTTTAAATATTTTTGCATTGATATTTGAATTTTCTAACTCGGGTCGGGTTCAAACGGACAGGGAGGAAATTTTTTTTATTCTCTATTTTTCGGCCTGTCCTGACCCGTTTCATCTTGAAATGAAGCCTGGATGACGTCTATTAATTTTTAGAATTTTTTTGCATTTATTTTTGAATTTTCTAACTCGGGTCGGTTTAGAACGGATAGGGATTAAATTTTTTTTATTCTCTATTTTTCAGCCTGTCCTGACCCGTTTCGTCTTAAAATGAAGCCCGGATGATGTCTTTTAATTTTTAAAAAATTTCTGCATTTATATTTGAATTTTTTAACTCGGGTCGGGTTCAAACGGATAGGGAGGAAATTTTTTTTATTCTCTATTTTTCGACCTGTCCTGATCCGTTTCGTCTTGAAATGAAGCCTGGATGATGTTTTTTAATTTTTAAAATTTTTCTGCATTTATTTTTGAATTTTCTAACTCGGGTCGGGTTCGAACGGATAAGAAGGAAATTATTTTTGTTCTCTATTTTTCGGTCTATCTTAGCCCTTTTTCGTCTTGAAATGAAGCCTGGACGATGTTT
The DNA here is from genome assembly GCF_932294415.1 of Quercus robur. Taxonomy (NCBI): domain Eukaryota; kingdom Viridiplantae; phylum Streptophyta; class Magnoliopsida; order Fagales; family Fagaceae; genus Quercus; species Quercus robur. Next base: position 28,703,429 of record NC_065539.1, on the reverse strand, counting down.
TTTTAATTTTTAAAATTTTTTTGCATTTATATTTGAATTTTCTAACTCCGGTCGGGTTCAAACGGATAGGGAGGAAATTTTTTTTATTCTCTATTTTTCGAACTATCCTGACCCGTTTTGTCTTGAAATGAAGCCTGGATGATGACTTTTAATTTTTAGAATTTTTTTTGCATTTATTTTTGAATTTTCAAACTCGGGTCGAGTTCGAACGGATGGGAAGGAAAATTTTTTTTTCTCTATTTTTCGGCCTGACTTGGCCCGTTTTGCCGTGAAATGAAGCTTGGACGATGTTTTTTAATTCCAAAAATTTTTTTTGCATTTATATTTGAATTTTCTAACTCGGGTCGGGTTCAAACGGATAGGAAGGAAATTTTTTTTACTCTCTAATTTTCGGCCTGTCCTGAGCCGTTTCGTCTTGAAATGAAGCCTGGATGATGTTTTTTAATTTTTAAAATTTTTCTGCATTTATTTTTGAATTTTCTAACTCGGGTCGGGTTCGAACGGATAGGAAGGAAATTGTTTTTGTTCTCTATTTTTCGGCCTGTCTTAGCCCGTTTCGTATTGAAATGAAGCCTGGCCGATGTTTTTTAATTTTTAAAATTTTTTTGCATTTATATTTGAATTTTCTATCTCGGGTTGGGTTCAAACGGATAGGGAGGAAACTTTTTTTATTCTCTATTTTTCGGCCTGTCCTGATCCGTTTCGTCTTGAAATGAAGCTTGGATGATGACTTTTAATTTTTAGAATTTTTTTGCAATTATTTTTGAATTTTCTAACTCGGGTCGGGTTCGAACGGAAAGGAATGAATTTTTTTTTTCTCTATTTTTCGGCCTGTCCTAACCCGTTTCATCTTTTAATGAAGCCTGGATGATGTCTATTAATTTTTAGAATTTTTTTGCATTTATTTTTGAATTTTCTAACTCGGGTCGGTTTAGAACGGATAGGGATTAAATTTTTTTTATTCTCTATTTTTCGGCCTGTCCTGAGCCGTTTCGTCTTGAAATGAAGCCTGGACGATATTTTTTTAATTTTGAAAATTTTTCGGCGTTTATATTTGAATTTTCTAACTCGGGTCGGGTTCGAACGGATAGGAAGGAAATTATTTTTCTTCTCTATTTTTCGGCCTGTCTTAGCCCGTTTCGTCTTGAAATGAAGCCTTGACGATGTTTTTTTAATTTTGAAAATTTTTCTGCATTTATATTTGAATTTTCTAACTCGGGTCGGGTTCAAACGGACAGGGAGGAAATTTTTTTTATTCTCTATTTCTCGGCCTATCCTGACCCGTTTCATCTTGAAATGAAGCCTGGATGACGTCTATTAATTTTTAGAATTTTTTTGCATTTATTTTTGAATTTTCTAACTCGGGTCGGTTTAGAACGGATAGGGATTAAATTTTTTTTATTCTCTATTTTTCAGCCTGTCCTGACCCGTTTCGTCTTGAAATGAAGCCTGGATGATGTCTTTTAATTTTTAAAAAATTTCTGCATTTATATTTGAATTTTTTAACTCGGGTCGGGTTCAAACGGATAGGGAGGAAATTTTTTTTATTCTCTATTTTTCGACCTGTCCTGATCCGTTTCATCTTGAAATGAAGCCTGGATGATGTTTTTTAATTTTTAAAATTTTTCTGAATTTATTTTTGAATTTTCTAACTCGGGTCGGGTTCGAACGGATAAGAAGGAAATTATTTTTGTTCTCTATTTTTCGGTCTATCTTAGCCCTTTTTCGTCTTGAAATGAAGCCTGGACGATGTTTTTTTAATTTTTAAAATTTTTTTGCATTTATATTTGAATTTTCTAACTCGGGTCGGGTTCAAACGGATAGGGAGGAAATTTTTTTTATTCTCTATTTTTCGAACTGTCCTAACCCGTTTTGTCTTGAAATGAAGCCTGGATGATGACTTTTAATTTTTAGAATTTTTTTGCATTTATTTTTGAATTTTCAAACTCGGGTCGAGTTCGAACGGATGGGAAGGAAAATTTTTTTTTCTCTATTTTTCGGCCTGACTTGGCCCGTTTTGCCGTGAAATGAAGCTTGGACGATGTTTTTTAATTCCAAAATTTTTTTTTGTATTTATATTATAATTTTCTAACTCGGGTCGGGTTCAAACGGATAGGAAGGAAATTTTTTTTACTCTCTAATTTTCGGCCTGTCCTGAGCCGTTTCGTCTTGAAATGAAGCCTGGATGATGTTTTTTAATTTTTAAAATTTTTCTGCATTTATTTTTGAATTTTCTAACTCGGGTCGGGTTCGAACGGATAGGAAGGAAATTGTTTTTGTTCTCTATTTTTCGGCCTGTCTTAGCCCGTTTCGTATTGAAATGAAGCCTGGACGATGTTTTTTAATTTTTAAAATTTTTTTGCATTTATATTTGAATTTTCTATCTCGGGTTGGGTTCAAACGGATAGGGAGGAAACTTTTTTTATTCTCTATTTTTCGGCCTGTCCTGATCCGTTTCGTCTTGAAATGAAGCTTGGATGATGACTTTTAATTTTTAGAATTTTTTTGCAATTATTTTTGAATTTTCTAACTCGGGTCGGGTTCGAACGGAAAGGAATGAATTTTTTTTTTCTCTATTTTTCGGCCTGTCCTGACCCGTTTCATCTTGAAATGAAGCCTGGATGATGTCTATTAATTTTTTGAATTTTTTTGCATTTATTTTTGAATTTTCTAACTCGGGTGGGTTTAGAACGGATAGGGATTAAATTTTTTTTATTCTCTATTTTTCGGCCTGTCCTGAGCCGTTTCGTCTTGAAATGAAGCCTGGACGATGTTTTTTTAATTTTGAAAATTTTTCGGCATTTATATTTGAATTTTCTAACTCGGGTCGGGTTCGAACGGATAGGAAGGAAATTATTTTTCTTCTCTATTTTTCGGCCTGTCTTAGCCCGTTTCGTCTTGAAATGAAGCCTTGACGATGTTTTTTTAATTTTGAAAATTTTTCTGCATTTATATTTGAATTTTCTAACTCGGATCGGGTTCAAACGGATAGGGAGGAAATTTTTTTTATACTCTATTTTTCGGCCTGTCCTGACCCGTTTTGTCTTGAAATAAAGCCTGGATGATATTTTTTAATTTTTAAAATTTTTTTGCACTTATATTTGAATTTTCTAACTCGGGTCGGGTTCGAACGGATAGGAAGGAAATTATTTTTCTTCTCTATTTTTCGGCCTGATTTGGCCCGTTTCGTCGGGAAATGAAGCCTGGACGATGTTTTTTAATTTTTAAATTTTTTTGCATTGATATTTGAATTTTCTAACTCGGGTCGGGTTCAAACGGATAGGGAGGAAATTTTTTTTATTCTTTATTTTTCGACCTGTCCTGATCCGTTTCGTCTTGAAATGAAGCCTGGATGATGTTTTTTAATTTTTAAAATTTTTCTGCATTTATTTTTGAATTTTCTAACTCGGGTCGGGTTCGAACGGATAAGAAGGAAATTATTTTTGTTCTCTATTTTTCGGTCTATCTTGGCCCGTTTCGTCTTGAAATGAAGCCAGGACGATGTTTTTTTAATTTTTAAAATTTTTTTGCATTTATATTTGAATTTTCTAACTCGGGTCGGGTTCAAACGGATAGGGAGGAAATTTTTTTATTCTCTATTTTTCGAATTGTCCTGACCCGTTTTGTCTTGAAATGAAGCCTGGATGATGTCTTTTAATTTTTAGAATTTTTTTGCATTTATTTTTGAATTTTCAAACTCGGGTCGAGTTCGAACGGATGGGAAGGAAATTTTTTTTTTCTCTATTTTTCGGCCTGTCTTGGCCAGTTTTGCCGTGAAATGAAGCTTGGACGATGTTTTTTAATTCCAAAAATTTTTTTTGCATTTATATTTGAATTTTCTAACTCGGGTCGGGTTCAAACGGATAGGAAGGAAATTTTTTTTACTCTCTAATTTTCTGCCTGCCCTGAGCCGTTTCGTCTTGAAATGAAGCCTGGATGATGTTTTTTAATTTTTAAAATTTTTCTGCATTTATTTTTGAATTTTCTAACTCGGGTCGGGTTCGAACGGATAGGAAGGAAATTGTTTTTGTTCTCTATTTTTCGGCCTGTCTTAGCCCGTTTCGTATTGAAATGAAGCCTGGACGATGTTTTTTAATTTTTAAAATTTTTTTGCATTTATATTTGAATTTTCTATCTCGGGTTGGGTTCAAACGGATAGGGAGGAAACTTTTTTTATTCTCTATTTTTCGGCCTGTCCTGATCCGTTTCGTCTTGAAATGAAGCTTGGATGATGACTTTTAATTTTTAGAATTTTTTTGCAATTATTTTTGAATTTTCTAACTCGGGTCGGGTTCGAAAGGAAAGGAATGAATTTTTTTTTTCTCTATTTTTCGGCCTGTCCTGACCCGTTTCATCTTGAAATGAAGCCTGGATGATGTCTATTAATTTTTTGAATATTTTTGCATTTATTTTTGAATTTTCTAACTCGGGTCGGTCTAGAACGGATAGGGATTAAATTTTTTTTATTCTCTATTTTTCGGCCTGTCCTGAGCCGTTTCGTCTTGAAATGAAGCCTGGACGATGTTTTTTTAATTTTGAAAATTTTTCGGCATTTATATTTGAATTTTCTAACTCGGGTCGGGTTCGAACGGATAGGAAGGAAATTATTTTTCTTCTCTATTTTTCGGCCTGTCTTAGCCCGTTTCGTCTTGAAATGAAGCCTTGACGATGTTTTTTTAATTTTGAAAATTTTTCTGCATTTATATTTGAATTTTCTAACTCGGGTCGGGTTCAAACGGATAGGGTGGAAATTTTTTTTATACTCTATTTTTCGGCCTGTCCTGACCCGTTTTGTCTTGAAATAAAGCCTGGATGATATTTTTTAATTTTTAAAATTTTTTTGCACTTATATTTGAATTTTCTAACTCGGGTCGGGTTCGAACGGATAGGAAGGAAATTATTTTTCTTCTCTATTTTTCGGCCTGTCTTAGCCCGTTTCGTCTTGAAATGAAGCCTGGGCGATGTTTTTTAATTCTTAAAATTTTTTTGCATTTATATTTGAATTTTTTAACTCGGATAGGAAGAAAATTTTCTTTCTTCTCTATTTTTCGGCCTGACTTCACCCGTTTCGTCTCGAAATGAAACCTGGATGATGTTTTTTAATTTTTAGAATTTTTTTCCATTTATTTTTGATTTTTCTAACTCGGGTCAGGTTCGAACGGATAGGAAGGAAATTATTTTTGTTCTCTATTTTCCGGCCTGTCCTGACCCGTTTCGTCTTGAAATGAAGCCTGGATGATGTTTTTTAATTTTTAAAATTTTTTTGCAATTATATTTGAATTTTTTAACTCGGGTCGGGTTCGAACAGATAGGAAGGAAATTATTTTTGTTGTCTATTTTTCGGCCTGTCTTGCCCCTTCAAGTCTTGAAATGAAGTCTAGCTGATATTTTTTAATTTTTAAAAAATTTTTGCATTTATATTTGAATTTTCTAACTCGGGTCGGGTTCGAACGGATAGGGAGGAAATTTTTTTTATTCTCTATTTTTTGGCCTGTCCTGACCCGTTTCGTCTTGAAATGAAGCCTGGATGATGTATTTTAATTTTTAAATTTTTTTTTCATTTATTTTTGAATTTTCTAACTCGAGACGGGTCGAACGGATAGGAAGAAATTTTTTTTTCTTCTCTATTTTTCGGCCTGACTTCACCAGTTTCGTCTCGAAATGAAGCCTGGACGATGTTTTTTTAATTTTGAAAATTTTTCTGCATTTATATTTGAATTTTCTAACTCGGGTCGGGTTCATACGAATAGGGAGGAAATTTTTTTTATTCTCTATTTTTCGGCCTGTCCTGACCCGTTTCGTCATGAAATGAAGCCTGGATGATGTTTTTTTAATTTTGAAAATTTTTCTGCATTTATATTTGAATTTTCTAACTCGGGTCGGGTTCATACGAATACGGAGGAAATTTTTTTTATTCTCTATTTTTCGGCCTGTCCTGACCCGTTTCGTCATGAAATGAAGCGTGGATTATGTTTTTTAATTTTTAAAATTTTTCTGCATTTATTTTTGAATTTTCTAACTCGGGTCGGGTTCGAACGGATAAAAAGGAAATTATTTTTTTTCTCTGTTTTTCGGCCTGTCTTAGCCCGTTTCGTCTTGAAATGAAGCCTGGACGATGTTTTTTTAATTTTGAAAATTTTTCTGCATTTATATTTGAATTTTCTAACTCGGGTCGGGTTCCAACGGATAGGGAGGAAATTTTTTTTATTCTCTATTTTTCGGCCTGTCCTGACCCGTTTCGTCTTGAAAAAAAGCCTGGATGATATTTTTTAATTTTTAAAATTTTTTTGCAATTATATTTGAATTTTTTGAATCGGGTCGGGTTCGAACAGATAGGAAGGAAATTATTTTTGTTCTCTATTTTTCGGCCTGTCTTGCCCCTTCAAGTCTTGAACTGAAGTCTGGCTGATATTTTTTAATTTTTAAAAATTTTTTGCATTTATATTTGAATTTTCTAACTCGGGTCGGGTTCGAACGGATAGGGAGGAAATTTTTTTTATTCTCTATTTTTTGGCCTTTCCTGACCCGTTTCGTCTTGAAATGAAGCCTGGATGATGTATTTTTATTTTTAAAGTTTTTTTTCATTTATTTTTGAATTTTCTAACTCGAGACGGGTCGAACGGATAGGAAGAAATTTTTTTTTCTTCACTATTTTTCGGCCTGACTTCACCCGTTTCATCTTGAAATGAAGCCTGGATGACGTCTATTAATTTTTAGAATTTTTTTGCATTTATTTTTGAATTTTCAAACATGGGTCGAGTTCGAACGGATGGGAAGGAAAATTTTTTTTTTCTCTATTTTTCGGCCTGTCTTGGCCCGTTTTGCCGTGAAATGAAGCTTGGACGATGTTTTTTAATTCCTAAAATTTTTTTTGCATTTATATTTGAATTTTCTAACTCGGGTCGGGTTCAAACGGATAGGGAGGAAATTTTTTTTACTCTCTATTTTTCGGCCAGTCCTGAGCCGTTTCGTCTTGAAATGAAGCTTGGATGGTGTTTTTTAATTTTTAAAATTTTTCTGCATTTGTTTTTGAATTTTCTAACTCGGGTCGGGTTCGAACGGATAGGAAGGAAATTGTTTTTGTTCTCTATTTTTCGGCCTGTCTTAGCCCGTTACGTATTGAAATGAGGCCAGGACGATGTTTTTTAATTTTTAAAATTTTTTTGCATTTATATTTGAATTTTCTATCTCGGGTCGGGTTCAAACGGATAGGGAGGAAATTTTTTTTATTCTCTATTTTTCGGCCTGTCCTGATCCGTTTCGTCTTGAAATGAAGCTTGGAAGATGGCTTTTAATTTTTAGAATTTTTTTGCAATTATTTTTGAATTTTCTAACTCGGGTCGGGTTCGAACGGAAAGGAATGAATTTTTATTTTCTCTATTTTTCGGCCTGTCTTGACCCGTTTCATCTTGAAATGAAGTCTGGATGATGTCTATTAATTTTTAGAATTTTTTTGCATTTATTTTTGAATTTTCTAACTCGGGTCGGTTTAGAACGGATAGGGATTAAATTTTTTTTATTCTCTATTTTTCGGCCTGTCCTGAGCCGTTTCGTCTTGAAATGAAGCCTGGACGATGTTTTTTTAATTTTGAAAATTTTTCGGCATTTATATTTGAATTTTCTAACTCGGGTCGGGTTCGAACGGATAGGAAGGAAATTATTTTTCTTCTCTATTTTTCGGCCTGTCTTTGCCCGTTTCGTCTTGAAATGAAGCCTTGACGATGTTTTTTTAATTTTGAAAATTTTTCTACATTTATATTTGAATTTTCTAACTCGGGTCGGGTTCGAATTGATAGGAAGGAAATTAATTTTGTTCTCTATTTTTCGGCCTGTCTTGGCCCATTTCGTCTTGAAATAAAGCTTGGATGATGTTTTTTAATTTTTAAATTTTTTTTGCATTTATATTTGAATTTTCTAACTCGGGTCGGGTTCGAACGGATAGGAAGGTAATTATTTTTTTTCTCTATTTTTGGGCCTGATTTAGCTCGTTTCGTCGTGAAACGAAGCCTGGACAATGTTTTTTAATTTTTAAAATTTTTTCGCATTGATATTTGAATTTTCTAACTCGGGTCGGGTTCAAACGGCCAGGGAGGAAATTTTTTTTATTCTCTATTTTTCGGCCTGTCCTGACCCGTTTCATCTTGAAATGAAGCCTGGATGACGTCTATTAGTTTTTAGAATTTTTTTGCATTTATTTTTGAATTTTCTAACTCGGGTCGGTTTAGAACGGATAGGGATTAAATTTTTTTTATTCTCTATTTTTCAGCCTGTCCTGACCCGTTTCGTCTTGAAATGAAGCCTGGATGATGTCTTTTAATTTTTAAAATATTTCTGCATTTATATTTGAATTTTTTAACTCGGGTCGGGTTCAAACGGATAGGGAGGAAATTTTTTTTATTCTCTATTTTTCGACCTGTCCTGACCCGTTTCGTCTTGAAATGAAGCCTGGATGATATTTTTTAATTTTTAAAATTTTTCTGCATTTATTTTTGAATTTTCTAACTCGGGTCGGGTTCGAACGGATAAGAAGGAAATTATTTTTGTTCTCTATTTTTCGGTCTATCTTAGCCCGTTTCGTCTTGAAATGAAGCCTGGACGATGTTTTTTAATTTTTAAAATATTTCTGCATTTATAATTGAATTTTTTAACTCGGGTCGGGTTCGAACGGATAGGGAGGAAATTTTTTTTATTCTCTATTTTCCGACCTGTCCTGACCCGTTTCGTCTTGAAATGAAGCCTGGATGATGTTTTTTAATTTTTAAAATTTTTCTGCATTTATTTTTGAATTTTCTAACTCGGGTCGGGTTCGAACGGATAAGAAGGAAATTATTTTTGTTCTCTATTTTTTGGTCTATCTTAGCCCGTTTCGTCTTGAAATGAAGCCTGGACGATGTTTTTTAATTTTTAAAATTTTTTTGCATTTATATTTGAATTTTCTAACTCGGGTCGGGTTCAAACGGATAGGGAGGAAATTTTTTTTACTCTCTATTTTTCGAACTGTCCTGACCCGTTTTGTCTTGAAATGAAGCCTGGATGATGTTTTTTAATTTTTAAAATTTTTCTGCATTTGTTTTTGAATTTTCTAACTCGGGTCGGGTTCGAACGGATAGGAAGGAAATTGTTTTTGTTCTCTATTTTTCGGCCTGTCTTAGCCCGTTACGTATTGAAATGCAGCCAGGACGATGTTTTTTAATATTTCAAATTTTTTTGCATTTATATTTGAATTTTCTATCTCGGGTCGGGTTCAAACGGATAGGGAGGAAATTTTTTTTATTCTCTATTTTTCGGCCTGTCCTGGTCCGTTTCGTCTTGAAATGAAGCTTGGATGATGGCTTTTAATTTTTAGAATTTTTTTGCAATTCTTTTTGAATTTTCTAACTCGGGTCGGGTTCGAACGGAAAGGAATGAATTTTTTTTTTCTCTATTTTTCGGCCTGTCTTGACCCGTTTCATCTTGAAATGAAGTCTGGATGATGTCTATTAATTTTTAGAATTTTTTTGCATTTATTTTTGAATTTTCTAACTCGGGTCGGTTTAGAACGGATAGGGATTAAATTTTTTTTATTCTCTATTTTTCGGCCTGTCCTGAGCCGTTTCGTCTTGAAATCAAGCCTGGATGATGTTTTTTTAATTTTGAAAATTTTTCGGCATTTATATTTGAATTTTCTAACTCGGGTCGGGTTCGAACGGATAGGAAGGAAATTATTTTTCTTCTCTATTTTTCGGCCTGTCTTAGCCCGTTTCGTCTTGAAATGAAGCCTTGACGATGTATTTTTAATTTTGGAAATTTTTCTACATTTATATTTGAATTTTCTAACTCGGGTCGGGTTCAAACGGATAGGGAGGAAATTTTTTTTATTCTCTATTTTTCGGCCTGTCCTGACCCGATTCGTCTTGAAATAAAGCCTGGATGATATTTTTTAATTTTTAAAATTCTTTTGCATTTATATTTGAATTTTCTAACTCGGGTCGGGTTTGAACGGATAGGAAGGAAATTATTTTTCTTCTCTATTTTTCGACCTGATTTGGCCCGTTTCGTCGGGAAATGAAGCCTGGACGATGTTTTTTAATTTTTAAATTTTTTTGCATTGATATTTGAATTTTCTAACTCGAGTCGGGTTCAAACGGACGGGGAGGAAATTTTTTTTATTCTCTATTTTTCGGCCTGTCCTGACCTGTTTCATCTTGAAATGAAGCCTGGATGACGTCTATTAATTTTTAGAATTTTTTTGCATTAATTTTTGAATTTTCTAACTCGGGTCGGTTCAGAACGGATAGGGATTAAATTTTTTTTATTCTCTATTTTTCAGCCTGTCCTGACCCGTTTCTTCTTGAAATGAAGCCTGGATGATGTCTTTTAATTTTTAAAATATTTCTGCATTTATATTTGAATTTTTTAACTCGGGTCGGGTTCGAACGGATAAGAAGGAAATTATTTTTGTTCTCTATTTTTCGGTCTATCTTAGCCCGTTTCGTCTTGAAATGAAGCCTGGACGATGTTTTTTAATTTTTAAAATATTTCTGCATTTATAATTGAATTTTTTAACTCGGGTCGGGTTCGAACGGATAGGGAGGAAATTTTTTTTATTCTCTATTTTCCGACCTGTCCTGACCCGTTTCGTCTTGAAATGAAGCCTGGATGATGTTTTTTAATTTTTAAAATTTTTCTGCATTTATTTTTGAATTTTCTAACTCGGGTCGGGTTCGAACGGATAAGAAGGAAATTATTTTTGTTCTCTATTTTTCGGTCTATCTTAGCCCGTTTCGTCTTGAAATGAAGCCTGGACGATGTTTTTTAATTTTTAAAATTTTTTTGCATTTATATTTGAATTTTCTAACTCGGGTCGGGTTCAAACGGATAGGGAGGAAATTTTTTTTACTCTCTATTTTTCGAACTGTCCTGACCCGTTTTGTCTTGAAATGAAGCCTGGATGATGTTTTTTAATTTTTAAAATTTTTCTGCATTTGTTTTTGAATTTTCTAACTCGGGTCGGGTTCGAACGGATAGGAAGGAAATTGTTTTTGTTCTCTATTTTTCGGCCTGTCTTAGCCCGTTACGTATTGAAATGCAGCCAGGACGATGTTTTTTAATATTTCAAATTTTTTTGCATTTATATTTGAATTTTCTATCTCGGGTCGGGTTCAAACGGATAGGGAGGAAATTTTTTTTATTCTCTATTTTTCGGCCTGTCCTGGTCCGTTTCGTCTTGAAATGAAGCTTGGATGATGGCTTTTAATTTTTAGAATTTTTTTGCAATTCTTTTTGAATTTTCTAACTCGGGTCGGGTTCGAACGGAAAGGAATGAATTTTTTTTTTCTCTATTTTTCGGCCTGTCTTGACCCGTTTCATCTTGAAATGAAGTCTGGATGATGTCTATTAATTTTTAGAATTTTTTTGCATTTATTTTTGAATTTTCTAACTCGCGTCGGTTTAGAACGGATAGGGATTAAATTTTTTTTATTCTCTATTTTTCGGCCTGTCCTGAGCCGTTTCGTCCTGAAATCAAGCCTGGATGATGTTTTTTTAATTTTGAAAATTTTTCGGCATTTATATTTGAATTTTCTAACTCGGGTCGGGTTCGAACGGATAGGAAGGAAATTATTTTTCTTCTCTATTTTTCGGCCTGTCTTAGCCCGTTTCGTCTTGAAATGAAGCCTTGACGATGTATTTTTAATTTTGGAAATTTTTCTACATTTATATTTGAATTTTCTAACTCGGGTCGGGTTCAAACGGATAGGGAGGAAATTTTTTTTATTCTCTATTTTTCGGCCTGTCCTGACCCGTTTCGTCTTGAAATAAAGCCTGGATGATATTTTTTAATTTTTAAAATTCTTTTGCATTTATATTTGAATTTTCTAACTCGGGTCGGGTTTGAACGGATAGGAAGGAAATTATTTTTCTTCTCTATTTTTCGACCTGATTTGGCCCGTTTCGTCGGGAAATGAAGCCTGGACGATGTTTTTTAATTTTTAAATTTTTTTGCATTGATATTTGAATTTTCTAACTCGAGTCGGGTTCAAACGGACGGGGAGGAAATTTTTTTTATTCTCTATTTTTCGGCCTGTCCTGACCTGTTTCATCTTGAAATGAAGCCTGGATGACGTCTATTAATTTTTAGAATTTTTTTGCATTAATTTTTGAATTTTCTAACTCGGGTCGGTTCAGAACGGATAGGGATTAAATTTTTTTTATTCTCTATTTTTCAGCCTGTCCTGACCCGTTTCTTCTTGAAATGAAGCCTGGATGATGTCTTTTAATTTTTAAAATATTTCTGCATTTATATTTGAATTTTTTAACTCGGGTCGGGTTCAAACGGATAGGGAGGAAATTTTTTTTATTCTCTATTTTTCGACCTGTCCTGACCCGTTTCGTCTTGAAATGAAGCCTGGATGATGTTTTTTAATTTTTAAAATTTTTCTGCATTTATTTTTGAATTTCTAACTCGGGTCGGGTTCGAACGGATAGGAAGGAAATTGTTTTTGTTCTCTATTTTTCGGCCTGTCTTAGCCCGTTACGTATTGAAATGAAGCCAGGATGATGTTTTTTAATTTTTAAAATTTTTTTGCATTTATATTTGAATTTTCTATCTCGGGTCGGGTTCAAACGGATAGGGAGGAAATTTTTTTTATTCTCTATTTTTCGGCCTGTCCTGATCCGTTTCGTCTTGAAATGAAGCTTGGATGATGGCTTTTAATTTTTAGAATTTTTTTGCAATTATTTTTGAATTTTCTAACTCGGGTCGGGTTCGAACGGAAAGGAATGAATTTTTTTTTTCTCTATTTTTCGGCCTGTCTTGACCCGTTTCATCTTGAAATGAAGTCTGGATGATGTCTATTAATTTTTAGAATTTTTTTGCATTTATTTTTGAATTTTCTAACTCGGGTCGGTTTAGAACGGATAGGGATTAAATTTTTTTTATTCTCTATTTTTCGGCCCGTCCTAAGCCGTTTCGTCATGAAATGAAGCCTGGACGATGTTTTTTCAATTTTGAAAATTTTTCGGCATTTATATTTGAATTTTCTAACTCGGGTCGGGTTCGAACGAATAGGAAGGAAATTATTTTTCTTCTCTATTTTTCGGCCTGTCTTTGCCCGTTTCGTCTTGAAATGAAGCCTTGACGATGTTTTTTTAATTTTGAAAATTTTTCTACATTTATATTTGAATTTTCTAACTCGGGTCGGGTTCAAACGGATAGGTAGGAAATTTTTTTTATTCTCTATTTTTCGGCCTGTCCTGACCCGTTTCGTCTTGAAATAAAGCCTGGATGATATTTTTTAATTTTTAAAATTTTTTTGCATTTATATTTGAATTTTCTAACTCGGGTCGGGTTTGAACGGATAGGAAGGAAATTATTTTTCTTCTCTATTTTTCGGCCTGATTTGGCCCGTTTCGTCGGGAAATGAAGCCTGGACGATGTTTTTTAATTTTTAAATTTTTTCGCATTGTTATTTGAATTTTCTAACTCGAGTCGGGTTCAAACGGACAGGGAGGAAATTTTTTTTATTCTCTATTTTTCGGCCTGTCCTGACCCGTTTCATCTTGAAATGAAGCCTGGATGACGTCTATTAATTTTTAGAATTTTTTTGCATTTATTTTTGAATTTTCTAACTCGGGTCGGGTTTGAACGGATAGGAAGGAAATTATTTTTCTTCTCTATTTTTCGGCCTGATTTGGCCCGTTTCGTCGGGAAATGAAGCCTGGACGATGTTTTTTAATTTTTAAATTTTTTTGCATTGATATTTGAATTTTCTAACTCGAGTCGGGTTCAAACGGACGGGGAGGAAATTTTTTTTATTCTCTATTTTTCGGCCTGTCCTGACCCGTTTCATCTTGAAATGAAGCCTGGATGACGTCTATTAATTTTTAGAATTTTTTTGCATTAATTTTTGAATTTTCTAACTCGGGTCGGTTCAGAACGGATAGGGATTAAATTTTTTTTATTCTCTATTTTTCAGCCTGTCCTGACCCGTTTCTTCTTGAAATGAAGCCTGGATGATGTCTTTTAATTTTTAAAATATTTCTGCATTTATATTTGAATTTTTTAACTCGGGTCGGGTTCAAACGGATAGGGAGGAAATTTTTTTTATTCTCTATTTTTCGACCTGTCCTGACCCGTTTCGTCTTGAAATGAAGCCTGGATGATGTTTTTTAATTTTTAAAATTTTTCTGCATTTATTTTTGAATTTTCTAACTCGGGTCGGGTTCGAACGGATAGGAAGGAAATTGTTTTTGTTCTCTATTTTTCGGCTTGTCTTAGCCCGTTACGTATTGAAATGAAGCCAGGATGATGTTTTTTAATTTTTAAAATTTTTTTGCATTTATATTTGAATTTTCTATCTCGGGTCGGGTTCAAACGGATAGGGAGGAAATTTTTTTTATTCTCTATTTTTCGGCCTGTCCTGATCCGTTTCGTCTTGAAATGAAGCTTGGATGATGGCTTTTAATTTTTAGAATTTTTTTGCAATTATTTTTGAATTTTCTAACTCGGGTCGGGTTCGAACGGAAAGGAATGAATTTTTTTTTTCTCTATTTTTCGGCCTGTCTTGACCCGTTTCATCTTGAAATGAAGTCTGGATGATGTCTATTAATTTTTAGAATTTTTTTGCATTTATTTTTGAATTTTCTAACTCGGGTCGGTTTAGAACGGATAGGGATTAAATTTTTTTTATTCTCTATTTTTCGGCCCGTCCTAAGCCGTTTCGTCTTGAAATGAAGCCTGGACGATGTTTTTTTAATTTTGAAAATTTTTCGGCATTTATATTTGAATTTTCTAACTCGGGTCGGGTTCGAACGGATAGGAAGGAAATTATTTTTCTTCTCTATTTTTCGGCCTGTCTTTGCCCGTTTCGTCTTGAAATGAAGCCTTGACGATGTTTTTTTAATTTTGAAAATTTTTCTACATTTATATTTGAATTTTCTAACTCGGGTCGGGTTCAAACGGATAGGTAGGAAATTTTTTTTATTCTCTATTTTTCGGCCTGTCCTGACCCGTTTCGTCTTGAAATAAAGCCTGGATGATATTTTTTAATTTTTAAAATTTTTTTGCATTTATTTTTGAATTTTCTAACTCGGGTCGGGTTTGAACGGATAGGAAGGAAATTATTTTTCTTCTCTATTTTTCAGCCTGATTTGGCCCGTTTCGTCGGGAAATGAAGCCTGGACGATGTTTTTTAATTTTTAAATTTTTTCGCATTGATATTTGAATTTTCTAACTCGAGTCGGGTTCAAACGGACAGGGAGGAAATTTTTTTTTATTCTCTATTTTTCGGCCTGTCCTGACCCGTTTCATCTTGAAATGAAGCCTGGATGACGTCTATTAATTTTTAGAATTTTTTTGCATTTATTTTTGAATTTTCTAACTCGGGTCGGTTTAGAACGGATAGGGATTAAATTTTTTTTATTCTCTATTTTTCAGCCTGTACTGACCCGTTTCTTCTTGAAATGAAGCCTGGATGATGTCTTTTAATTTTTAAAATATTTCTGCATTTATATTTGAATTTTTTAACTCGGGTCGGGTTCAAACGGATAGGGAGGAAATTTTTTTTATTCTCTATTTTTCGACCTGTCCTGACCCGTTTCGTCTTGAAATGAAGCCTGGATGATGTTTTTTAATTTTTAAAATTTTTCTGCATTTATTTTTGAATTTTCTAACTCGGGTCGGGTTCGAACGGATAAGAAAGAAATTATTTTTGTTCTCTATTTTTCGGTCTATCTTAGCCCGTTTCGTCTTGAAATGAAGCCTGGACGATGTTTTTTAATTTTTAAAATATTTCTGCATTTATATTTGAATTTTTTAACTCGGGTCGGGTTCAAACGGATAGGGAGGAAATTTTTTTTATTCTCTATTTTCCGACCTGTCCTGACCCGTTTCGTCTTGAAATGAAGCCTGGATGATGTTTTTTAATTTTTAAAATTTTTCTGCATTTATTTTTGAATTTTCTAACTCAGGTCGGGTTCGAACGGATAAGAAGGAAATTATTTTTGTTCTCTATTTTTCGGTTTATCTTAGCCCGTTTCGTCTTGAAATGAAGTCTGGACGATGTTTTTTAATTTTTAAAATTTTTTTGCATTTATATTTGAATTTTCTAACTCGGGTCGGGTTCAAACGGATAGGGAGGAAATTTTTTTTATTCTCTATTTTTCGAACTGTCCTGACCCGTTTTGTCTTGAAATGAAGCCTGGATGATCTCTTTTAATTTTTAGAATTTTTTTGCATTTATTTTTGAATTTTCAAACTCGGGTCGAGTTCGAACGGATGGGAAGGAAAATTTTTTTTTCTCTATTTTTCGGCCTGTCTTGGCCCGTTTTGCCGTGAAATGAAGCTTGGACGATGTTTTTTAATTCCTAAATTTTTTTTTGCATTTATATTTGAATTTTCTAACTCGGGTCGGGTTCAAACGGATAGGGAGGAAATTTTTTTTACTGTCTATTTTTCGGCCTATCCTGAGCCGTTTCGTCTTGAAATGAAGCCTGGATGGTGTTTTTTAATTTTTAAAATTTTTCCGCATTTGTTTTTGAATTTTCTAACTCGGGTCGGGTTCGAACGGATGGGAAGGAAATTGTTTTTGTTCTCTATTTTTCGGCCTGTCTTAGCCCGTTACGTATTGAAATGAAGCCAGGACGATGTTTTTTAATTTTTAAAATTTTTTTGCATTTATATTTGAATTTTCTATCTCGGGTCGGGTTCAAACGGATAGGGATTAAATTTTTTTTATTCTCTATTTTTCAGCCTGTCCTGACCCGTTTCGTCTTGAAATGAAGCCTGGATGATGTCTTTTAATTTTTAAAATATTTCTGCATTTATATTTGAATTTTTTAACTCGGGTCGGGTTCAAACGGATAGGGCGGAAATTTTTTTTATTCTCTATTTTTCGACCTGTCCTGACCCGTTTCGTCTTGAAATGAAGCCTGGATGATGTTTTTTAATTTTTAAAATTTTTCTGCATTTATTTTTGAATTTTCTAACTCGGGTCGGGTTCGAACGGATAAGAAGGAAATTATTTTTGTTCTCTATTTTTCGGTCTATCTTAGCCCGTTTCGTCTTGAAATGAAGCCTGGACGATGTTTTTTAATTTTTAAAATATTTCTGCATTTATATTTGAATTTTTTAACTCGGGTCGGGTTCAAACGGATAGGGAGGAAATTTTTTTTATTCTCTATTTTCCGACCTGTCCTGACCCGTTTCGTCTTGAAATGAAGCCTGGATGATGTTTTTTAATTTTTAAAATTTTTCTGCATTTATTTTTGAATTTTCTAACTCGGGTCGGGTTCGAACGGATAAGAAGGAAATTATTTTTGTTCTCTATTTTTCGGTCTATCTTAGCCCGTTTCGTCTTGAAATGAAGCCTGGACGATGTTTTTTAATTTTTAAAATTTTTTTGCATTTATATTTGAATTTTCTAACTCGGGTCGGGTTCAAACGGATAGGGAGGAAATTTTTTTTATTCTCTATTTTTCGAACTGTCCTGACCCGTTTTGTCTTGAAATGAAGCCTGGATGATCTCTTTTAATTTTTAGAATTTTTTTACATTTATTTTTGAATTTTCAAACTCGGGTCGAGTTCGAACGGATGGGAAGGAAAATTTTTTTTTCTCTATTTTTCGGCCTGTCTTGGCCCGTTTTGCCGTGAAATGAAGCTTGGACGATGTTTTTTAATTCCTAAAATTTTTTTTGCATTTATATTTGAATTTTATAACTCGGGTCGGGTTCAAACGGATAGGGAGGAAATTTTTTTTACTCTCTATTTTTCGGCCTGTCCTGAGCCGTTTCGTCTTGAAATGAAGCCTGGATGGTGTTTTTTAATTTTTAAAATTTTTCCGCATTTGTTTTTGAATTTTCTAACTCGGGTCGGGTTCGAACGGATAGGAAGGAAATTGTTTTTGTTCTCTATTTTTCGGCCTGTCTTAGCCCGTTACGTATTGAAATGAAGCCAGGACGATGTTTTTTAATTTTTAAAATTTTTTTGCATTTATAATTGAATTTTCTATCTCGGGTCGGGTTCAAACGGATAGGGAGGAAATTTTTTTTATTCTCTATTTTTCGGCCTGTCCTGATCCGTTTCGTCTTGAAATGAAGCTTGGATGATGGCTTTTAATTTTTAGAATTTTTTTGCAATTATTTTTGAATTTTCTAACTCGGGTCGGGTTCGAACGGAAAGGAATGAATTTTTTTTTTCTCTATTTTTCGGCCTGTCTTGACCCGTTTCATCTTGAAATGAAGTCTGGATGATGTCTATTAATTTTTAGAATTTTTTTGCATTTATTTTTGAATTTTCTAACTCGGGTCGGTTTAGAATGGATAGGGATTAAATTTTTTTTATTCTCTATTTTTCGGCCTGTCCTGAGCCGTTTCGTCTTGAAATGAAGCCTGGACGATGTTTTTTTAATTTTGAAAATTTTTCGGCATTTATATTTGAATTTTCTAACTCGGGTCGGGTTAGAACGGATAGGAAGGAAATTATTTTTCTTCTCTATTTTTCGGCCTGTCTTAGCCCGTTTCGTCTTGAAATGAAGCCTTGACGATGTTTTTTTAATTTTTGAAATTTTTCTACATTTATATTTGAATTTTCTAACTCGGGTCGGGTTCAAACGGATAGGGAGGAAATTTTTTTTATTCTCTATTTTTCGGCCTGTCCTGACCCGTTTCGTCTTGAAATAAAGCCTGGATGATATTTTTTAATTTTGAAAATTCTTTTGCATTTATATTTGAATTTTCTAACTCGGGTCGGGTTTGAACGGATAGGAAGGAAATTATTTTTCTTCTCTATTTTTCGGCCTGATTTGGCCCGTTTCGTCAGGAAATGAAGCCTGGACGATGTTTTTTAATTTTTAAATTTTTTTGCATTGATATTTGAATTTTCTAACTCGAGTCGGGTTCAAACGGACGGGGAGGAAATTTTTTTTATTCTCTATTTTTCGGCCCGTCCTGACCCGTTTCATCTTGAAATGAAGCCTGGATGACGTCTATTAATTTTTAGAATTTTTATGCATTTATTTTTGAATTTTCTAACTCGGGTCGGTTTAGAACGGATAGGGATTAAATTTTTTTTATTCTCTATTTTTCAGCCTGTCCTGACCCGTTTCGTCTTGAAATGAAGCCTGGATGATGTCTTTTAATTTTTAAAATATTTCTGCATTTATATTTGAATTTTTTAACTCGGGTCGGGTTCAAACGGATAGGGAGGAAATTTTTTTTATTCTCTATTTTTCAGCCTGTCCTGACCCGTTTCGTCTTGAAATGAAGCCTGGATGATGTTTTTTAATTTTTAAAATTTTTCTGCATTTATTTTTGAATTTTCAAACTCGGGTCGGGTTCGAACGGATAGGAAGGAAATTATTTTTCTTCTCTTTTTTTCGGCCTGTCTTAGCCCGTTTCGTCTTGAAATGAAGCCTTGACGATGTTTTTTTAATTTTGAAAATTTTTCTGCATTTATATTTGAATTTTCTAACTCAGGTCGGGTTCAAACGGATAGGGAGAAAAATTTTTTTATTCTCTATTTTTCGGCCTGTCCTGACCCGTTTCGTCTTGAAATAAAGCCTGGATGATGTTTTTTAATTTTTAAAATTTTTTTGCATTCATATTTGAATTTTCTAACTCGGGTCGGGTTCGAACGGATAGGAAGGAAATTATTTTTCTTCTCTATTTTTCAGCCTGATTTGGCCCGTTTCGTCGTGAAATGAAGCTTGGACGATGTTTTTTAATTTTTAAATTTTTTTTGCATTGATATTTGAATTTTCTAACTCGGGTCGGGTTCAAACGGACAGGGAGGAAATTTTTTTTATTCTCTAGTTTTCGGCCTGTCCTGACCCGTTTCATCTTGAAATGAAGCCTGGATGATGTTTATTAATTTTTAGAATTTTTTTGCATTTATTTTTGAATTTTCTAACTCGGGTCAATTTAGAACGGATAGGGATTAAATTTTTTTTCTTCTCTATTTTTCAGCCTGTCCTGACCCGTTTCGTCTTGAAATGAAGTCTGGATGATGTCTTTTAATTTTTAAAATTTTTCTGCATTTATATTTGAATTTTCTAACTCGGGTCGGGTTCAAACGGATAGGGAGGAAATTTTTTTTATTCTCTATTTTTGGCCTCTCCTGACCCGTTTCGTCTTGAAATGAAGCCTGGATGATGTTTTTTAATTTTTAAAATTTTTCTGCATTTATTTTTGAATTTTCTAACTCGGGTCGAGTTCGAACGGATAAGAAGGAAATTATTTTTGTTCTCTATTTTTCGGTCTGTCTTAGCCCGTTTCATCTTGAAATGAAGCCTGAACGATGTTTTTTAATTTTTAAAATTTTTTTGCATTTATATTTGAATTTTCTAACTGGAGTCGGGTTCAAACGGATAGGCAGGAAATTTTTTTTATTCTCTATTCTTCGACCTGTCCTGACCCGTTTTGTCTTGAAATGAAGCCTGGATGATGTCTTTTAATTTTTAGAATTTTTTTGCATTTATTTTTGAATTTTCAAACTCGGGTCGGGTTCGAACGGATAGGAAGGAAAAAATTTTTTTCTCTATTTTTCGGCCTGTCTTGGCCCGTTTTGCCCTGAAATGAAGCTTGGACGATGTTTTTTAATTCTTATAATTTTTTTTGCATTTATATTTGAATTTTCTAACTCGGGTCGGGTTCAAACGGATAGGGAGGAAATTTTTTTTACTCTCTATTTTTCGGCCTCTCCTGAGCCGTTTCGTCTTCAAATGAAGCCTGGATGATGTTTTTTAATTTTTAAAATTTTTCTGCATTTGTTTTTGAATTTTCTAACTCGGGTCGGGTTCGAACGGATAGGAAGGAAATTGTTTTTGTTCTCTATTTTTCGGCCTGTCTTAGCCCGTTTCGTATTGAAATGAAGCCTGGACGATGTTTTTTAATTTTTAAAATTTTTTTGCATTTATATTTGAATTTTCTATCTCGGGTCGGGTTCAAACGGATAGGGAGGAAATTTTTTTTATTCCCCATTTTTCGGCCTGTCCTGATCCGTTTCGTCTTGAAATGAAGCATGGATGATGACTTTTAATTTTTAGAATTTTTTTGCAATGATTTTTGAATTTTCTAACTCGGGTCGGGTTCGAACGGAAAGGAAGGAATTTTCTTTTTCACTATTTTTCGGCCTATCTTGGCCCGTTTTGCCGCGAAATGAACCTTGGACGATGTTTTTTAATTTTTAAAATTCTTTTTGCATTTATATTTGAATTTTCTAACTCGGGTCGGATTCAAACGGATTGGGAGGAAATTTTTTTCTCTATTTTTAGGCCTGTCCTGACCCGTTTCGTATTGAAAAGAAGCCTGGATGATGTTTTTTAATTTTTAAAATTTTTTTGCATTTATATTTGAATTTTCTAACTCGGGTCGGGTTCGAACGGATAGGATGGAAATTATTTTTCTTCTCTATTTTTCAGCCTGATTTGGCCCGTTTCGTCGTGAAATGAAACCTGGACGATGTTTTTTAATTTTTAAATTTTTTTTGCATTTATTTTTGAATTTTCTAACTCGGGTCGGGTTCGAATTGATAGGAAGGAAATTAATTTTGTTCTCTATTTTTCGGCCTGTCTTGGCCCATTTCGTCTTGAAATAAAGCTTGGATGATGTTTTTTAATTTTTAAATTTTTTTTTGCATTTATATTTGAATTTTCTAATTCGAGTCGGGTTCAAACAGATAGGGATGAAATTCTTTTTATTTTCTATTTTTCGGCCTGTCCTGACCCGTTTCGTCTTGAAATGAATCCTAGATGATGTTTTTTTAATTTTTAAAATTTTTCTGCATTTATTTTTGAATTTTCTTACTCGGGTCGGGTTCGAACGGATAAGAAGGAAATTATTTTTGTTCTCTTTTTTTCGGCCTGTCTTAGCCCGTTTCGTCTTGAAATGAAGCTTGGATGATGTTTTTTAATTTTAAAAATTTTTCTGCATTTATATTTGAATTTTCTAACTTGGGTCGGGTTCAAACGGATAGGGAGGAAATTTTTTTTATTCTCTATTTTTCGGCCTGTCCTGACCCGTTTCGTCTCGAAATGAAACCTGGATGATGTTTTTTAATTTTTAGAATTTTTTTCCATTTATTTTTGAATTTTCTAACTCGGGTCAGGTTCGAACGGATAGGAAGGAAATTATTTTTGTTCTCTATTTTTCGGATTGTCTTGGCCCGTTAAGTCTTGAAATGAAGTCTGGATGATATTTTTTAATTTTTAAAATTTTTTTGCATTTATATTTGAATTGTCTAACTCGGGTCGGGTTCGAACGGATAGGAAGGAAAATTTTTTTTTCTCTATTTATCGGTTTGTCTTGGCCCGTTTCGTCGTGAAATGACGCCTAGACGATGTTTTTTAATTTTTAAAATTTTTTTGCATTTATATTTAATTTTCTAACACGGGTCGGGTTCAAACGGATAGGGAGGAAATTTTTTTTATTCTCTATTTTCCGGCCTATCCTGACCCGTTTCGTCTTGAAATGAAGCCTGGATGATGTTTTTTAATTTTGAAAATTTTTTTGCAATTATATTTGAATTTTTTAACTCGGGTCGGGTTCGAACAGATAGGAAGGAAATTATTTTTGTTCTCTATTTTTCGGCCTGTCTTGCCCCTTCAAGTCTTGAAATGAAGTCTGGCTGATATTTTTTAATTTTTAAAAATTTTTTGCATTTATATTTGAATTTTCTAACTCGGGTTGGGTTCGAACGGATGGGGAGGAAATTTTTTTTATTCTCTATTTTTTGGCCTGTCCTGACCCGTTTCGTCTTGAAATGAAGCCTGGATGATGTATTTTAATTTTTAAATTTTTTTTTCATTTATTTTTGAATTTTCTAACTCGAGACGGGTCGAACGGATAGGAAGAAATTTTTTTTTCTTCTCTATTTTTCGGCCTGACTTCACCCGTTTCGTCTCAAAATGAAGCCTGGACGATGTTTTTTTAATTTTGAAAATTTTTCTGCATTTATATTTGAATTTTCTAACTCGGGTCGGGTTCATACGAATAGGGAGGAAATTTTTTTTATTCTCTATTTTTCAGCCTGTCCTGACCCGTTTCGTCATGAAATGAAGCCTGGATGATGTTTTTTAATTTTTAAAATTTTTCTGCATTTATTTTTGAATTTTCTAACTCGGGTCGGGTTCGAACGGATAAAAAGGAAATTATTTTTGTTCTCTATTTTTCGGCCTGTCTTAGCCCGTTTCGTCTTGAAATGAAGCCTGGACGATGTTTTTTAATTTTTAAAATTTTTTTGCATTTACATTTGAAATTTCTAACTCGGGTCAGGTTCAAACGGATTGGAAGGAAATTTTTTTTTCTCTGTTTTCCGGCCTGTCCTGACCCGTTTCGTCTTGAAATGAAGCCTGGATGACGTTTTTTAATTTTTAAAATTTTTCTGCATTTATTTTTGAATTTTCTAACTCGGGTCGGGTTCGAACGGATAAGAAGGAAATTATTTTTGTTCTCTATTTTTCGGCCTGTCTTCGCCCGTTTTGTTTCGAAATGAAACCTGGATGATGTTTTTTAATTTTTAGAATTTTTTTCCATTTATTTTTGAATTTTCTAACTCGGGTCGGGTTCGAACGGATAGGAAGGAAATTATTTTTGTTCTCTATTTTTCAGCCTGTCTTGGCCTATTTCATCTCGAAATAAAGCCTGGATGATGTTTTTTAATTTTTAAAATTTTTCTGCATTTATATTTGAATTTTCTAACTTGGGTCGGGTTCATACGGATAGGGAGGAAATTTTTTTTATTCTCTATTTTTCGGCCTGTCCTGACCCGTTTCGTCTTGAAATGAAGCCTGGATGATGTTTTTTAATTTTTAAAATTTTTCTGCATTTATTTTTGAATTTTCTAACTCGGGTCGGGTTCGAACGGATAGGAAGGAATTTGTTTTAGTCCTCTATTTTTCGGCCTGTCTTAGCCCGTTTCGTCTTGCAATAAAGCCTGGACGATGTTTTTTAATTTTTAAAATTTTTTTGCATTTATATTTGAATATTTTAACTCGGCTCGGGTTCAAACGGATAGGGATTAAATTTTTTTTATTCTCTATTTTTCGGCCTATCCTGACCCGTTTCGTCTTGAAATGAAGCCTGGATGAAGTCTTTTAATTTTTTAAATTTTTTTTCAATTATTTTTGAATTTTCAAACTCGGGACAGGTCGAACGGATAGGAAGAAAATTTTCTTTCTTCTCTATTTTTCGGCCTGACTTCACCCGTTTCGTCTTGAAATGAAACCTAGATGATGATTTTTTATTTTTAGAATTTTTTTCCATTTATTTTTGTATTTTCTAACTCGGGTCAGGTTTGAACGGATAGGAAGGAAATTATTTTTGTTCTCTATTTTTCGGACTGTCTTGGCCCGTTAAGTCTTGAAATGAAGTCTGGATGATATTTTTTAATTTTTAAAATTTTTTTGCATTTATATTTGAATTATCTAACTCGGGTCCGGTTCGAACGGATAGGAAGGAAAATTTTTTTTTCTCTATTTATCGGTTTGTCTTGGCCCGTTTCGTCGTGAAATGAAGCCTAGACGATGTTTTTTAATTTTTAAAATTTTTTTGCATTTATATTTAATTTTCTAACACGGGTCGGGTTCAAACGGATAGGGAGGAAATTTTTTTTATACTCTATTTTCCGGCCTGTCCTAACCCGTTTCGTCTTGAAATGAAGCCTGGATGATGTTTTTTAATTTTGAAAATTTTTTGCAATTATATTTGAATTTTTTAACTCGGGTCGGGTTCGAACAGATAGGAAGGAAATTATTTTTGTTCTCTATTTTTCGGCCTGTCTTGCCCCTTCAAGTCTTGAAATGAAGTTTGGCTGATATTTTTTAATTTTTTAAAATTTTTTGCATTTATATTTGAATTTTCTAACTCGGGTCGGGTTCGAACGGATAGGGAGGAAATTTTTTTTATTCTATATTTTTTGGCCTGTCCTGACCCGTTTCGTCTTGAAATGAAGCCTGGATGATGTATTTTAATTTTTAAATTTTTTTTTTCATTTATTTTTGAATTTTCTAACTCGAGACGGGTCGAACGGATAGGAATAAATTTTTTTTTCTTCTCTATTTTTCGGCCTGACTTCACCCGTTTCGTCTCGAAATGAAGCCTGGACGATGTTTTCTTAATTTTGAAAATTTTTCTGCATTTATATTTGAATTTTCTAACTCGGGTCGGGTTCATACGAATAGGGAGGAACTTTTTTTTATTCTCTATTTTTCGGCCTGTCCTGACCCGTTTCGTCATGAAATGAAGCCTGGATGATGTTTTTTAATTTTTAAAATTTTTCTGCATGTATTTTTGAATTTTCTAACTCGGGTCGGGTTCGAACGGATAAAAAGGAAATTATTTTTCTTCTCTATTTTTCGGCCTGTCTTAGCCCGTTTCGTCTTGAAATGAAGCCTGGACGATGTTTTTTAATTTTTAAAATTTTTTTGCATTTACATTTGAAATTTCTAACTCGGGTCGGGTTCAAACGGATTGGGAGGAAATTTTTTTTTTCTCTGTTTTCCGGCCTGTCCTGACCCGTTTCGTCTTGAAATGAAGCCTGGATGACGTTTTTTAATTTTTAAAATTTTTCTGCATTTATTTTTGAATTTTCTAACTCGGGTCGGGTTCGAACGGATAAGAAGGAAATTATTTTTGTTCTCTATTTTTCGGCCTGTCTTAGCCCGTTTCGTTTCGAAATGAAACCTGATGATGTTTTTTAATTTTTAGAGTTTTTTTCCATTTATTTTTGAATTTTCTAACTCGGGTCGGGTTCGAACGGATAGGAAGGAATTTATTTTTGTTCTCTATTTTTCAACCTATCTTGGCCCATTTCGTCTCGAAATAAAGCCTGGATGATGTTTTTTAATTTTTAAAATTTTTTTGCATTTATATTTGAATTTTCTAACTCGGGTCGGGTTCGAACGGATAGGAAGGAAATTATTTTTCTTCTGTATTTTTCGGCCTGATTTGGCCAGTTTCGTCGTGAAATGAAGCCTGGACGATGTTTTTTAATTTTTAAAATTTTTTTGCATTGATATTTGAATTTTCTAACTCGGGTCGGGTTCAAACGGACAGGGAGGAAATTTTTTTTATTCTCTATTTTTCGGCCTGTCCTGACCCGTTTCATCTTAAAATGAAGCCTGGATGATGTCTATTAATTTTTAGAATTTTTTCGCATTTATTTTTGAATTTTCTAACTCGGGTCGGTTTAGAACGGATAGGAAGGAAAATTTTTTTTTCTATTTTTCGGCCTGTCTTGGCCCGTTTTGCCGTGAAATGAAGCTTGGACGATGTTTTTTAATTTTTAAATTTTTTTTTGCATTTATATTTGAATTTTCTAACTCGAGTCGGGTTCAAACAGATAGGGATGAAATTCTTTTTATTTTCTATTTTTCGTCCTGTCCTGACCCGTTTCGTCTTGAAATGAAGCCTGGATGATGTTTTTTAATTTTAAAAATTTTTCTGCATTTATTTTTGAATTTTCTAACTCGGGTCGGGTTCGAACGGATAAGAAGGAAATTATTTTTGTTCTCTATTTTTCGGCCTGTCTTAGCCCGTTTCGTCTGGAAATGAAGCCTGGACGATGTTTTTTTAATTTTGAAAATTTTTATGCATTTATATTTGAATTTTCTAACTCGAGTCGGGTTCAAACGGATAGGGAGGAAATTTTTTTTATTATCTATTTTTAGGCCTGTCCTGACCCGTTTCGGCTTGAAATGAACCCTGGATGATGTTTTTTAATTTTTAAAATTTTTCTGCATTTATTTTTGAATTTTCTAACTCGGGTCGGGTTCGAACGGATAGGAAGGAAATTGTTTCAGTTCTCTATTTTTCGGCCTGTCTTAGCCCGTTTCGTCTTGAAATGAAGCCTGGACGATGTTTTTTAATTTTTAAAATTTTTTTTGCATTTATATTTGAATTTTCTGACCCGGGTCGGGTTCAAACGGATAGGGATTAAATTTTTTTTATTTTCTACTTTTCGGCCTGTCCTGACCCGTTTCGTCATGAAATGAAGCCTGGATGATGTTTTTTAATTTTTAAAATTTTTCTGCATTTATTTTTGAATTTTCTAACTCGGGTCGGGTTCGAACGGATAAGAAGGAAATTATTTTTGTTCTCTATTTTTCGGCCTGTCTTAGCCCGTTTCGTCTTGAAATGTAGCCTGGACGATGTTTTTTAATTTTTAAAATTTTTTTGCATTTATATTTGAATTTTCTAACTCAGGTCGGGTTCAAACGGATAGGGAGGAAATTTTTTTTATTCTCTATATTTTGGCCTGTCCTGACCCGTTTTGTCTTGAAATGAAGCCTGGATGATGTCTTTTAATTTTTAGAATTTTTTTTCATTTATTTTTGAATTTTCAAACTCGAGTCGGGTTCGAACGGATAGGAATGAAATTTTTTTTTTCTCTATTTTTCGGCCTGTCTTGGCCCGTTTTGCCGTGAAATGAAGCTTGGATGATGTTTTTTAATTTCTAAATTTTTTTTTGCATTTATATTTGAATTTTCTAACTCGGGTCGGGTTCAAACGGATAGGGAGGAAATTTTTTCTATTCTCTATTTTTCGTCATGTCCTGAGCCGTTTCGTCTTGAAATGAAGCCTGGATGATATTTTTTAATTTTTAAAATTTTTCTGCATTTATTTTTGAATTTTCAAACTCGGGTCGGGTTCGAACAGATAGGAAGGAATTTGTTTTAGTCCTCTATTTTTCGGCCTGTCTTAGCCCGTTTCGTCTTGAAATGAAGCCTGGACGATGTTTTTTAATTTTTAAAATTTTTTTGCATTTATATTTGAATTTTCTAACTCGGGTCGGGTTCAAACGGATAGGGATTAAAGTTTTTTTTATTCTCTATTTTTCGGCCTGTCCTGACCCGTTTCGTCTTGAAATGATGCCTGGATGATGTCTTTTAATTTTTAAAATTTTTTTTCAATTATTTTTGAATTTTCTAGCTCGGGACGGGTCGAACGGATAGGGTGAAAATTTTCTTTCTTCTCTATTTTTCGGCCTGACTTCACCCGTTTCGTCTCGAAATGAAACTTGGATGATGTTTTTTAATTTTTAGAATTTTTTTCCATTTATTTTTGAATTTTCTAACTCGGGTCAGATTCGAACGGATAGGAAGGAAATTATATTTGTTCTCTATTTTTCAGACTGTCTTGGCCCGTTAAGTCTTGAAATGAAGTCTGGATGATATTTTTTAATTTTTAAAATTTTTTTGCATTTATATTTGAATTGTCTAACTCGGGTCGGGTTCGAACGGATAGGAAGGAAAATTTTTTTTTCTCTATTTATCGGTTTGTCTTGGCCCGTTTCGTCGTGAAATGAAGCCTAGACGATGTTTTTTAATTTTTAAAATTTTTTTGCATTTATATTTAATTTTCTAACACGGGTCGGGTTCAAACGGATAGGGAGGAAATTTTTTTTATTCTCTATTTTCCGGCCAGTCCTGACCCGTTTCGTCTTGAAATGAAGCCTGGATGATGTTTTTTAATTTTGAAAATTTTTCTGCATTTATTTTTGAATTTTTTAACTCGGGTCGGGTTCGAACGGATAGGAAGGAATTTGTTTTAGTCCTCTATTTTTCGGCCTGTCTTAGCCCGTTTCATCTTGAAATGAAGCGTGGACGATGTTTTTTAATTTTTAAAATTTTTTTGCATTTATATTTGAATTTTCTAACTCGGGTCGGGTTCAAACGGACTGGGATTAAATTTTTTTTATTCTCTATTTTTCAGCCTGTCCTGACCCGTTTCGTCTTGAAATGAAGCCAGGATGATGTCTTTTAATTTTTAAAATTTTTTTTCAATTATTTTTGAATTTTCTAACTCGGGACAGGTCGAAAGGATAGGAAGAAAATTTTCTTTCTTCTCTATTTTTCGGCCTAACTTCACCCGTTTCGTCTCGAAATGAAACCTGGATAATATTTTTTAATTTTTAGAATTTTTTTCCATTTATTTTTGAATTTTCTAACTCGGGTCAGGTTCGAACGGATAGGAAGGAAATTATTTTTGTTCTTTATTTTTTGGATTGTCTTGGCCCATTAAGTCTTGAAATGAAGTCAGGATGATATTTTTTAATTTTTAAAATTTTTTTGCATTTATATTTGAATTGTCTAACTCGGGTCGGGTTCGAACGGATAGGAAGGAAAATTTTTTTTTTCTCTATTTATCGGTTTGTCTTGGCCCGTTTCGTCGTGAAATGAAGCCTAGACGATGTTTTTTAATTTTTAAATTTTTTTTGCATTTATATTTAATTTTCTAACACGGGTCGGGTTCAAACGGATAGGGCGGAAATTTTGTTATTCTCTATTTTCCGGCCTGTCCTGACCCGTTTCGTCTTGATATGAAGCCTGGATGATGTTTTTTAATTTTGAAAATTTTTGCGATTATATTTGAATTTTTTAACTCGGGTCGGGTTCGAACAGATAGGAAGGAAATTATTTTTGTTCTCTATTTTTCGGCCTGTCTTGCCCCTTCAAGTCTTGAAATGAAGTCTGGCTGATATTTTTTAATTTTAAAAAAATTTTTGCATTTATATTTGAATTTTCTAACTCGGGTCGAGTTCGAACGGATAGGGAGGAAATTTTTTTTATTCTCTATTTTTTGGCCTGTCCTGACCCGTTTCGTCTTGAAATGAAGCCTTGATGATGTATTTTAATTTTTAAATTTTTTTTTCATTTATTTTTGAATTTTCTAACTCGAAACGGGTCGAACGGATAGGAAGAAATTTTTTTTTCTTCTCTATTTTTCGGCCTGACTTCACCCGTTTCGTCTCGAAATGAAGACTGGACGATGTTTTTTAATTTTGAAAATTTTTCTGCATTTATACTTGAATTTTCTGACTCGGGTCGGGTTCATACGAATAGGGAGGAAATTTTTTTTATTCTCTATTTTTCGGCCTGTCCTGACCCGTTTCGTCATGAAATGAAGCCTGGATGATGTTTTTCGCCCCTCAACCGCGTTTGGGGTCTTCCTCATCCATAATCCAAGGCCACTGTTTGATGGAAGTCTTTTATATTGTGGAAGGTCCCTCTACCTCATGAAATCCATATCCAATATCCGGTCTTTTGTTTTTTTTGAGAAGGTCCCATATGTGGGGATAGATGGAGGTTCTATCGGCCTCCTCGTAACTTGGCCATGGTCTTTTCCAAACATTTTTAAAAATGTCTTCCATTTCTTGCCTCGTTCGAAGGGGGGAATCGAGCCTCAAAGCATCCACGATTTCCCC
Source organism: Quercus robur (assembly GCF_932294415.1). Taxonomy (NCBI): domain Eukaryota; kingdom Viridiplantae; phylum Streptophyta; class Magnoliopsida; order Fagales; family Fagaceae; genus Quercus; species Quercus robur. Next base: position 28,673,251 of record NC_065539.1, on the reverse strand, counting down.
GTCGCGAATCCGTCCGATATTATTTTTCTGCATTTATTTTTGAATTTTCTAACTCGGGTCGGGTTCGAACGGATAAAAAGGAAATTATTTTTGTTCTCTATTTTTCGGCCTGTCTTAGCCCGTTTCGTCTTGAAATGAAGCTTGAATGATGTTTTTTAATTTTTAAAATTTTTTTGCATTAATATTTGAAATTTGTAACTCGGGTTGGTTTCAAACGGATTGGGAGGAAATTTTTTTTTCTCCGTTTTCCGGCCTGTCCTGACCTGTTTCGTCTTGAAATGAAGCCTGGATGACGTTTTTTAATTTTTAAAATTTTTCTGCATTTATTTTTGAATTTTCTAACTCGGGTCGGGTTCGAACAGATAAGAAGGAAATTATTTTTGCTCTCTATTTTTCGGCCTGTCTTAGCCCGTTTCGTCTCGAAATGAAACCTGGATGATATTTTTTAATTTTTAGAATTTTTTTCCATTTATTTTTGAATTTTCTAACTCGGGTCGGGTTCGAACGGATAGGAAGGCAATTATTTTTGTTCTCTATTTTTCAGCCTGTCTTGGCCCATTTCGTCTCGAAATAAAGCCTGGATGATGTTTTTTAAGTTTTAAAATTTTTTTGCATTTATATTTGAATTTTCTAACTCGGGTCGGGTTCGAACGGATAGGAAGGAAATTATTTTTCTTCTCTATTTTTCGGCCTGATTTGGCCAGTATCGTCGTGAAATGAAGCCTGGACGTTGTTTTTTAATTTTTAAAATTTTTTTGCATTGATATTTGAATTTTCTAACTCGGGTCGGGTTCAAACGGACAGGGAGGAAATTTTTTTTATTCTCTATTTTTCGGCCAATCCTGACCCGTTTCATCTTGAAATGAAGCCTGGATGATGTCTATTAATTTTTAGAAGTTTTTTTGCACTAATTTTTGAATTTTCTAACTCGGGTCGGTTTAGAACGGATAGGAAGGAAAATTTTTTTTTTCTATTTTTCGCCCTGTCTTGGCCCGTTTTGCCGTGAAATGAAGCTTGGACGATGTTTTTTAATTTTAAAATTTTTTTTTGCATTTATATTTGAATTTTCTAACTCGAGTCGGGTTCAAACAGATAGGGATGAAATTATTTTTATTTTCTATTTTTCGGCCTGTCCTGACCCGTTTCGTCTTGAAATGAAGCCTGGATGATGTTTTTTAATTTTTAAAATTTTTCTGCATTTATTTTTGAATTTTCTAACTCAGGTCGGGTTCGAACGGATAAGAACGAAATTATTTTTGTTCTCTATTTTTCGACCTGTCCCGACCTGTTTCGTCTTGAAATGAACCCTGGATGATGTTTTTTAATTTTTAAAATTTTTTTGCTTTTATATTTGAATTTTCTGACTCGGGTCGGGTTCAAACGGATAGGGATTAAATTTTTTTTATTCTCTATTTTTCGGCCTATCCTGACCCGTTTCGTCATGAAATGAAGCCTGGATGATGTTTTTTAATTTTTAAAATTTTTCTGCATTTATTTTTGAATTTTCTATCTCGGGTCGGGTTCGAATGGATAAGAAGGAAATTATTTTTGTTCTCTATTTTTCGGCCTGGCTTAGCCCGTTTCGTCTTGAAATGAAGTCTGGACGATGTTTTTTAATTTTTAAAATTTTTTTGCATTTATATTTGAATTTTCTAACTCGGGTCGGGTTCAAACGGATAGAGAGGAAATTTTTTTTATTCTCTATATTTCGGCCTGTCCTGACCCGTTTTGTCTTGAAATGATGCCTGGATGATGTCTTTTAATTTTTAGAATTTTTTTTCATTTATTTTTGAATTTTCTAACTCGGGTCGGGTTCGAACGGATAGGAATGAAATTTTTTTTTCTCTATTTTTCGACCTGTTTTGGCCCGTTTTGCCGTGAAATGAAGCTTGATTGATGTTTTTTCATTTCTAAATTTTTTTTTGCATTTATATTTGAATTTTCTAACTCGGGTCGGGTTCAAATGGATAGGGAGGAAATTTTTTTTATTCTCTATTTTTCAGCCTGTCCTGAGCCGTTTCGTCTTGAAATGAAGCCTGGATGATGTTTTTTAATTTTTAAAATTGTTCTGCATTTATTTTTGAATTTTCTAACTCAGGTCGGGTTCGAACGGATAGGAAGGAAACTGTTTTGTTCTCTATTTTTCGGCCTGTCTTAGCCCGTTTCGTCTTGAAATGACGCCTGAAGGATGTTTTTTAATTTTTAAAATTTTTTTGCATTTATATTTGAATTTTCTATCTCGGGTCGGGTTCAAACGGATAGGGAGGAAATTTTTTTTATTCTCTATTTTTCGGCCTGTCCTGATCCGTTTCGTCTTGAAATGAAGCTTGGATGATGACTTTTAATTTTTAGAATTGTTTTGCAATTATTTTTGAATTTTCTAACTCGGGTTGGGTTCGAACGGAAAGGAAGGAATTTTTTTTTCTCTATTTTTCGGCCTATCTTGGCCCGTTTTGCCGTGAAATGAACCTTGGACGATGTGTTTTAATTTTTAAAATTCTTGTTGCATTTATATTTGAATTTTCTAACTCGGGTCGGGTTCAAACGAATTGGGAGGAAAGTTTTTTTATTCTCTATTTTTCGGCCTGTCCTGACCCGTTTCGTATTGAAATGAAGCCTGGATGATGTTTTTTAATTTTTAAGATTTTTCTGCATTTATTTTTGAATTTTCTAACTCTGGTCGGGTTCGAACGAATAAGAAGGAAATTATTTTTGTTCTCTATTTTTCGGCCTGTCTTGGCCCATTTCGTCTTGAAATAAAGCCTGGATGATGTTTTTTTAATTTTTAAAATTTTTTTGCGTTTATATTTTAATTTTCTAACTCGGGTCGGGTTCGAACGGATAGGAAGGAAATTATTTTTGTTCTCTATTTTCCAGCCTGTCTTGGCCCGTTTCGTCTCGAAATAAAGCCTGGATGATGTTTTTTAATTTTTAAAATTTTTTTGCATTTATATTTGAATTTTCTAACTCGGGTCGGGTTCGAAAGGATAGGAAGGAAATTATTTTTCTTCTCTATTTTTCGGCCTGATTTGGCTAGTATCGTCGTGAAATGAAGCCTGGACGTTGTTTTTTAATTTTTAAAATTTTTTTGCATTGATATTTGAATTTTCTAACTCGGGTCGGGTTCAAACGGACTGGGAGGAAATTTTTTTTATTCTCTATTTTTCGGCCTGTCCTGACCCGTTTCATCTTGAAATGAAGCCTGGATGATGTCTATTAATTTTTAGATGTTTTTTTGCATTTATTTTTGAATTTTCTAACTCGGGTCTTTTTAGAACGGATAGGAAGGAAAATTTTTTTTTTTCTATTTTTCGGCCTGTATTGGCCCGTTTTGCCGTGAAATGAAGCTTGGACGATGTTTTTTAATTTTTAAATTTTTTTTTGCATTTATATTTGAATTTTCTAACTCGAGTCGGGTTCAAACAGATAGGGATGAAATTCTTTTTATTTTCTATTTTTCGGCCTGTCCTGACCCGTTTCGTCTTGAAATAAAGCCTGGATGATGTTTTTTAATTTTTAAAATTTTTCTGCATTTATTTTTGAATTTTCTAACTCGGGTCGGGTTCGAACGGATAAGAACGAAATTATTTTTGTTCTCTATTTTTCGGCCTGTCTTAGCCCGTTTCGTCTGGAAATGAAGCCTGGACAATGTTTTTTTAATTTTGAAAATTTTTCTGCATTTATATTTTAATTTTCTAACTCGGGTCGGGTTCAAACGGATAGAGAGGAAATTTTTTTTATTCCCTATTTTTTGGCCTGTCCCGACCCGTTTCGTCTTGAAATGAACCCTGAATGATGTTTTTTAATTTTTAAAATTTTTCTGCATTTATTTTTGAATTTTCTAACTCGGTTCGGGTTCGAACAGATAGGAAAGAAATTGTTTTAGTTCTCTATTTTTCAGCCTGTCTTAGCCCGTTTCGTCTTGAAATGAAGCCTGGACGATGTTTTTTAATTTTTAAAATTTTTTTGCATTTATATTTGAATTTTCTATCTCGGGTCGGGTTCAAACGGATAGGGATTAAATTTTTTTTATTCTCTATTTTTCGGCCTGTCCTGACCCGTTTCGTCATGAAATGAAGCCTGGATGATGTTTTTTAATTTTTAAAATTTTTCTGCATTTATTTTTGAATTTTCTAACTCGGGTCGGGTTCGAACGGATAAGAAGGAAATTATTTTTGTTCTCTATTTTTCGGCCTGGCTTAGCCCGTTTCGTCTTGAAATGAAGCCTGGACGATGTTTTTTAATTTTTAAAATTTTTTTGCATTTATATTTGAATTTTCTAACTCGGGTCGGGTTCAAACGGATAGGGAGGAAATTTTTTTTATTCTCTATATTTCGGCCTGTCCTGACCCGTTTTGTCTTGAAATGAAGCCTGGATGATGTCTTTTAATTTTTATAATTTTTTTTCATTAATTTTTAAATTTTCAAACTCGGGTCGGGTTCGAACGGATACGAATGAAATTTTTTTTTTCTCTATTTTTCGGCCTGTCTTGGCCCGTTTTGCCGTGAAATGAAGCTTGGATGATGTTTTTTAATTTCTAAATTTTTTTTTGCATTTATATTTGAATTTTCTAACTCGGGTCGGGTTCAAACGGATAAGGAGGAAATTTTTTTTGTTCTCTATTTTTCGGCCTGTCCTGAGCCGTTTCGTCTTGAAATGAAGCCTGGATGATGTTTTTTAATTTTTAAAATTTTTCTGCATTTATTTTTGAATTTTCTAACTCGGGTCGGGTTCGAACGGATAGGAAGAAAATTGTTTTGTTCTCTATTTTTTGGCCTGTCTTAGCCCGTTTCGTCTTGAAATGAAGCCTGGATGATGTTTTTTAATTTTTAAAATTTTTTTGCATTTATATTTGAATTTTCTATCTCGGGTCGGGCTCAAACGGATAGGGAGGAAATTTTTTTTATTCTCTATTTTTCGGCCTGTCCTGATCCGTTTCGTCTTGAAATGAAGCTTGGATGATGACTTTTAATTTTTAGAATTGTTTTGCAATTATTTTTGAATTTTCTAACTCGGGTCGAGTTCGAACGGAAAGGAAGGAATTTTTTTTTTCTCTATTTTTCGGCCTATCTTGGCCCGTTTTGCCGTGAAATGAACCTTGGACGATGTTTTTTAATTTTTAAAATTCTTTTTGCATTTATATTTGAATTTTCTAACTCAAGTCGGGTTCAAACGAATTGGGAGGAAATTTTTTTTAATTATCTATTTTTCGGCCTGTCCTGACCCGTTTCGTATTGAAATGAAGCCTGGATGATGTTTTTTAATTTTTAAGATTTTTCTGCATTTATTTTTGAATTTTCTAACTCGGGTCGGTTTCGAACGAATAAGAAGGAAATTATTTTTGTTCTCTATTTTTCGGCCTGTCTTGGCCCATTTCGTCTTGAAATAAAGCCTGGATGATGTTTTTTAATTTTTAAAATTTTTTTGCATTTATATTTGAATTTTCCAACTCGGGTCGGGTTCGAACGGATAGGAAGGAAATTATTTTTGTTCTCTATTTTTCAGCCTGTCTTGGCCCGTTTCGTCTCGAAATAAAGCCTGGATGATGTTTTTTAATTTTTAAAATTTTTTTGCATTTATATTTGAATTTTCTAACTCGGGTCGGGTTCGAAAGGATAGGAAGGAAATTATTTTTCTTCTCTATTTTTCGGCCTGATTTGGCTAGTATCGTCGTGAAATGAAGCCTGGACGTTGTTTTTTAATTTTTAAAATTTTTTTGCATTGATATTTGAATTTTCTAACTCGGGTCGGGTTCAAACGGACAGAGAGGAAATTTTTTTTATTCTCTATTTTTCGGCCTGTCCTGACCCGTTTCATCTAGAAATGAAGCCTGGATGATGTCTATTAATTTTTAGATGTTTTTTTGCATTTATTTTTGAATTTTCTAACTCGGGTCGGTTTAGAACGGATAGGTAGGAAAATTTTTTTTTTTCTATTTTTCGGCCTGTCTTGGCCCGTTTTGCCGTGAAATGAAGCTTGGACGATGTTTTTTAATTTTTAAATTTTTTTTTGCATTTATATTTGAATTTTCTAACTCGAGTCGGGTCAAACAGATAGGGATGAAATTCTTTTTATTTTCTATTTTTCGGCCTGTCCTGACCCGTTTTGTCTTGAAATGAAGCCTAGATGATGTTTTTTAATTTTTAAAATTTTTCTGCATTTATTTTTGAATTTTCTAACTCGGGTCGGGTTCGAACGGATAAGAACGAAATTATTTTTGTTCTCTATTTTTCGGCCTGTCTTAGACCGTTTCGTCTGGAAATGAAGCCTGGAAGATGTTTTTTTAATTTTGAAAATTTTTCTGCATTTATATTTGAATTTTCTAACTCGGGTCGGGTTCAAACGGATAGGGAGGAAATTTTTTTTATTCCCTATTTTTCGGCCTGTCCTGACCCGTTTCGTATTGAAATGAACCCTGGATGATGTTTTTTAATTTTTGAAATTTTTCTGCATTTATTTTTGAATTTTCTAACTCGGGTCGAGTTCGAACAGATAGGAAGGAAATTGTTTTAGTTCTCTATTTTTCGGCCTGTCTTAGCCAGTTTCGTCTTGAAATGAAGTCTGGACGATGTTTTTTAATTTTTAAAATTTTTTGCATTTATATTTGAATTTTCTGACTCGGGTCGGGTTCAAACTGGTAGGGATTAAATTTTTTTTATTCTCTATTTTTCGGCCTGTCCTGATCCGTTTCGTCATGAAATGAAGCCTGGATGATGTTTTTTAATTTTTAAAATTTTTCTGCGTTTATTTTTTAATTTTCTAACTCGGGTCGGGTTCGAACGGATAAGAAGGAAATTATTTTTGTTCTCTATTTTTCGGCCTGGCTTAGCCCGTTTCGTCTTGAAATGAAGCCTGGACGATGTTTTTTAATTTTTAAAATTTTTTTGCATTTATATTTGAATTTTCTAACTCGGGTCGGGTTCAAACGGATAGGGAGGAAATTTTTTTTATTCTCTATATTTCGGCCTGTCCTGACCCGTTTTGTCTTGAAATGAAGCCTGGATGATGTCTTTTAATTTTTAGAATTTTTTTCATTTATTTTTGAATTTTCAAACTCGGGTCGGGTTCGAACGGATAGGAAGGAAACTGTTTTGTTATCTATTTTTCGGTCTGTCGTAGCCCGTTTCGTCTTGAAATGAAGCTTGGAGAATGTTTTTTAATTTTTAAAAATTTTTTGCATTTATTTTTGAATTTTCTAACTCGGGTCGGGTTCGAACAGATAGGAAGGAAATTGTTTTAGTTCTCTATTTTTCGGCCTGGCTTAGCCCGTTTCGTCTTGAAATGAAGCCTGGATGATGTTTTTTAATTTCTAAAATTTTTTTTGCATTTATATTTGAATTTTCTAACTCGGGTCCGGTTCAAACGGATAGGGAGGAAATTTTTCTTGTTCTCTATTTTTCGACCTGTCCTGAGCCGTTTCGTCTTGAAATGAAGCCTGGATGATGTTTTTTAATTTTTAAAATTTTTCTGCATTTATTTTTGAATTTTCTAACTACAGTCGGGTTCGAACGGATAGGAAGGAAATTGTTTTGTTCTCTATTTTTCGGCCTGTCTTAGCCCGTTTCGTCTTGAAATGAAGCTTGGATGATGTTTTTTAATTTTTAAAATTTTTTTGCATTTACATTTGAATTTTCTATCTCGGGTCGGGTTCAAACGGATGGGGAGGAAATTTTTTTTATTCTCTATTTTTCGGCCTGTCCTGATCCGTTTCGTCATGAAATGAAGCTTGGATGATGACTTTTAATTTTTTGAATTGTTTTGCAATTATTTTTGAATTTTCTAACTCGGGTCGGGTTCGAACGGAAAGGAAGGAATTTTTTTTTTTCTCTATTTTTAGGCCTATCTTGGCCCGTTTTTCCGTGAAATGAACCTTGGACGATGTTTTTTTAATTTTTAAAATTCTTTTTGCATTTATATTTGAATTTTCTAACTCGGGTCGGGTTCAAACGAATTGGGAGGAAATTTTTTTTATTCTCTATTTTTCAGCCTGTCCTGAGCCGTTTCGTCTTGAAATGAAGCCTGGATGACGTTTTTTAATTTTTAAAATTTTTCTGCATTTATTTTTGAATTTTCTAACTCGGGTCGGGTTCGAACGGATAGGAAGGAAACTGTTTTGTTCTCTATTTTTCGGCCTGTCTTAGCCCGTTTCGTCTTGAAATGAAGCCTGGAGGATGTTTTTTAATTTTTAAAAATTTTTTGCATTTATATTTGAATTTTCTATCTCGGGTCGGGTTCAAACGGATAGGGAGGAAATTTTTTTATTCTCTATTTTTCGTCCTGTCCTGATCCGTTTCGTCTTGAAATGAAGCTTGGATGATGACTTTTAATTTTTAGAATTGTTTTGCAATTATTTTTGAATTTTCTAACTCGGGTCGGGTTCGAACGGAAAGGAAGGAATTTTTTTTTTCTCTATTTTTCGGCCTGTCTTGGCCTGTTTTGCCGTGAAATGAAGCTTGATTGATGTTTTTTCATTTCTAAATTTTTTTTTGCATTTATATTTGAATTTTCTAACTCGGGTCGGGTTCAAACGGATAGGGGGGAAATTTTTTTTATTTTCTATTTTTCAGCCTGTCCTGAGCCGTTTCGTCTTGAAATGAAGCCTGGATGATGTTTTTTAATTTTTTAAATTTTTCTGCATTTATTTTTGAATTTTCTAACCCAGGTCGGGTTCGAACGGATAGGAAGGAAACTGTTTTGTTCTCTATTTTTCGGCCTGTCTTAGCCCGTTTCGTCTTGAAATGAAGCCTGGAGGATGTTTTTTAATTTTTAAAATTTTTTGCATTTATATTTGAATTTTCTATCTCGGGTCGGGTTCAAACGGATAGGGGGGAAATTTTTTTTATTCTCTATTTTTCAGCCTGTCCTGAGCCGTTTCGTCTTGAAATGAAGCCTGGATGATGTTTTTTAATTTTTTAAATTTTTCTGCATTTATTTTTGAATTTTCTAACCCAGGTCGGGTTCGAACGGATAGGAAGGAAACTGTTTTGTTCTCTATTTTTCGGCTTGTCTTAGCCCGTTTCGTCTTGAAATGAAGCCTGGAGGATGTTTTTTAATTTTTAAAATTTTTTGCATTTATATTTGAATTTTCTTTCTCGGGTCGGGTTCAAACGGATAGGGAGGAAATTTTTTTTATTCTCTATTTTTCGGCCTGTCCGGATCCGTTTCGTCCTGAAATGAAGCTTGGATGATGAATTTTAATTTTTAGATTTGTTTTGCAATTATTTTTGAATTTTCTAACTCGGGTCGGGTTCGAACGGAAAGGAAGGAATTTTTTTTTCTCTATTTTTCGGCCTATCTTGGCCCGTTTTGCCGTGAAATGAACCTTGGACGATGTTTTTTAATTTTTAAAATTCTTGTTGCATTTATATTTGAATTTTCTAACTCGGGTCGGGTTCAAACGAATTGGGAGGAAATTTTTTTTATTCTCTATTTTTCGGCCTGTCCTGACCCGTTTCGTATTGAAATGAAGCCTGGATGATGTTTTTTAATTTTTAAGATTTTTCTGCATTTATTTTTGAATTTTCTAACTCGGGTCGGGTTCGAAAGAATAAGAAGGAAATTATTTTTGTTCTCTATTTTTCGGCCTGTCTTGGCCCATTTCGTCTTGAAATAAAGCCTGGATGATGTTTTTTTAATTTTTAAAATTTTTTTGCATTTATATTTTAATTTTCTAACTCGGGTCGGGTTCGAACGGATAGGAAGGAAATTATTTTTGTTCTCTATTTTCCAGCCTGTCTTGGCCCGTTTCGTCTCGAAATAAAGCCTGGATGATGTTTTTTAATTTTTAAAATTTTTTTGCATTTATATTTGAATTTTCTAACTCGGGTCGGGTTCGAAAGGATAGGAAGGAAATTATTTTTCTTCTCTATTTTTCGGCCTGATTTGGCTAGTATCGTCGTGAAATGAAGCCTGGACGTTGTTTTTTAATTTTTAAAATTTTTTTCCATTGATATTTGAATTTTCTAACTCGGGTCGGGTTCAAACGGACAGGGAGGAAATTTTTTTTATTCTCTATTTTTCGGTCTGTCCTGACCCGTTTCATCTTGAAATGAAGCCTGGATGATGTTTATTAATTTTTACATGTTTTTTTGCATTTATTTTTGAATTTTCTAACTCGGGTCGGTTTAGAACGGATAGGAAGGAAATTTTTTTTTTCTATTTTTCGGCCTGTCTTGGCCCGTTTTGCCGTGAAATGAAGCTTGGACGATGTTTTTTAATTTTTAAATTTTTTTTTGCATTTATATTTGAATTTTCTAACTCGAGTCGGGTTCAAACAGATAGGGATGAAATTCTTTTTATTTTCTATTTTTCGGCCTGTCCTGATCCGTTTCGTCTTGAAATGAAGCCTAGATGATGTTTTTTAATTTTTAAAATTTTTCTGCATTTATTTTTGAATTTTCTAACTCGGGTCGGGTTCGAACGGATAAGAACGAAATTATTTTTGTTCTCTATTTTTCGGCCTGTCTTAGCCCGTTTTGTCTGGAAATGAAGCCTGGACGATGTTTTTTTAATTTTGAAAATTTTTCGGCATTTATAATTGAATTTTCTAACTCGGGTCGGGTTCAAACGGATAGGGAGGAAATTTTTTTTATTCCCTATTTTTCGGCCTGTCCTGACCCGTTTCGTCTTGAAATGAACCCTGAATGATGTTTTTTAATTTTTAAAATTTTTCTGCATTTATTTTTTAATTTTCTAACTCGGGTCGGGTTCGAACAGATAGGAAGGAAATTGTTTTAGTTCTCTATTTTTCGGCCTGTCTTAGCCCGTTTCGTCTTGAAATGAAGCCTGGACGATGTTTTTTAATTTTTAAAATTTTTTTGCATTTATATTTGAATTTTCTGACTCGGGTCGGGTTCAAACGGATAGGGATTAAATTTTTTTTATTCTCTATTTTTCGGCCTGTCCTGACCCGTTTCGTCATGAAATGAAGCCTGGATGATGTTTTTTAATTTTTAAAATTTTTCTGCATTTATTTTTGAATTTTCTAACTCGGGTCGGGTTCGAACGGATAAGAAGGAAATTATTTTTGTTCTCTATTTTTCGGCCTGGCTTAGCCCGTTTCGTCTTGAAATGAAGCCTGGCCGATGTTTTTTGATTTTTAAAATTTTTTTGCATTTATATTTGAATTTTCTAACTCGGGTCGGGTTCAAACGGATAGGGAGGAAATTTTTTTTATTCTCTATATTTCGGCCTGTCCTGACCCTTTTGTCTTGAAATGAAGCCTGGATGATGTCTTTTAATTTTTATAATTTTTTTTTATTTATTTTTAAATTTTCAAACTCGGGTCGGGTTCGAACGGATAGGAATGAAATTTTTTTTTTTTCTCTATTTTTCGGCCTGTCTTGGCCCGTTTTGCCGTGAAATGAAGCTTGGATGATGTTTCTTAATTTCTAAAATTTTTTTTGCATTTATATTTGAATTTTCTAACTCGGGTCGGGTTCAAACGGATAGGGAGGAAATTTTTTTCGTTCTCTATTTTTCGGCCTGTCCTGAGCCGTTTCGTCTTGAAATGAAGCCTGGATGATGTTTTTTAATTTTTAAAATTTTTCTGCATTTATTTTTGAATTTCCTAACTCGGGTCGGGTTCGAACGGATAGGAAGGAAATTGTTTTGTTCTCTATTTTTCGGCCTGTCTTGGCCCATTTCGTCTTGAAATAAAGCCTGGATGATGTTTTTTTAATTTTTAAAATTTTTTTGCATTTATATTTTAATTTTCTAACTCGGGTCGGGTTCGAACGGATAGGAAGGAAATTATTTTTGTTCTCTATTTTCCAGCCTGTCTTGGCCCGTTTCGTCTCGAAATAAAGCCTGGATGATGTTTTTTAATTTTTAAAATTTTTTTGCATTTATATTTGAATTTTCTAACTCGGGTCGGGTTCGAAAGGATAGGAAGGAAATTATTTTTCTTCTCTATTTTTCGGCCTGATTTGGCTAGTATCGTCGTGAAATGAAGCCTGGACGTTGTTTTTTAATTTTTAAAATTTTTTTGCATTGATATTTGAATTTTCTAACTCGGGTCGGGTTCAAACGGACAGGGGGGAAATTTTTGTTATTCTCTATTTTTCGGTCTGTCCTGACCCGTTTCATCTTGAAATGAAGCCTGGATGATGTCTATTAATTTTTAGATGTTTTTTTGCATTTATTTTTGAATTTTCTAACTCGGGTCGGTTTAGAACGGATAGGAAGGAAAATTTTTTTTTTCTATTTTTCGGCCTGTCTTGGCCCGTTTTGCCGTGAAATGAAGCTTGGACGATGTTTTTTAATTTTTAAATTTTTTTTTGCATTTATATTTGAATTTTCTAACTCGAGTCGGGTTCAAACAGATAGGGATGAAATTCTTTTTATTTTCAATTTTTCGGCCTGTCCTGATCCGTTTCGTCTTGAAATGAAGCCTGGATGATGTTTTTTAATTTTTAAAATTTTTCTGCATTTATTTTTGAATTTTCTATCTCGGGTCGGGTTCGAACGGATAAGAACGAAATTATTTTTGTTCTCTATTTTTCGGCCTGTCTTAGCCCGTTTGGTCTGGAAATGAAGCCTGGACGATGTTTTTTTAATTTTGAAAATTTTTCTGCATTTATATTTGAATTTTCTAACTCGGGTCGGGTTCAAACGGATAGGGAGGAAATTTTTTTTATTCCCTATTTTTCGGCCTGTCCTGACCCGTTTCGTCTTGAAATGAACCCTGAATGATGTTTTTTAATTTTTAAAATTTTTCTGCATTTATTTTTGAATTTTCTAACTCGGGTCGGGTTCGAACAGATAGGAAGGAAATTGTTTTAGTTCTCTATTTTTCGACCTGTCTTAGCCCGTTTCGTCTTGAAATGAAGCCTGGATGATGTTTTTTAATTTTTAAAATTTTTTTGCATTTATATTTGAATTTTCTGACTCGGGTCGGGTTCAAACGGATAGGGATTAAATTTTTTTTATTCTCTATTTTTCGGCCTGTCCTGACCCGTTTCGTCATGAAATGAAGCCTGGATGATGTTTTTTAATTTTTAAAATTTTTCTGCATTTATTTTTGAATTTTCTAACTCGGGTCGGGTTCGAACGGATAAGAAGGTAATTATTTTTGTTCTCTATTTTTCGGCCTGGCTTAGCCCGTTTCGTCTTGAAATGAAGCCTGGACGATGTTTTTTAATTTTTAAAATTTTTTTGCATTTATATTTGAATTTTCTAACTCGGGTCGGGTTCAAACGGATAGGGAGGAAATTTTTTTTATTCTCTATATTTCGGCCTGTCCTGACCCGTTTTGTCTTGAAATGAAGCCTGGATGATGTCTTTTAATTTTTATAATTTTTTTTCATTTATTTTTAAATTTTCAAACTCGGGTCGGGTTCGAACGGATAGGAATGAATTTTTTTTTTTCTCTATTTTTCGGCCTGTATTGGCCCGTTTTGCCGTGAAATGAAGCTTGGATGATGTGTTTTAATTTTTAAATTTTTTTTGTATTTATATTTGAATTTTCTTACTCGGGTCGGGTTCAAACGGATAGGGAGGAAATTTTTTTTGTTCTCTATTTTTCGGCCTGTCCTAAGCCGTTTCGTCTTGAAATGAAGCCTGGATGATGTTTTTTAATTTTTAAAATTTTTCTGCATTTATTTTTGAATTTTCTAACTCGGGTCGGGTTCGAACGGATAAGAAGGAAATTGTTTTGTTCTCAATTTTTCGGCCTGTCTTAGCCCGTTTCATCTTGAAATGAAGCCTGGATGATGTTTTTTAATTTTTAAAATTTTTTTGCATTTATATTTGAATTTTCTATCTTGGGTCGGGTTCAAACGGATAGGGAGGAAATTTTTTTATTCTCTATTTTTCGGCCTGTCCTGATCCGTTTCGTCTTGAAATGAAGCTTGGATGATGACTTTTAATTTTTAGAATTGTTTTGCCATTATTTTTGAATTTTCTAACTCGGGTCGAGTTCGAACGGAAAGGAAGGAATTTTTTTTTCTCTATTTTTCGGCCTATCTTGGCCCGTTTTGCCGTGAAATGAACCTTGGACGATGTTTTTTAATTTTTAAAATTCTTTTTGCATTTATATTTGAATTTTCTAACTCAGGTCGGGTTCGAACGAATTGGGAGGAAATTTTTTTTATTATCTATTTTTCGGTCTGTCCTGACCCGTTTCTTATTGAAATGAAGCCTGGATGATGTTTTTTAATTTTTAAGTTTTTTCTGCATTTATTTTTGAATTTTCTAACTCGGGTCGGGTTCGAACGAATAAGAAGGAAATTATTTTTGTTCTCTATTTTTCAGCCTGTCTTGGCCCATTTCGTCTTGGAATAAAGCCTGGATGATTTTTTTAATTTTTAAAATTTTTTTGCATTTATATTTGAATTTTCCAACTCGGGTCGGGTTCGAACGGATAGGAAGGAAATTATTTTTGTTCTCTATTTTTCAGCCTGTCTTGGCCCGTTTCGTCTCGAAATAAAGCCTGGCTGATGTTTTTTAATTTTTAAATTTTTTTTGCATTTATATTTGAATTTCCTAACTCGGGTCGGGTTCGAAAGGATAGGAAGGAAATTATTTTTCTTCTCTGTTTTTCGGCCTGATTTGGCTAGTATCGTCGTGAAATGAAGCCTGGACGTTGTTTTTTAATTTTTAAAATTTTTTTGCATTCATATTTGAATTTTCTAACTCGGGTCGGGTTCAAACGGACAGGGAGGAAATTTTTTTTATTCTCTATTTTTTGGCCTGTCCTGACCCGTTTCATCTTGAAATGAAGCCTGGATGATGTCTATTAATTTTTAGATGTTTTTTTGCATTTATTTTTGAATTTTCTAACTCGGGTCGGTTTAGAACGGATAGGAAGGAAATTTTTTTTTTCTATTTTTCGGCCTGTCTTGGCCCGTTTTGCCGTGAAATGAAGCTTGGACGACGTTTTTTAATTTTTAAATTTTTTTTTGCATTTATATTTGAATTTTCTAACTCGAGTCGGGTCATACAGATAGGGATGAAATTCTTTTTATTTTCGATTTTTCGGCCTGTCCTTACCCGTTTCGTCTTGAAATGAAGCCTAGATGATGTTTTTTAATTTTTAAAATTTTTCTGCATTTATTTTTGAATTTTCTAACTCGGGTCGGGTTCGAACAGATAGGAAGGAAATTGTTTTAGTTCTCTATTTTTTGGCCCGTCTTAGCCCGTTTCGTCTTGAAATGAAGCCTGGACGATGTTTTTTAATTTTTAAAATTTTTTTGCATTTATATTTGAATTTTCTGACTCGGGTCGGGTTCAAACTGATAGGGATTAAATTTTTTTTATTCCCTATTTTTCGGACTGTCCTGACCCGTTTCGTCTTGAAATGAACCCTGGATGATGTTTTTTAATTTTTAAAATTTTTCTGCATTTATTTTTGAATTTTCTAACTCGGGTCGGGTTCGAACAGATAGGAAGGAAATTGTTTTCGTTCTCTATTTTTCGGCCTGTCTTAGCCTGTTTCGTCTTGAAATGAAGCCTGGACAATGTTTTTTAATTTTTAAAATTTTTTTGCATTTATATTTGAATTTTCTGACTCGGGTCGGGTTCAAACGGATAGGGATTAAATTTTTTTTATTCTCTATTTTTCGGCCTGTCCTGACCCGTTTCGTCATGAAATGAAGCCTGGATGATGTTTTTTAATTTTCAAAATTTTTCTGCATTTATTTTTGAATTTTCTAACTCGGGTCGGGTTCGAACGGATAAGAAGGAAATTATTTTTGTTCTCTATTTTTCGGCCTGGCTTAGCCCGTTTCGTCTTGAAATGAAGCCTGGACGATGTTTTTTAATTTTTAAAATTTTTTTTGCATTTATATTTTAATTTTCTAACTCGGGTCGGGTTCAAACGGATAGGGAGGAAATTTTTTTTATTCTCTATATTTCGACCTGTCCTGACCCGTTTTGTCTTGAAATGAAGCCTGCATGATGTCTTTTAATTTTTATAATTTTTTTTCATTTATTTTTAAATTTTCAAACTCGAGTCGGGTTCGAACGGAAAGGAATGAAAATTTTTTTTTCTCTATTTTTCGGCCTGTCTTGGCCCGTTTTGCCGTGAAATGAAGCTTGGATGATGTTTTTTAATTTCAAAATTTTTTTTTGCATTTATATTTGAATTTTCTAACTCAGGTCGGGTTCAAACGGATAGGGAGGAAATTTTTTTTGTTCACTATTTTTCGGCCTGTCCTGAGCCGTTTCGTCTTGAAATGAAGCCTGGATGATGTTTTTTAATTTTTAAAATTTTTCTGCATTTATTTTTGAATTTCCTAACTCGGGTCGGGTACGAACGGATAGGAAGGAAATTGTTTTGTTCTCTATTTTTCGGCCTGTCTTAGCCCGTTTCGTCTTGAAATGAAGCCTGGATGATGTTTTTTAATTTTTAAAATTTTTTTGCATTTATATTTGAATTTTCTATCTCGGGTCGGGTTCAAACGGATAGGGAGGAAATTTTTTTTATTCTCTATTTTTCGGCCTGTCCTGATCCGTTTCGTCTTGAAATGAAGCTTGGATGATGACTTTTAATTTTTAGAATTGTTTTGCAATTATTTTTGAATTTTCTAACTCGGGTCGAGTTCGAACGGAAAGGAAGGAATTTTTTTTTTCTCTATTTTTCGGCCTATCTTGGCCCGTTTTGCCGTGAAATGAACCTTGGACGATGTTTTTTAATTTTTAAAATTCTTTTTGCATTTATATTTGAATTTTCTAACTCAGGTCGGGTTCAAACGAATTGGGAGGAAATTTTTTTTATTCTCTATTTTTCGGCCTGTCCTGACCCGTTTCGTATTGAAATGAAGCCTGGATGATGTTTTTTAATTTTTAAGATTTTTCTGCATTTATTTTTGAATTTTCTAACTCGGGTCGGGTTCGAACGAATAAGAAGGAAATTATTTTTGTTCTCTATTTTTCGGCCTGTCTTGGCCCATTTCGTCTTGAAATAAAGCCTGGATGATGTTTTTTAATTTTTAAAATTTTTTTGCATTTATATTTGAATTTTCCAACTCGGGTCGGGTTCGAACGGATAGGAAGGAAATTATTTTTGTTCTCTATTTTTCAGCCTGTCTTGGCCGGTTTCGTCTCGAAATAAAGCCTGGATGATGTTTTTTAATTTTTAAAATTTTTTTGCATTTATATTTGAATTTTCTAACTCGGGTCGGGTTCGAAAGGATAGGAAGGAAATTATTTTTCTTCTCTATTTTTCTGCCTGATTTGGCTAGTATCGTCGTGAAATGAAGCCTGGACGTTGTTTTTTAATTTTTAAAATTTTTTTGCATTGATATTTGAATTTTCTAACTCGGGTCGGGTTCAAACGGACAGGGAGGAAATTTTTTTTATTCTCTATTTTTTGGCCTGTCCTGACCCGTTTCATCTTGAAATGAAGCCTGAATGATGTCTATTAATTTTTAGATGTTTTTTTGCATTTATTTTTGAATTTTCTATCTCGGGTCGGTTTAGAACGGATAAGAAGCTAATTTTTTTTTTTCTATTTTTCGAACTGTCTTGGCCCGTTTTGCCGTGAAATGAAGCTTGGACGATGTTTTTTAATTTTTAAATTTGTTTTTACATTTATATTTGAATTTTCTAACTCGAGTCGGGTCAAACAGATAGGGATGAAATTCTTTTTATTTTCTATTTTTCGGCCTGTCCTGACCCGTTTTGTCTTGAAATGAAGCCTAGATGATGTTTTTTAATTTTTAAAATTTTTCTGCATTTATTTTTGAATTTTCTAACTCGGGTCGGGTTCGAACGGATAAGAACGAAATTATTTTTGTTCTCTATTTTTCGGCCTGTCTTAGACCGTTTCGTCTGGAAATGAAGCCTGGAGATGTTTTTTTAATTTTGAAAATTTTTCTGCATTTATATTTGAATTTTCTAACTCGGGTCGGGTTCAAACGGATAGGGAGGAAATTTTTTTTATTCCCTATTTTTCGGCCTGTCCTGACCCGTTTCGTCTTGAAATGAACCCTGGATGATGTTTTTTAATTTTTAAAATTTTTCTGCATTTATTTTTGAATTTTCTAACTCGGGTCGGGTTCGAACAGATAGGAAGGAAATTGTTTTAGTTCTCTATTTTTTGGCCCGTCTTAGCCCGTTTCGTCTTGAAATGAAGCCTGGACGATGTTTTTTAATTTTTAAAATTTTTTTGCATTTATATTTGAATTTTCTGACTCGGGTCGGGTTCAAACTGATAGGGATTAAATTTTTTTTATTCTCTATTTTTCGGCCTGTCCTGATCCGTTTCGTCATGAAATGAAGCCTGGATGATGTTTTTTAATTTTTAAAATTTTTCTGCATTTATTTTTGAATTTTCTAACTCGGGTCGGGTTCGAACGGATAAGAAGGAAATTATTTTTGTTCTCTATTTTTCGGCCTGGCTTAGCCCGTTTCGTCTTGAAATGAAGCCTGGACGATGTTTTTTAATTTTTAAAATTTTTTTGCATTTATATTTGAATTTTCTAACTCGGGTCGGGTTCAAACGGATAGGGAGGAAATTTTTTTTATTCTCTATATTTCGGCCTGTCCTTACCCGTTTTGTCTTGAAATGAAGCCTGGATGATGTCTTTTAATTTTTAGAATTTTTTTTCATTTATTTTTGAATTTTCAAACTCGTGTCGGGTTCGAACGGATAGGAATGAAATTTTTTTTTTCTCTATTTTTCGGCCTGTCTTGGCCCGTTTTGCCGTGAAATGAAGCTTGGATGATGTTTTTTAATTTCTAAAATTTTTTTTGCATTTATATTTGAATTTTCTAACTCGGGTCGGGTTCAAACGGATAGGGAGGAAATTTTTTTTGTTCTCTATTTTTCGACCTGTCCTGAGCCGTTTCGTCTTGAAATGAAGCCTGGATGATGTTTTTTAATTTTTAAAATTTTTCTGCATTTATTTTTGAATTTTCTAACTATGGTCGGGTTCGAACGGATAGGAAGGAAATTGTTTTGTTCTCTATTTTTCGGCCTGTCTTAGCCCGTTTCGTCTTGAAATGAAGCTTGGATGATGTTTTTTAATTTTTTAAATTTTTTTGCATTTATATTTGAATTTTCTATCTCGGGTCGGGTTCAAACGGATAGGGAGGAAATTTTTTTTATTCTCTATTTTTCGGCCTGTCTTGATCCGTTTCGTCATGAAATGAAGCTTGGATGATGACTTTTAATTTTTAGAATTGTTTTGCAATTATTTTTGAATTTTCTAACTCGGGTCGGGTTCGAACGGAAAGGAAGGAATTTTTTTTTTCTCTATTTTTCGGCCTATCTTGGCCCGTTTTGCCGTGAAATGAACCTTGGACGATGTTTTTTTATTTTTAAAATTCTTTTTGCATTTATATTTGAATTTTCTAACTCGGGTCGGGTTCAAACGAATTGGGAGGAAATTTTTTTTATTCTCTATTTTTCAGCCTGTCCTGAGCCGTTTCGTCTTGAAATGAAGCCTGGATGATGTTTTTTAATTTTTAAAATTTTTCTGCATTTATTTTTGAATTTTCTAACTCGGGTCGGGTTCGAACGGATAGGAAGGAAACTGTTTTGTTCTCTATTTTTCGGCCTGTCTTAGCCCGTTTCGTCTTGAAATGAAGCCTGGAGGATGTTTTTTAATTTTTAAAATTTTTTTGCATTTATATTTGAATTTTCTATCTCGGGTCGGGTTCAAACGGATAGGGAGGAAATTTTTTTATTCTCTATTTTTCGGCCTGTCCTGATCCGTTTCGTCTTGAAATGAAGCTTGGATGATGACTTTTAATTTTTAGAATTGTTTTGCAATTATTTTTGAATTTTCTAACTCGGGTCGGGTTCGAACGGAAAGGAAGGAATTTTTTTTTTCTCTATTTTTCGGCCTATCTTGGCCCGTTTTGCCGTGAAATGAACCATGGACGATGTTTTTTAATTTTTAAAATTCTTGTTGCATTTATATTTGAATTTTCTAACTCGGGTCGGGTTCTAACGAATTGGGAGGAAATTTTTTTTATTCTCTATTTTTCGGCCTGTCCTGACCCGTTTCGTATTGAAATGAAGCCTGGATGATGTTTTTTAATTTTTAAGATTTTTCTGCATTTATTTTTGAATTTTCTAACTCGGGTCGGGTTCGAACGAATAAGAAGGAAATTATTTTTGTTCTCTATTTTTCGGCCTGTCTTGGCTAATTTCGTCTTGAAATAAAGCCTGGATGATGTTTTTTTAATTTTTAAAATTTTTTTGCATTTATATTTTAATTTTCTAACTTGGGTCGGGTTCGAACGGATAGGAAGGAAATTATTTTTGTTCTCTATTTTCCAGCCTGTCTTGGCCCGTTTCGTCTCGAAATAAAGCCTGGATGATGTTTTTTAATTTTTAAATTTTTTTTGCATTTATATTTGAATTTTCTAACTCGGGTCGGGTTCGAAAGGATAGGAAGGAAATTATTTTTCTTCTCTATTTTTCGGCCTGATTTGGCTAGTATCGTCGTTAAATGAAGCCTGGACGTTGTTTTTGAATTTTTAAAATTTTTTTGCATTGATATTTGAATTTTCTAACTCGGGTCGGGTTCAAACGGACAGAGAGGAAATTTTTTTTATTCTCTATTTTTCGGTCTATCCTGACCCGTTTCATCTTGAAATGAAGCCTGGATGATGTCTATTAATTTTTATATGTTTTTTTGCATTTATTTTTGAATTTTCTAACTCGGGTCGGTTTAGAACGGATAGGAAGGAAAATTTTTTTTTTCTATTTTTCGGCCTGTCTTGGCCCGTTTTGCCGTGAAATTAAGCTTGGACGATGTTTTTTAATTTTTAAATTTTTTTTTGCATTTATATTTGAATTTTCTAACTCGAGTCGGGTTCAAACAGATAGGGATGAAATTCTTTTTATTTTCTATTTTTCGGCCTGTCCTGATCCGTATCGTCTTGAAATGAAGCCTGGATGATGTTTTTTAATTTTTAAAATTTTTCTGCATTTATTTTTGAATTTTCTAATTCAGGTCGGGTTCCAACAGATAAGAACGACATTATTTTTGTTCTCTATTTTTCGGCCTGTCTTAGCCCGTTTCGTCTGGAAATGAAGCCTGGACGATGTTTTTTTAATTTTGAAAATTTTTCTGCATTTATATTTGAATTTTCTAACTCGGGTCGGGTTCAAACGGATAGGGAGGAAATTTTTTTTATTCCCTATTTTTCGGCCTGTCCTGACCCGTTTCGTCTTGAAATGAACCCTGAATGATGTTTTTTAATTTTTAAAATTTTTCTGCATTTATTTTTGAATTTTCTAACTCGGGTCGGGTTCGAACAGATAGGAAGGAAATTGTTTTAGTTCTCTATTTTTCGGCCTGTCTTAGCCCGTTTCGTCATGAAATGAAGCCTGGACGATGTTTTTTAATTTTTAAAATTTTTTTGCATTTATATTTGAATTTTCTGACTCGGGTCGGGTTCAAACGGATAGGGATTAAATTTTTTTTATTCTCTATTTTTCGGCCTGTCCTGACCCGTTTCGTCATGAAATGAAGCCTGGATGATGTTTTTTAATTTTTAAAATTTTTCTGCATTTATTTTTGAATTTTCTAACTCGGGTCGGGTTCGAACGGATAAGAAGGAAATTATTTTTGTTCTCTATTTTTCGGCCTGGCTTAGCCCGTTTCGTCTTGAAATGAAGCCTGGACGATGTTTTTTAATTTTTAAAATTTTTTTGCATTTATATTTGAATTTTCTAAGTCGGGTCGGGTTCAAACGGATAGGGTGGAAATTTCTTTTATTCTCTATATTTCGGCCTGTCCTGACCCGTTTTGTCTTGAAATGAAGCCTGGATGATGTCTTTTAATTTTTATAATTTTTTTTCATTTATTTTTAAATTTTCAAACTCGGGTCGGGTTCGAACGGATAGGAATGAATTTTTTTTTTTCTCTATTTTTCGACCTGTCTTGGCCCGTTTTGCCGTGAAACGAAGCTTGGATGATGTTTTTTAATTTCTAAAATTTTTTTTGCATTTATATTTGAATTTTCTAACTCGGGTCGGGTTCAAACGGATAGGGAGGAAATTTTTTTTGTTCTCTATTTTTCGGCCTGTCCTGAGCCGTTTCGTCTTGAAATGAATCCTGGATGTTGTTTTTTAATTTTTAAAATTTTTCTGCATTTATTTTTGAATTTTCTAACTCGGGTCGGGTTCGAACGGATAAGAAGGAAATTGTTTTGTTCTCTATTTTTCGGCCTGTCTTAGCCCGTTTCGTCTTGAAATGAAGCCTGGATGATGTTTTTTAATTTTTAAAATTTTTTTGCATTTATATTTGAATTTTCTATCTCGGGTCGGGTTCAAACGGATAGAGAGGAAATTTTTTTATTCTCTATTTTTCGGCCTGTCCTGATCCGTTTCGTCTTGAAATGAAGCTTGGATGATGACTTTTAATTTTTAGAATTGTTTTGCAATTATTTTTGAATTTTCTAACTCGGGTCGAGTTCGAACGGAAAGGAAGGAATTTTTTTTTTTCTCTATTTTTCGGCCTATCTTGGCCCGTTTTGCCGTGAAATGAACCTTGGATGATGTTTTTTAATTTTTAAAATTCTTTTTGCATTTATATTTGAATTTTCTAACTTAGGTCGGGTTCAAACGAATTGGGAGGAAATTTTTTTTATTCTCTATTTTTCGGCCTGTCCTGACCCGTTTCGTATTGAAATGAAGCCTGGATGATGTTTTTTAATTTTTATGTTTTTTCTGCATTTATTTTTGAATTTTCTAACCCGGGTCGGGTTCGAACGAATAAGAAGGAAATTATTTTTGTTCTCTATTTTTCGGCCTGTCTTGGCCCATTTCGTCTTGAAATAAAGCCTGGATGATGTTTTTTAATTTTTAAAATTTTTCTGCATTTATTTTTGAATTTTCTAACTCGGGTCGGGTTCGAACGGATAAGAACGAAATTATTTTTGTTCTCTATTTTTTGGCCTGTCTTAGACCGTTTCGTCTGGAAATGAAGCCTGGACGATGTTTTTTTAATTTTGAAAATTTTTCTGCATTTATATTTGAATTTTCTAACTCGGGTCGAGTTCAAACGGATAGGGAGGAAATTTTTTTTATTCCCTATTTTTCGGCCTGTCCTGACCCGTTTCGTCTTGAAATGAACCCTGGATGATGTTTTTTAATTTTTAAAATTTTTCTGCATTTATTTTTGAATTTTCTAACTCGGGTCGGGTTCGAACAGATAGGAAGGAAATTGTTTTAGTTCTCTATTTTTCGGTCTGTCTTAGCCCGTTTCGTCTTGAAATGAAGTCTGGACGATGTTTTTTAATTGTTAAAATTTTTTTGCATTTATATTTGAATTTTCTGACTCGGGTCGGGTTCAAACTGATAGGGATTAAATTTTTTTTATTCTCTATTTTTCGGCCTGTCCTGATCTGTTTCGTCAGGAAATGAAGCCTGGATGATGTTTTTTAATTTTTAAAATTTTTCTGCATTTATTTTTGAATTTTATAACTCTGGTCGGGTTCGAACGGATATGATGTTTTTTAATTTTTAGAATTTTTTTCCATTTATTTTTGAATTTTCTAACTCGGGTCGGGTTCGAACGTATAGGAAGGAAATTATTTTTGTTCTCTATTTTTCGGCCTGTCGTGGCTTGTTTCCTCTATAAATAAAGCCTGGACGATGTTTTTTAATTTTTAAATTTTTTTTGCATTTATATTTGAATTTTCAAACTCGGGTCGGGTTCAAACGGATAGGGAGGAAATTTTTTTTATTCTCTATTTTTCGGCCTGTCCTGACCCGTTTCGTCTTGAAATGAAGCCTAGATGATGTCTTTTAATTTTTAAAATTTTTTTGCATTTATTTTTGAATTTTCTGACTCGGGTCAGTTTCGAACGAATAGGAAGAAAATCTTTTTTCTTCTCTATTTTTCGGCCTGTCTTCACCCGTTTCGTCTGAAAATGAAACCTGGATGATGTTTATTAATTTTTAGAATTTTTTTCCATTTATTTTGGAATCTTCTAACTCGGGTCGGGTTCGAACGAATAGGAGGGAGATTTTTTTTGTTCTCTATTTTTCGTCCTGTCTTGGCCCGTTAAGTCTTTAAATGAAGTCTGGATGATGTTTTTTTATTTTTAGATTTTTTTTGCATTTATTTTTGAATTTTCTAACCCGGGTCGGGTTCGAACTGATAGGAAGGAAAATTTTTTTTCTCCATTTTTTGGCCTGTCTTAGCCCGTTTCGTCGTGAAATGTAGCCTGGACAATGTTTTTTAATTTTTTAAATTTTTTTGCATTTATTTTTGAATTTTCTAACTCGGGTTCGGTTCAAACGGATACGGAGGAAATTTTTTTTATTCTCTATTTTTCGGCCTCTCCCGACCCATTCCATCTTGAAATGAAGCCTAGAGGATGTCTTTTAATTTTTAAATTTTTTTTGCATTTATTTTTGAATTTTTTAACTCGGGTCGGGTCTGAACGAACAGGAAGAAAATTTTTTTTCTTCTCTATTTTTCGGACTGTCTTCACCCGTTTCGTCTCGAAATGAAACTTGGATGATGTTTTTTAATTTTTAGAATTTTTTTCCATTTATTTTTGAATTTTCTAACTCGGGTTGGGTTCGAACGTAAAGGAAGGAAATTATTTTTGTTCTCTATTTTTCCGCCTATCTTGGCCCGTTTCGTCTTGAAATAAAACCTGGATGATGTTTTTTAATTTTTAAAATTTTTTAGCATTTATATTTGAATTTTCTAACTCGGGTCGGGTTCAAATGGATAGGGTCGAAATTTTTTTTATTCTCTATTTTTCCGCTTGTCCTGACCCGTTTCGTCTTGAAATAAAGCCTGGATGATGTCTTTCAATTTTTAAAATTTTTTTGCTTTTATTTTTGAATTTTCTAACTCGGGTCGGGTTCGAACGGATAGGAAGAAAAATTTTTTTCTTCTCTATTTTTCGGCCTGTCTTCACCCGTTTCGTCTTGAAATGAAACGTTGATGATGTTTTTTAATTTTTAGAATTTTTTTCCATTTATTTTTGAGTTTTCTAACTCTGGTCGGGTTCGAACGTATAGGAAGGAAATTATTTTTGTTCTCTATTTTTCGGCCTGTCTTGGCCCGTTTCCTCTTGAAATAAAGCCTGGACGATGTTTTTTAATTTTTAAAATTTTTTTGCATTTATATTTGAATTTCTTAACTCGGGTCTGGTTCAAACGGATAGGGAGGAAATTTTTTTTTCTCTATTTTTTGGCCTGTCTTCATCCGTTTCGTCTCTAAATGAAAACTGGATGATGTTTTTTAATTTTTAGAATTTTTTTGCATTTATTTGCGAATTTTATAACTTGGGTCGAGTTCGAATGGATAGGGAGGAAATTTTTTTTATTCTCTATTTTTCGGCCTGTCCTGACCCGTTTCGTCTTGAAATGAAGCCTGGAGGATGTCTTATAATTTTCAAAATTTTTTTGCATTTATTTTTTAATTTTTTAACTCGGGTCGGGTCTGAACGAATAGGAAGAAAATTTTTTTTCTTCTCTATTTCTCGGCTTGTCTTCACCCGTTTTATCTCGAAATGAAACCTTGATGATGTTTTTTAATTTTTAGAATTTTTTTCCATTTATTTTTGAGTTTTCTAACTCGGGTCGGGTTCGAACGTATAGGAAGGAAATTTTTTTTGTTCTCTGGTTTTCGGCCTGTCTTGGCCCGTTTCCTCTTGAAATAAAGCCTGGACGATGTTTTTTTATTTTTAAAATTTTTTTGCATTTATATTTGAATTTGCTAACTCGCGTCAGGTTCAAACGGATAGGGAGAAAATTTTTTTTATTCTCTATTTTTCGGCCTGTCCTGACCCGTTTCGTATTGAAATGAAGCCTGGATGATGTTTTTTAATTTTTAAAATTTTTTTGAATTTATATTTCAATTTTCTAACTCGGGTCGGGTTCAAACGGATAGGGAGGAAATTTTTTTTATTCTCTATTTTTCGGCCTGTCCTAACCCGTTTCGTCTTGAAATGAAGTCTGGATGATGTCTTTTAATTTTTAGATTTTTTTGCATTTATCTTTGAATTTTCTAACTTGGGTCGGGTTCGAACGGATAGGGAGGAAATTATTTTTGTTCTTTATTTTTCGGCCTGTCTTTGCCCGTTAAGTCTTTAAATGAAGTCTGGATGATATTTTTTAATTTTGAAAATTTTTTTACATTTATATTTGAATTTTCTAACTTGGGTCGGGTTCGAACGGATAGGAAGGAAAATTTTTTTTTCTCTATTTTTTGGCCTGTCTTCACCCGTTTCGTCTCGAAATGAAACCTGGATGATGTTTTTTAATTTTTAGAATTTTTTTGCATTTATTTTTGAATTTTCTAACTCGGGTCGGGTTCGAATGGATAGGGAGGAAATTTTTTTTATTCTCTATTTTTCGGCCTGTCCTGACCCGTTTCGTCTTGAAATGAAGCTTGGAGGATGTCTTATAATTTTTAAAATTTTTTTGCATTTATTTTTTAATTTTTTAACTCAGGTCGGGTCTGAACGAATGGGAATAAAATTTTTTTTCTTCACTATTTTTCAGCCTGTCTTCATTCGTTTCGTCTCGAAATGAAACCTTGATGATGTTTTTTAATTTATAGAATTTTTTTCCATTTATTTTATAATTATCTAACTCGGGTCGGGTTCGAACGTATAGGAAGGAAATTACTTTTGTTCTCTATTTTTCGGCCTGTCTTGGCCCGTTTCCTCTTGAAATAAAGCCTGGACGATATTTTTTAGTTTTTTAAATTTTTTTGCATTTATATTTGAATTTTCTAACTCGGGTCGGGTTCAAACGGATCGGGAGGAAATTTTTTTTATTCTCTATTTTTCGGCCTGTCCTGACCCGTTTCGTCTTGAAATGAAGCCAAGATGATGTCTTTTAATTTTTAAAATTTTTTTGTATTTATTTTTGAATTTTCTGACTCGGGTCTGTTTCGAACGAATAGGATGAAAATTTTTTTTCTTCTCTATTTTTTGGCCTGTCTTCACCCGTTTCGTCTAAAATGAAACCTGGATGATGTTTTTTAATTTTTAGAATTTTTTTCCATTTATTTTGAATCTTCTAACTCGGGTCGGGTTCGAACGAATAGGAGGGAAATTTTTTTTGTTCTCTATTTTTCGTCCTGTCTTGGCCCGTTAAGTCTTTAAATGAAGCCTGGATGATGTTTTTTAATTTTTAAAATTTTTCTGCATTTATTTTTGAATTTTCTAACTCGGGTCGGGTTCGAACAGATAGGAAGGAAATTGTTTTAGTTCTCTATTTTTCGGTCTGTCTTAGCCCGTTTCGTCTTGAAATGAAGCCTGGACGTTGTTTTTTAATTTTTAAAATTTTTTTGCATTTATATTTGAATTTTCTGACTCGGGTAGGGTTCAAACTGATAGGGATTAAATTTTTTTTATTCTCTATTTTTCGGCCTGTCCTGATCTGTTTCGTCAGGAAATGAAGCCTGGATGATGTTTTTTAATTTTTAAAATTTTTCTGCATTTATTTTTGAATTTTCTAACTCAGGTCGGGTTCGAACGGATAGGAAGGAAAATTTTTTTTTCTCTATTTTTTGGCCTGTCTTCACCCGTTTCGTCTCGAAATGAAACCTGGATGATGTTTTTTAATTTTTAGAATTTTTTTGCATTTATTTTTGAATTTTCTAACTCGGGTCGGGTTCGAATGGATAGGGAGGAAATTTTTTTTATTCTCTATTTTTCGGCCTGTCCTGACCCGTTTCGTCTTGAAATGAAGCTTGGAGGATGTCTTATAATTTTTAAAATTTTTTTGCATTTATTTTTTAATTTTTTAACTCAGGTCGGGTCTGAACGAATGGGAATAAAATTTTTTTTCTTCACTATTTTTCAGCCTGTCTTCATTCGTTTCGTCTCGAAATGAATCCTTGATGATGTTTTTTAATTTATAGAATTTTTTTCCATTTATTTTATAATTATCTAACTCGGGTCGGGTTCGAACGTATAGGAAGGAAATTACTTTTGTTCTCTATTTTTCGGCCTGTCTTGGCCCGTTTCCTCTTGAAATAAAGCCTGGACGATATTTTTTAGTTTTTTAAATTTTTTTGCATTTATATTTGAATTTTCTAACTCGGGTCGGGTTCAAACGGATCGGGAGGAAATTTTTTTTATTCTCTATTTTTCGGCCTGTCCTGACCCGTTTCGTCTTGAAATGAAGCCTAGATGATGTCTTTTAATTTTTAAAATTTTTTTGCATTTATTTTTGAATTTTCTGACTCGGGTCTGTTTCGAACGAATAGGATGAAAATTTTTTTTCTTCTCTATTTTTCGGCCTGTCTTCACCCGTTTCGTCTGAAAATGAAACCTGGATGATGTTTTTTAATTTTTAGAATTTTTTTCCATTTATTTTTGAATCTTCTAACTCGGGTCGGGTTCGAACGAATAGGAGGGAAATTTTTTATGTTCTCTATTTTTCGTCCTGTCTTGGCCCGTTAAGTCTTTAAATGAAGTCTGGATGATGTTTTTTAATTTTTAGAATTTTTTTGCATTTATTTTTGAATTTTCTAACCCGGGTCGGGTTCGAACTGATAGGAAGGAAAATTTTTTTTCTCCATTTTTTGGCCTGTCTTAGCCCGTTTCGTCGTGAAATGTAGCCTGGACAATGTTTTTTAATTTTTTAAATTTTGTTGCATTTATTTTTGAATTTTCTAACTCGGGTTCGGTTCAAACGGATACGGAGGAAATTTTTTTTATTCTCTATTTTTCGGCCTCTCCCGACCCGTTTCATCTTGAAATGAAGCCTAGAGGATGTCTTTTAATTTTTAAAATTTTTTTGCATTTATTATTGAATTTTTTAACTCGGGTCGGGTCTGAACGAACAGGAAGAAATTTTTTTTTCTTCTCTATTTTTCAGACTGTCTTCACCCGTTTCGTCTCGAAATGAAACTTGGATGATGTTTTTTAATTTTTAGAATTTTTTTCCATTTATTTTTGAATTTTCTAACTCGGGTTGGGTTCGAACGTAAAGGAAGGAAATTATTTTTGTTCTCTATT
This sequence comes from Quercus robur, assembly GCF_932294415.1. Classification (NCBI taxonomy): domain Eukaryota; kingdom Viridiplantae; phylum Streptophyta; class Magnoliopsida; order Fagales; family Fagaceae; genus Quercus; species Quercus robur. Next base: position 28,644,348 of record NC_065539.1, on the reverse strand, counting down.
TTTCGGCCTATCCTAACCCGTTTCGTCTTGAAATAAAACCTGGATGATGTTTTTTAATTTTTAAAATTTTTTAGCATTTATATTTGAATTTTCTAACTCGGGTCGGGTTCAAACGGATAGGGTCGAAATTTTTTTTATTCTCTATTTTTTCGCCTGTATTCACCCGTTTCGTCTCGAAATGAAACCTGAATGTTGTTTTTTAATTTTTAGAATTGTTTTGCATTTATTTTTGAATTTTCTAACTCGGGTCGGGTTCGAACGAATAGAAGAATATTTTTTTTCTTCTCTATTTTTCGGCCTGTCTTCACCCGTTTCGTCTCGAAATGAAACCTAGATGATGTTTTTTAATTTTTAGAATTTTTTTCCATTTATTTTTAAATTTTCTATCTCGGGTCGGGTTCGAACGTATAGGAAGGAAATTATTTTTGTTGTCTATTTTTCGGACTGCCTTGGCCAGTTTCGTCTTGAAATAAAACCTGGATGATGTTTTTTAATTTTTAAAATTTTTTTGCATTTATATTTGAATTTTCTTCTCGGGTCGGGTTCGAACGGATAGGAAGAAAAAAAATTTTCTTCTCTATTTTTCGGCCTGTCTTCATCCGTTTCGTCTAGAAATGAAACCTTGATGATGTTTTTTAATTTTTAGAATTTTTTTTCCATTTATTTTTGAATTTTCTAACTCGGGTCGGGTTCGAACGTATAGGAAGGAAATTATTTTTGTTCTCTATTTTTCGGCCTGTCTTGGCCCGTTTCCTCTTGAAATAAAGCCTGAATGATGTTTTTTAATTTTTAAAATTTTTTTGCATTTATATTTGAATTTTCTAACTCGGGTCGGGTTCAAACGGATAGGGAGGAAATTTTTTTTATTCTCTATTTTTCGGCCTGTCCTGACCCGTTTCTTATTGTAATGAAGCCTGGATGATGTTTTTTAATTTTTAAAATTTTTTTGCATTTATATTTGAATTTTCTAATTCGGGTCGGGTTCAAACGGATAGGGAGGAAATTTTTTTTATTCTTTATTTTTCGACCTGTCCTAACCCGTTTCGTCTTGAAATGAAGCCTGGATGATGTCTTTTAATTTTTAGATTTTTTTTGCATTTAATTTTCAATTTTCTAACTCGGGTCGGATTCGAACGGATAGAGAGGAAATTATTTTTGTTCTCTATTTTTCGGCCAGTCTTGGCCCGTTAATTCTTTAAATGAAGCCTGGATGATATTTTTTAATTTTGAAAATTTTTTTACATTTATATTTGAATTTTCTAACTCGGGTCGAGTTCGAACGGATAGGAAGGAAATTTTTTTTTCTCTATTTTTTGGCCTGTCTTCACCCGTTTCGTCTCGAAATGAAACCTGGATGATGTTTTTTAATTTTTAGAATTTTTTTGCATTTATTTTTGAATTTTCTAACTCGGGTCGGGTTCGAATGGATAGGGAGGAAATTTTTTTTATTCTCTATTTTTCGGCCAGTCCTGACCCGTTTCGTCTTGAAATGAAGCCTGGAGGATGTCTTTTAATTTTTAAAATTTTGTTGCATTTATTTTTGAATTTTTTAACTCGGTTCGGGTCTGAACGAATAGGAAGAAAGTTTTTTTTCTTCTCTATTTTTCGGCCTGTCTTCACCCGTTTCGTCTCGAAATGAAACCTGGATGATGCTTTTTAATTTTTAGAATTTTTTTCCATTTATTTTTTAGTCTTTTAACTCGGGTCGGGTTCGAACGTATAGGAAGGAAATTATTTTTGTTCTCTATTTTTCGGCCTGTCTTCGCCCGTTTCCTCTTGAAATAAAGCCTGGATGATGTTTTTTAATTTTTAAAATTTTTTTGCATTTATATTTAAATTTCCTAACAAAGGTCGGGTTCAAACGGATAGGGAGGAAATTTTTATATTCTCTATTTTTCGGCCTGTCCTGACCCGTTTCGTATTGAAACGAAGCCTGGATGATGTTTTTTAATTTTTAAATATTTTTTGCATTTATATTTGAATTTTCTAACTCGGGTCGGGTTCAAACGGATAGGGAGAAAATTTTTTTTATTCTCTATTTTTCGGCCAGTCTTGGCCCGTTTCGTCTTGAAATAAAACCTGGATGATGTCTTTTAATTTTTAAAATTTTTTTGCATGTATTTTTGAATTTTCTAACTCGGGTCGAGTTCGAATGGATAGGAAGAAAAATTTTTTTCTTCTCTATTTTTCAGCCTGTCTTCATCCGTTTCGTCTAGAAATGAAACCTTGATGATGTTTTTTAATTTTTAGAATTTTTTTCCATTTATTTTTGAATTTTCTAACTCGGGTCGGGTTCGAACGTATAGGAAGGAAATTATTTTTGTTCTCTATTTTTTGGCCTGTCTTGGCCCGTTTCCTCTTGAAATAAAGCCTGGACGATGTTTTTTAATTTTTAAAATTTTTTTGCATTTATATTTGAATTTTCTAACTCGGGTTGGGTTCAAACGGAGAGGGAGGAAATTTTTTTTATTCTCTATTTTTCGGCCTGTCCTGACCCGTTTCGTATTGAAATGAAGCTTGGATGGTGTTTTTTCATTTTTAAAATTTTTTTGCATTTATATTTGAATTTTCTAACTCGGGTCGGGTTCATACGGATAGGGAGGAAATTTTTTTTATTTTCTATTTTTCGGTCTGTCCTAACCTGTTTCGTCTTGAAATGAAGCCTGGATGATGTCTTTTAATTTTTAGATTTTTTTTGCATTTATTTTTGAATTTTCTAACTCGGGTCGGGTTCGAACGGATAGGGAGGAAATTATTTTTGTTATCTATTTTTCGGCCTGTCCTGACCCGTTTCGTATTGAAATGAGGCTTGGATGATGTTTTTTAATTTTTAAAATTTTTTTGCATTTATATTTGAATTTTCTAACTCGAGGCGGGTTTAAACGGATAGGGAGAAAATTTTTTTTATTCTCTATTTTTCGGCCTGTCCTAAGCCGTTTCGTCTCGAATTGAAACCAGGATGATGTTTTTTATTTTTTAGAATTTTTTTCCATTTATTTTTGAATTTTCTCACTTGGGTCGAGTTCGAACGTATAGAAAGGAAATTTTTTTTTATTCTCTATTTTTCGGCCTGTCCTGATCCGTTTCGTATTGAAATGAAGCCTGGATGATGTTTTTTAATTTTTAAAATTTTTTTGCATTTATATTTGAATTTTCTAACTCGGGTCGGGTTCGAATGGATAGTGAGGAAATTTTTTTTATTCTCTATTTTTCGGCCTGTCCTAACCCGTTTCGTCTTGAAATGAAGCCTGGATGATATCTTTTAATTTTTAGATTTTTTTTTGCATTTATTTTTGAATTTTCTAACTCGGGTCAGGTACGAACGGATCTGGAGGAAATTATTTTTGTTCTCTATTTTTTTTCCTTTCTTGGCCCGTTAAGTCTTTAAATGAAGTCTGGATGATATTTTTTAATTTTGAAAATATTTTTACATTTATATTTGAATTTTCTAACTCGGGTCGGGTTCGAACGGATAGGAAGGAAAATTTTTTTTTCACTATTTTTTGGCCTGTCTTCACCCGTTTCGTCTCGAAATGAAACCTGGATGATGTTTTTTAATTTTTAGAATTTTTTCGCATTTATTTTTGAATTTTCTAACTCGGGTCGGGTTAGAATGGATAGGGAGGAAATTTTTTTTATTCTCTATTTTTCGGCCTGTCCTGACCCGTTTCGTATTGAAATGAAGCCTGGATGATGTTTTTTAATTTTTAAAATTTTTTTGAATTTATATTTCAATTTTCTAACTCGGGTCGGGTTCAAACGGATAGGGAGGAAATTTTTTTTATTCTCTATTTTTCGGCCTGTCCTAACCCGTTTCGTCTTGAAATGAAGTCTGGATGATGTCTTTTAATTTTTAGATTTTTTTGCATTTATCTTTGAATTTTCTAACTTGGGTCGGGTTCGAACGGATAGGGAGGAAATTATTTTTTTTCTTTATTTTTCGGCCTGTCTTGGCCCGTTAAGTCTTTAAATGAAGTCTGGATGATATTTTTTAATTTTGAAAATTTTTTTACATTTATATTTGAATTTTCTAACTTGGGTCGGGTTCGAACGGATAGGAAGGAAAATTTTTTTTTCTCTATTTTTTGGCCTGTCTTCACCCGTTTCGTCTCGAAATGAAACCTGGATGATGTTTTTTAATTTTTAGAATTTTTTTGCATTTATTTTTGAATTTTCTAACTCGGGTCGGGTTCGAATGGATAGGGAGGAAATTTTTTTTATTCTCTATTTTTCGGCCTGTCCTGACCCGTTTCGTCTTGAAATGAAGCTTGGAGGATGTCTTATAATTTTTAAAATTTTTTTGCATTTATTTTTTAATTTTTTAACTCAGGTCGGGTCTGAACGAATGGGAATAAAATTTTTTTTCTTCACTATTTTTCAGCCTGTCTTCATTCGTTTCGTCTCGAAATGAAACCTTGATGATGTTTTTTAATTTATAGAATTTTTTTCCATTTATTTTATAATTATCTAACTCGGGTCGGGTTCGAACGTATAGGAAGGAAATTACTTTTGTTCTCTATTTTTCGGCCTGTCTTGGCCCGTTTCCTCTTGAAATAAAGCCTGGACGAAATTTTTTAGTTTTTTAAATTTTTTTGCATTTATATTTGAATTTTCTAACTCGGGTCGGGTTCAAACGGATCGGGAGGAAATTTTTTTTATTCTCTATTTTTCGGCCTGTCCTGACCCGTTTCGTCTTGAAATGAAGCCAAGATGATGTCTTTTAATTTTTAAAATTTTTTTGCATTTATTTTTGAATTTTCTGACTCGGGTCTGTTTCAAACGAATAGGATGAAAATTTTTTTTCTTCTCTATTTTTCGGCCTGTCTTCACCCGTTTCGTCTAAAAATGAAACCTGGATGATGTTTTTTAATTTTTAGAATTTTTTTCCATTTATTTTGAATCTTCTAACTCGGGTCGGGTTCGAACGAATAGGAGGGAAATTTTTTTTGTTCTCTATTTTTCGTCCTGTCTTGGCCCGTTAAGTCTTTAAATGAAGCCTGGATGATGTTTTTTAATTTTTAAAATTTTTCTGCATTTATTTTTGAATTTTCTAACTCGGGTCGGGTTCGAACAGATAGGAAGGAAATTGTTTTAGTTCTCTATTTTTCGGTCTGTCTTAGCCCGTTTCGTCTTGAAATGAAGCCTGGACGATGTTTTTTAATTTTTAAAATTTTTTTGCATTTATATTTGAATTTTCTGACTCGGGTAGGGTTCAAACTGATAGGGATTAAATTTTTTTTATTCTCTATTTTTCGGCCTGTCCTGATCTGTTTCGTCAGGAAATGAAGCTTGGATGATGTTTTTTAATTTTTAAAATTTTTCTGCATTTATTTTTGAATTTTCTAACTCGGGTCGGGTTCGAACGGATAGGAAGGAAAATTTTTTTTTCTCTATTTTTTGGCCTGTCTTCACCCGTTTCGTCTCGAAATGAAACCTGGATGATGTTTTTTAATTTTTAGAATTTTTTTGCATTGATTTTTGAATTTTCTAACTCGGGTCGGGTTCGAATGGATAGGGAGGAAATTTTTTTTATTCTCTATTTTTCGGCCTGTCCTGACCCGTTTCGTCTTGAAATGAAGCTTGGAGGATGTCTTATAATTTTTAAAATTTTTTTGCATTTATTTTTTAATTTTTTAACTCAGGTCGGGTCTGAACGAATGGGAATAAAATTTTTTTTCTTCACTATTTTTCAGCCTGTCTTCATTCGTTTCGTCTCGAAATGAATCCTTGATGATGTTTTTTAATTTATAGAATTTTTTTCCATTTATTTTATAATTATCTAACTCGGGTCGGGTTCGAACGTATAGGAAGGAAATTACTTTTGTTCTCTATTTTTCGGCCTGTCTTGGCCCGTTTCCTCTTGAAATAAAGCCTGGACGATATTTTTTAGTTTTTTAAATTTTTTTGCATTTATATTTGAATTTTCTAACTCGGGTCGGGTTCAAACGGATCGGGAGGAAATTTTTTTTATTCTCTATTTTTCGGCCTGTCCTGACCCGTTTCGTCTTGAAATGAAGCCTAGATGATGTCTTTTAATTTTTAAAATTTTTTTGCATTTATTTTTGAATTTTCTGACTCGGGTCTGTTTCGAACGAATAGGATGAAAATTTTTTTTCTTCTCTATTTTTCGGCCTGTCTTCACCCGTTTCGTCTGAAAATGAAACCTGGATGATGTTTTTTAATTTTTAGAATTTTTTTCCATTTATTTTTGAATCTTCTAACTCGGGTCGGGTTCGAACGAATAGGAGGGAAATTTTTTTTGTTCTCTATTTTTCGTCCTGTCTTGGCCCGTTAAGTCTTTAAATGAAGTCTGGATGATGTTTTTTAATTTTTAGAATTTTTTTGCATTTATTTTTGAATTTTCTAACCCGGGTCGGGTTCGAACTGATAGGAAGGAAAATTTTTTTTCTCCATTTTTTGGCCTGTCTTAGCCCGTTTCGTCGTGAAATGTAGCCTGGACAATGTTTTTTAATTTTTTAAATTTTGTTGCATTTATTTTTGAATTTTCTAACTCGGGTTCGGTTCAAACGGATACGGAGGAAATTTTTTTTATTCTCTATTTTTCGGCCTCTCCCGACCCGTTTCATCTTGAAATGAAGCCTAGAGGATGTCTTTTAATTTTTAAAATTTTTTTGCATTTATTTTTGAATTTTTTAACTCGGGTCGGGTCTGAACGAACAGGAAGAAATTTTTTTTTCTTCTCTATTTTTCAGACTGTCTTCACCCGTTTCGTCTCGAAATGAAACTTGGATGATGTTTTTTAATTTTTAGAATTTTTTTCCATTTATTTTTGAATTTTCTAACTCGGGTTGGGTTCGAACGTAAAGGAAGGAAATTATTTTTGTTCTCTATTTTTCGGCCTATCCTAACCCGTTTCGTCTTGAAATAAAACCTGGTTGATGTTTTTTAATTTTTAAAATTTTTTAGCATTTATATTTGAATTTTCTAACTCGGGTCGGGTTCAAACGGATAGGGTCGAAATTTTTTTTATTCTCTATTTTTTCGCCTGTATTCACCCGTTTCGTCTCGAAATGAAACCTGAATGTTGTTTTTTAATTTTTAGAATTGTTTTGCATTTATTTTTGAATTTTCTAACTCGGGTCGGGTTCGAACGAATAGAAGAATATTTTTTTTCTTCTCTATTTTTCGGCCTGTCTTCACCCGTTTCGTCTTGAAATGAAACCTAGATGATGTTTTTTAATTTTTAGAATTTTTTTCCATTTATTTTTAAATTTTCTATCTCGGGTCGGGTTCGAACGTATAGGAAGGAAATTATTTTTGTTCTCTATTTTTCGGACTGCCTTGGCCAGTTTCGTCTTGAAATAAAACCTGGATGATGTTTTTTAATTTTTAAAATTTTTTTGCATTTATATTTGAATTTTCTTCTCGGGTCGGGTTCGAACGGATAGGAAGAAAAAAAATTTTCTTCTCTATTTTTCGGCCTGTCTTCATCCGTTTCGTCTAGAAATGAAACCTTGATGATGTTTTTTAATTTTTAGAATTTTTTTTCCATTTATTTTTGAATTTTCTAACTCGGGTCGGGTTCGAACGTATAGGAAGGAAATTATTTTTGTTCTCTATTTTTCGGCCTGTCTTGGCCCGTTTCCTCTTGAAATAAAGCCTGAATGATGTTTTTTAATTTTTAAAATTTTTTTGCATTTATATTTGAATTTTCTAACTCGGGTCGGGTTCAAACGGATAGGGAGGAAATTTTTTTTATTCTCTATTTTTCGGCCTGTCCTGACCCGTTTCTTATTGTAATGAAGCCTGGATGATGTTTTTTAATTTTTAAAATTTTTTTGCATTTATATTTGAATTTTCTAATTCGGGTCGGGTTCAAACGGATAGGGAGGAAATTTTTTTTATTCTTTATTTTTCGACCTGTCCTAACCCGTTTCGTCTTGAAATGAAGCCTGGATGATGTCTTTTAATTTTTAGATTTTTTTTGCATTTAATTTTCAATTTTCTAACTCGGGTCGGATTCGAACGGATAGGGAGGAAATTATTTTTGTTCTCTATTTTTCGGCCAGTCTTGGCCCGTTAATTCTTTAAATGAAGCCTGGATGATATTTTTTAATTTTGAAAATTTTTTTACATTTATATTTGAATTTTCTAACTCGGGTCGAGTTCGAACGGATAGGAAGGAAATTTTTTTTTCTCTATTTTTTGGCCTGTCTTCACCCGTTTCGTCTCGAAATGAAACCTGGATGATGTTTTTTAATTTTTAGAATTTTTTTGCATTTATTTTTGAATTTTCTAACTCGGGTCGGGTTCGAATGGATAGGGAGGAAATTTTTTTTATTCTCTATTTTTCGGCCAGTCCTGACCCGTTTCGTCTTGAAATGAAGCCTGGAGGATGTCTTTTAATTTTTAAAATTTTGTTGCATTTATTTTTGAATTTTTTAACTCGGTTCGGGTCTGAACGAATAGGAAGAAAGTTTTTTTTCTTCTCTATTTTTCGGCCTGTCTTCACCCGTTTCGTCTCGAAATGAAACCTGGATGATGCTTTTTAATTTTTAGAATTTTTTTCCATTTATTTTTTAGTCTTTTAACTCGGGTCGGGTTCGAACGTATAGGAAGGAAATTATTTTTGTTCTCTATTTTTCGGCCTGTCTTCGCCCGTTTCCTCTTGAAATAAAGCCTGGATGATGTTTTTTAATTTTTAAAATTTTTTTGCATTTATATTTAAATTTCCTAACAAAGGTCGGGTTCAAACGGATAGGGAGGAAATTTTTATATTCTCTATTTTTCGGCCTGTCCTGACCCGTTTCGTATTGAAACGAAGCCTGGATGATGTTTTTTAATTTTTAAAAATTTTTTGCATTTATATTTGAATTTTCTAACTCGGGTCGGGTTCAAACGGATATGGAGAAAATTTTTTTTATTCTCTATTTTTCGGCCAGTCTTGGCCCGTTTCGTCTTGAAATAAAACCTGGATGATGTCTTTTAATTTTTAAAATTTTTTTGCATGTATTTTTGAATTTTCTAACTCGGGTCGAGTTCGAATGGATAGGAAGAAAAATTTTTTTCTTCTCTATTTTTCAGCCTGTCTTCATCCGTTTCGTCTAGAAATGAAACCTTGATGATGTTTTTTAATTTTTAGAATTTTTTTCCATTTATTTTTGAATTTTCTAACTCGGGTCGGGTTCGAACGTATAGGAAGGAAATTATTTTTGTTCTCTATTTTTTGGCCTGTCTTGGCCCGTTTCCTCTTGAAATAAAGCCTGGACGATGTTTTTTAATTTTTAAAATTTTTTTGCATTTATATTTGAATTTTCTAACTCGGGTTGGGTTCAAACGGAGAGGGAGGAAATTTGTTTTATTTTCTATTTTTCGGCCTGTCCTGACCCGTTTCGTATTGAAATGAAGCTTGGATGGTGTTTTTTCATTTTTAAAATTTTTTTGCATTTATATTTGAATTTTCTAACTCGGGTCGGGTTCATACGGATAGGGAGGAAATTTTTTTTATTTTCTATTTTTCGGTCTGTCCTAACCTGTTTCGTCTTGAAATGAAGCCTGGATGATGTCTTTTAATTTTTAGATTTTTTTTGCATTTATTTTTGAATTTTCTAACTCGGGTCGGGTTCGAATGGATAGGGAGGAAATTATTTTTGTTATCTATTTTTCGGCCTGTCCTGACCCGTTTCGTATTGAAATGAGGCTTGGATGATGTTTTTTAATTTTTAAAATTTTTTTGCATTTATATTTGAATTTTCTAACTCGAGGCGGGTTTAAACGGATAGGGAGAAATTTTTTTTTTATTCTCTATTTTTCGGCCTGTCCTAAGCCGTTTCGTCTCGAATTGAAACCAGGATGATGTTTTTTATTTTTTAGAATTTTTTTCCATTTATTTTTGAATTTTCTCACTTGGGTCGAGTTCGAACGTATAGAAAGGAAATTTTTTTTTATTCTCTATTTTTCGGCCTGTCCTGATCCGTTTCGTATTGAAATGAAGCCTGGATGATGTTTTTTAATTTTTAAAATTTTTTTGCATTTATATTTGAATTTTCTAACTCGGGTCGGGTTCGAATGGATAGTGAGGAAATTTTTTTTATTCTCTATTTTTCGGCCTGTCCTAACCCGTTTCGTCTTGAAATGAAGCCTGGATGATATCTTTTAATTTTTAGATTTTTTTTTGCATTTATTTTTGAATTTTCTAACTCGGGTTGGGTTCGAACGGATATGGAGGATATTATTTTTGTTCTCTATTTTTGGTCCTGTGTTGGCCCGTTAAGTCTTTAAATGAAGTCTGGATGATATTTTTTAATTTTGAAAATTTTTTTACATTTATATTTTAATTTTCTAACTCGGGTCGGGTTCGAACGGATAGGAAGGAAATTTTTTTTTTCTCTATTTTTTGGCCTGTCTTCACCTGTTTCGTCTCAAAATTAAACCTGGATGATGTTTTTTAATTTTTAGAATTTTTTTGCATTTATTTTTGAATTTTCTAACTCGGGTCGGGTTTGAACGTATAGGAAGGAAATTATTTTTGTTCTCTATTTTTCGGCCTATCTTGGCCCGTTTCGTCTTGAAATAAAACCTGGATGATATTTTTTAATTTTTAAAATTTTTTAGCATTTATAATTGAATTTTCTAACTCGGGTCGGGTTCAAACGGATAGGGTCGAAATTTTTTTTATTCTCTATTTTTCCTTCTGTCCTGACCCGTTTCATCTTCAAATGAAGCCTGGATGATGTCTTTTAATTTTTTAAATTTTTTTCCTTTTATTTTTGAATTTTTTAACTTGGGTCGGGTTCGAACGGATAGGAAGAAAAAAATTTTTCTTCTCTATTTTTCGGCCTGTCTTCACCAGTTTCATCTCGAAATGAAACGTTGATGATGTTTTTTAATTTTTAGAATTTTTTTATATTTATTTTTGAGTTTTCTAACTCCGGTCGGGTTCGAACGTATAGGAAGGAAATTATTTTTGTTCTCTATTTTTCGGCCTGTCTTGGCCCATTTCCTCTTGAAATAAAGCCTGGACGATGTTTTTTAATTTTTAAAATTTTTTTACATTTATATTTGAATTTCCTAACTCGGGTCGGGTTCAAACGGATAGGGAGGAAATTTTTTTTATTCTCAATTTTTCGGCCTGTCCTGACCCATTTTGTATTGAAATGAAGTCTGGATGATGTTTTTTAATTTTTAAAATTTTTTCGCATTTATATTTGAATTTTCTAACTCGGGTCGGGTTCAAATGGATAGAGTGGAAATTTTTTTTATTCTCTATTTTTCGGCCTGTCCTAACCCGTTTCGTCTCGAAATGAAACCTGAATGTTGTTTTTTAATGTTTAGAATTTTTTTGCATTTATTTTTGAATTTTCTATTTCGGGTCGGGTTCGAACGAATAGAAGAAATTTTTTTTTCTTCTCTATTTTTCGGCCTGTCTTCACCAATTTCGTCTCGAAATGAAACCTAGATGATGTTTTTTAATTTTTAGAATTTTTTTCCATTTATTTTTGAGTTTTCTAACTCGGGTCGGGTTCAAACGGATAGGGTGGAAATTTTTTTTATTCTCAATTTTTCGGCCTGTCCTGACCCGTTTTGTATTGAAATGAAGCCTGGATGATGTTTTTTAATTTTTAAAATTTTTTTGCATTTATATTTGAATTTTCTAACTCGGGTCGGGTTCAAACGGATAGGGTGGAAATTTTTTTTATTCCCTATTTTTCGGCCTGTCCTAACCCGTTTCGTCTTGAAATGAAGCCTGGATGATGTCTTTTAATTTTTAGATTTTTTTTGCATTTATTTTTATATTTTCTAACTCGGGTCGGGTTCGAACGGATAGGGAGGAAATTATTTTTGTTCTCTATTTTTCTTTCTGTCTTGGCCCGTTAAGTGTTTAAATGAAGTCTGGATGATATTTTTTAATTTTGAAAATTTTTTTACATTTATATTTGAATTTTCTAACTCGGGGCAGGTTCGAACGGATAGGAAGGTAATTTTTTTTTTCTCTATTTTTTGGCCTGTCTTCACCCGTTTCGTCTCGAAATGAAACCTGAATGTTGTTTTTTAATTTTTAGAATTTTTTTGCATTTTATTTTTGAATTTTCTAACTCGGGTCGGGTTCGAACGAATAGAAGAAATTTTTTTTTCTTCTCTATTTTTCGGCCTGTCTTCACCCGTTTCGTATCGAAATGAAACCTAGATGATGTTTTTTAATTTTTAGAATTTTTTTCCATTTATTTTTAAATTTTCTAACTCGGGTCGGTTTCGAACGTATAGGAAGGAAATTATTTTTGTTCTCTATTTTTCGGCCTGTCTTGGCCCGTTTCGTCTTGAAATAAAACCTGGATGATGTTTTTTAATTTTTAGAATTTTTTTCCATTTATTTTAGAATTTTCTAACTCGGGTCGGGTTCAAACGGATAGGGTCGAAATTTTTTTTATTCCCTATTTTTCGGCCAGTCCTAACCTGTTTCGTCTTGAAATGAAGCCTGGATGATGTCTTTTAATTTTTAAAATTTTTTTGCATTTATTTTTAAATTTTCTAACTCGGGTCGGTTTCGAACGGATAGGAAGAAATTTTTTTTTCTTCTCTATTTCTCGACTTCTCTTCATCCGTTTCGTCTCGAAATGAAACCAGAATGATATTTTTTAATTTTTAGAATTTTTTTCCATTTATTTTTGAATTTTCTAACTCAAGTCGGGTTCGAACGTATAGGAAGGAAATTATTTTTGTTCTCTATTTTTCGGCCTGTCTTGGCCCGTTTCGTCTTGAAATAAAACCTGGATGGTGTTTTTTAATTTTTAAAATTTTTTTGCATTTATATTAGAATTTTCTAACTCGGGTCGGGTTCAAACGGATAGGGTCGAAATTTTTTTTATTCCCTATTTATCGGCCAGTCCTGACCTGTTTCGTCTTGAAATGAAGCCTGGATGATGTCTTTTAATTTTTAAAATTTTTTTGCATTTATTTTAAAATTTTCTAACTCGGGTCGGTTTCGAACGGATAGGAAGAAATGTTTTTTTCTTCTCTATTTCTCGACTTCTCTTCATCCGTTTCGACTCGAAATGAAACCAGAATGATATTTTTTAATTTTTAGAATATTTTTCCATTTATTTTTGAATTTTCTAACTCGGGTCGGGTTCGAACGTATAGAAAGGAAATTTTTTTTATTCGCTATTTTTCAGCCTGTCCTGACCCGTTTCGTATTGAAATAAAGCCTAGATGATGTTTTTTAATTTTTAAAATTTTTTTACATTTATATTTGAATTTTCTAACTCGGGTCGGGTTCGAAAGAATAGGGAGGAAATTTTTTTTATTCTCTATTTTTCGGCCTGCCCAACCCGTTTCGTCTATAAATGAAGCCTGGATGATGTCTTTTAATTTTTAGATTTTTTTTTTACATTTATTTTTGAATTTTCTAACTCGGGTCAGGTTCGAACGGATAGGGTGGAAATTATTTTTGTTCTCTATTTTTTTTCCTTTCTTGGCCCGTTAAGTCTTTAAATGAAGTCTGGATGATATTTTTTAATTTTGAAAATATTTTTACATTTATATTTGAATTTTCTAACTCGGGTCGGGTTCGAACGGATAGGAAGGAAAATTTTTTTTTCACTATTTTTTGGCCTGTCTTCACCCGTTTCGTCTCGAAATGAAACCTGGATGATGTTTTTTAATTTTTAGAATTTTTTCGCATTTATTTTTGAATTTTCTAACTCGGGTCGGGTTAGAATGGATAGGGAGGAAATTTTTTTTATTCTCTATTTTTCGGCCTGTCCTGACCCGTTTCCTCTTGAAATGAAGCCTGGAGGATGTCTTATAATTTTTAAAATTTTTTTGCATTTATTTTTTAATTTTTTAACTCGGGTCGGGTCTGAACGAATATGAAGAAATTTTTTTTTCCTCTCTATTTCTCGGCTTGTCTTCACTCGTTTTATCTTGAAATGAAACCTTAATGATGTTTTTTAATTTTTAGAATTTTTTTCCATTTATTTTTGAGTTTTCTAACCCGGGTCGGGTTCGAACGTATAGGAAGGAAATTATTTTTGTTCTCTAGTTTTTGGCCTGTCTTGGCCCGTTTCCTCTTGAAATAAAGCCTGGATGATGTTTTTCTATTTTTAAAATTTTTTTGCATTTATATTTGAATTTGCTAACTCGGGTCAGGTTCAAACGGATAAGGAGGAAATTTTTTTTATTCTCTATTTTTCAGCCTGTCCTGACCCGTTTCGTATTGAAATGAAGCCTGGATGATGTTTTTTAATTTTTAAAATTTTTTTGAATTTATATTTCAATTTTCTAACTCGGGTCGGGTTCAAACGGATAGGGAGGAAATTTTTTTTATTCTCTATTTTTCGGCCTGTCCTAACCCGTTTCGTCATGAAATGAAGCCTGGATGATGTCTTTTAATTTTTAGATTTTTTTGCATTTATTTTTGAATTTTCTAACTCGGGTCGGGTTCGAACGGATAGGGAGGAAATTATTTTTGTTCTTTATTTTTCGGCCTGTCTTGGCCCGTTAAGTCTTTAAATGAAGTCTGGATGATATTTTTTAATTTTGAAATTTTTTTTACATTTATATTTGAATTTTCTAAGTCGGGTCGGGTTCGACTGGATAGGGAGGAAATTTTTTTTATTCTCTATTTTTCGGCATGTCCTGACTCGTTTTGTCTTGAAATGAAGCCTGGAGGATGTCTTATAATTTTTAAAATTTTTTTGCATTTATTTTTTAATTTTTTAACTCGGGTCGGGTCTGAACGAATTGGAATAAAATTTTTTTTCTTCTCTATTTTTCAGCCTGTCTTCATCCGTTTCGTTTCGAAATGAAACCTTGATGATGTTTTTTAATTTATAGAATTTTTTTCCATTAATTTTATAATTTTCTAACTTGGGTCGGGTTCGAACGTATAGGAAGGAAATTACTTTTGTTCTCTATTTTTCGGCCTGTCTTGGCCCGTTTCCTCTTGAAATAAAGCCTGGACGATGTTTTTTAGTTTTGAAAATTTTTTTCATTTATATTTGAATTTCCTAACTCGGGTCTGGATCAAACGGATATGGAGGAAATTTTTTTTATTCTCTATTTTTCGGCCTGTCCTGACCCGTTTCGTATTGAAATGAAGCCTGGATGATGTTTTTTAATTTTTAAAATATTTTTGCATTTATATTTTAATGTTCTAACTCAGGTCGGGTTTAAACGGATAGGGAGGAAATTTTTTTTATTCTCTATTTTATGGCCTGTCCTAGCCCGTTTCGTCTTGAAATGAAGCCTGGATGATGTCATCTCATTTTTAGATTTTTCTTGCATTTATTTTTGAATTTTCTAACTCGGGTCGGGTTCGAACGGAAAGGGAGGAAATTATTTTTGTTCTCTATTTTTCGGCCTGTCTTGGCCCGTTAAGTCTTTAAATGAAGTCTGGATGATACTTTTTAATTTTGAAAATTTTTTTACATTTATATTTGAATTTTCTAACTCGGGTCGGGTCTGAACGAATAGGAAGAAAATTTTTTTTCTTCTCTATTTCTCGGCCTGTCTTCACCCGTTTCATCTCGAAATGAAACCTTGATGATGATTTTTAATTTTTTGAATTTTTTTCCGTTTATTTTTGAGTTTTCTAACTCGGGTCGGGTTCGAACGTATAGAAAGGAAATTATTTTTGTTCTCTAGTTTTCGGCCTGTCTTGGCCCGTTTCCTCTTGAAATAAAGCCTGGACGATGTTTTTTTATTTTTAAAAGTTTTTTGCATTTATATTTGAATTTCCTAACTCGGGTCACGTTCAAACCGATAGGGAGGAAATTTTTTTTATTCTCTATTTTTCGGCCTGTCCTGACCTGTTTCGTATTGAACTGAAGCCTGGATGATGTTTTTTAATTTTTAAAATTTTTTTGAATTTATATTTGAATTTTCTAACTCGGGTCGGGTTCAAACGGATAGGGAGGAAATTTTTTTTCTTCTCTATTTTTCGGCCTGTCCTGACCCGTTTCGTCTTGAAATGAAGCCTGGATGATGTCTTTTAATTTTTAGATTTTTTTTGCATTTATTTTTGAATTTTCTAACTCGGGTCGGGTTCGAACGGATAGGAAGGTAATTTTTTTTTCTCTATTTTTTGGCCTGTCTTCAGCCGTTTCGTCTCGAAATGAAACCTGAATGTTGTTTTTTAATTTTTAGAATTTTTTTGCATTTATTTTTGAATTTTCTAACTCGGGTCGGGTTCGAACGAATAGAAGAAATTTTTTTTTCTTCTCTATTTTACGACCTCTCTTCACCCGTTTCGTCTCGAAATGAAACCTAGATGATGTTTTTTAATTTTTAGAATTTTTTTCCATTTATTTTTAAATTTTCTAACTCGGGTCGGGTTCGAACGTATAGGATGGAAATTATTTTTGTTCTCTATTTTTTGGCCTGTCTTGGCCCGTTAAGTCTTTAAATGAAGTCTGGATGATATTTTTTAATTTTAAAAATATTTTTACATTTATATTTGAATTTTCTAACTCGGGTCGGGTTCGAACGGATAGGAAGGAAAATTTTTTTTTCTCTATTTTTTGGCCTGTCTTCACCCGTTTCGTCTCGAAATGAAACCTGGATGATGTTTTTTAATTTTTAGAATTTTTTCGCATTTATTTTTGAATTTTCTAACTCGGGTCGGGTTAGAATGGATAGGGAGGAAATTTTTTTTATTTTCTATTTTTCGGCCTGTCCTGACCCGTTTCCTCTTGAAATGAAGCCTGGAGGATGTCTTATAATTTTTAAAATTTTTTTGCATTTATTTTTTAATTTTTTAACTCGGGTCGGGTCTGAACGAATAGGAAGAAAATTTTTTTTCTTCTCTATTTCTCGGCTTGTCTTCACTCGTTTTATCTTGAAATGAAACCTTGATGATGTTTTTTAATTTTTAGAATTTTTTTCCATTTATTTTTGAGTTTTCTAACTCAGGTCGGGTTCGAACGTATAGGAAGGAAATTATTTTTGTTCTCTAGTTTTCGGCCTGTCTTGGCCCGTTTCCTCTTGAAATAAAGCCTGGACGATGTTTTTTTATTTTTAAAATTTTTTTACATTTATATTTGAATTTCCTAACTCGGGTCCGGTTCAAACGGATAGGGAGGAAATTTTTTTTATTCTCTATTTTTCGGCCTGTCCTGACCTGTTTCGTATTGAACTGAAGCCTGGATGATGTTTTTTAATTTTTAAAATTTTTTTGAACTTATATTTGAATTTTCTAACTCGGGTCGGGTTCAAATGGATAGGGAGGAAATTTTTTTTATTCTCTATTTTTCGGCCTGTCCTAACCCGTTTCGTCTTGAAATGAAGCCTGGGTGATGTCTTTTAATTTTTAGATTTTTTTTGCATTTATTTTTGAATTTTCTAACTCGGGTCGGGTTCGAACGGATAGGGAGGAAATTTTTTTTATTCTCTATTTTTCGGCCTGTCCTAACCCGTTTCGTCTTGAAATGAAGCCTGGATGATGTCTTTTAATTTTTAGATTTTTTTTGCATTTATTTTTGAATTTTCTAACTCGGGTCGGGTTCGAACGGATAGGAAGGAAAATTTTTTTTTCTCTATTTTTTGGCCATTCTTCACCCGTTTCGTCTCGAAATGAAACCTGGATGATGTTTTTTAATTTTTAGAATTTTTTTGCATTTATTTTTGAATTTTCTAACTCGGGTCGGGTTCGAATGGATAGGGAGGAAATTTTTTTTATTCTCTATTTTTCGGCCTGTCCTGACTCGTTTCGTCTTGAAATGAAGCCTGGAGGATGTCTTATCATTTTCAAAATTTTTTTGCATTTATTTTTTAATTTTTTAACTCGGGTCGGGTCTGAACGAATGGGAATAAATTTTTTTTTCTTCTCTATTTTTCAGCCTGTGTTCATCCGTTTCGTTTCGAAATGAAACCTTCATGATGTTTTTTAATTTATAGAATTTTTTTCCATTTATTTTATAATTTTCTAACTCGGGTCAGGTTCGAACGTATAGGAAGGAAATTACTTTTGTTCTCTATTTTTCGGCCTGTCTTGGCCCGTTTCCTCTTCAAATAAAGCTTGGACGATGTTTTTTAGTTTTTAAAATTTTTTTGCATTTATATTTGAATTTTCTAACTCGGGTCGGGTTCAAACGGATAGGGAGGAAATTTTTTTTATTCTCTATTTTTCGGCCTGTCCTAACCCGTTTCGTCATGAAATGAAGCCTGGATGATGTCTTTTAATTTTTAGATTTTTTTTGCATTTATTTTTGAATTTTCTAACTCGGGTCGGGTTCGAACGGATAGGGAGGAAATTATTTTTTTTCTTTATTTTTCGGCCTGCCCTGGCCCGTTAAGTCTTTAAATGAAGTCTGGATGATATTTTTTAATTTTGAAAATTTTTTTACATTTATATTTGAATTTTCTAACTCGGGTCGGGTTCGAACGGATAGGAAGGAAAATTTTTTTTTCTCTATTTTTTGGCCAGTCTTCACCCGTTTCGTCTCGAAATGAAACCTGGATGATGTTTTTTAATTTTTAGAATTTTTTTGCATTTATTTTTGAATTTTCTAACTCGGGTCAGGTTCGAATGGATAGGAAGGAATTTTTTTTTATTCTCTATTTTTCGGCCTGTCCTGACTCGTTTCGTCTTGAAATGAAGCCTGGAGGATGTCTTATAATTTTTAAAATTTTTTTGCATTTATTTTTTAATTTTTTAACTCGGGTCGGGTCTGAACGAATGGGAATAAAATTTTTTTTCTTCTCTATTTTTCAACCTGTCTTCATCCGTTTCGTTTCGAAATGAAACCTTGATGATGTTTTTTAATTTATAGAATTTTTTTCCATTTATTTTATAATTTTCTAACTCGGGTCGGGTTCGAACGTATAGGAAGGAAATTACTTTTGTTCTCTATTTTTCGGCCTGTCTTGGCCCGTTTCCTCTTGAAATAAAGCCTGGACGATGTTTTTTAGTTTTTAAAATTTTTTTGCATTTATATTTGAATTTTCTAACTCGGGTCGGGTTCAAACGGATCGGGAGGAAATTTTTTTTATTCTCCATTTTTCGGCCTGTCCTGATCCGTTTCGTATTGAAATGAAGCCTGGATGATGTTTTTTAATTTCTAAAATTTTTTTGCATTTATATTTGAATGTTTTAACTCGGGTCGGGTTCAAACGGATAGGGAGGAAATTTTTTTTATTCTCTATTTTACGGCCTGTCCTAACCCGTTTCGTCTTGAAATGAAGCCTGGATGATGTCTTTTCATTTTTAGATTTTTTTTGCATTTATTTTTGAATTTTCTAACTCGGGTCGGGTTCGAACGGAAAGGGAGGAAATTATTTTTGTTCTCTATTTTT
Organism: Quercus robur; assembly: GCF_932294415.1. Taxonomy (NCBI): domain Eukaryota; kingdom Viridiplantae; phylum Streptophyta; class Magnoliopsida; order Fagales; family Fagaceae; genus Quercus; species Quercus robur. Next base: position 28,625,094 of record NC_065539.1, on the reverse strand, counting down.
CGGCCTGTCTTCACCCGTTTCGTCTCGAAATGAAACTTGGATGATGTTTTTTAGTTTTCAGAATTTTTTTCCATTTATTCTTGAGTTTTCTAACTCGGGTCGGGTTCGAACGTATAGGAAGGAAATTATTTTTGTTCTCTATTTTTCGGCCTGTCTTGGCCCGTTTCCTGTTGAAATAAAGCCTGGACGATGTTTTTTAATTTTTACAATTTTTTTGCATTTATATTTGAATTTCCTAACTCGGGTCTGGTTCAAACGGATATGGAGGAAATTTTTTTTATTCTCTATTTTTCGGCCTGTCCTGACCCGTTTCGTATTGAAATGAAGCCTGGATGATGTTTTTTAATTTTTAAAATATTTTTACATTTATATTTGAATGTTCTAACTCGGGTCGGGTGTAAACGGATAGGGAGGAAATTTTTTTTTCTCTATTTTACGGCCTGTCCTAGCCCGTTTCATCTTGAAATGAAGCCTGGATGATGTCATATCATTTTTAGATTTTTCTTGCATTTATTTTTGAATTTTCTAACTCGGGTCGGGTTCGAACGGAAAGGGAGGAAATTATTTTTGTTCTCTATTTTTCGGCCTGTCTTGGCCCGTTAAGTCTTTAAATGAAGTCTGGATGATACTTTTTAATTTTGAAAATTTTTTTACATTTATATTTGAATTTTCTAACTCGGGTCGGGTCTGAACAAATAGGAAGAAAATTTTTTTTCTTCTCTATTTCTCGGCCTGTCTTCACCCGTTTCATCGCGAAATGTAATCTTGATGATGTTTTTTAATTTTTTGAATTTTTTTCCATTTATTTTTGAGTTTTCTAACTCGGGTCGGGTTCGAACGTATAGGAAGGAAATTATTTTTGTTCTCTAGTTTTCGGCCTGTCTTGGCCCGTTTCCTCTTGAAATAAAGCCTGGACGATGTTTTTTTATTTTTAAAATTTTTTTGCATATATATTTGAATTTCCTAACTCGGGTCCGGTTCAAACGGATAGGGAGGAAATTTTTTTTATTCTCTATTTTTCGCCCTGTCCTGACCTGTTTCGTATTGAACTGAAGCCTGGATGATGTTTTTTAATTTTTAAAATTTTTTTGAATTTATATTTGAATTTTCTAACTCGGGTCGGGTTCAAACGGATAGGGAGGAAATTTTTTTTATTCTCTATTTTTCGGCCTGTCCAAATCCGTTTCGTCTTGAAATGAAGCCTGGATGATGTCTTTTAATTTTTAGATTTTTTTTGCATTTATTTTTGAATTTTCTAACTCTGGTCGGGTTCGAACGGATAGGAAGGTAATTTTTTTTTTCTCTATTTTTTGGCCTGTCTTCACCCGTTTCGTCTCGAAATGAAACCTGAATGTTGTTTTTTAATTTTTAGATTTTTTTTGCATTTATTTTTGAATTTTCTAACTCGGGTCGGGTTCGAACGAATAGAAGAAAATTTTTTTTCTTCTCTATTTTTCGGCCTGTCTTCACCCGTTTCGTCTCGAAATGAAACCTAGATGATCTTTTTTAATTTTTAGAATTTTTTTCCATTTATTTTTAAATTTTCTATCTCGGGCGGGTTCGAACGTATAGGAAGGAAATTATTTTTGTTCTCTCTTTTTCGGACTGCCTTGGCCAGTTTCGTCATGAAATAAAACCTGGATGATGTTTTTTAATTTTTAAAATTTTTTTGCATTTATATTAGAATTTTCTAACTCGGGTCGGGTTCAAACGGTAGGGTCGAAATTTTTTTTATTCTCTATTTTTCGGCCTGTCCTAACCCGTTTCGTCTTGAAATGAAGCCCGGATGATGTCTATTAATTTTTAAAATTTTTTTGCATGTATTTTTGAATTTTCTAACTAGGGTCGGGTTCAAACGGATAGGGAGGAAATTTTTTTTATTCTCTATTTTTCGGCCTGTCCCGACCCGTTTCGTATTGCAATGAAGCCTGGATGATGTTTTTTAATTTTTAAAATTTTTTTGCATTTATATTTGAATTTTCTAACTCGGGTCGGGTTCAAACGGATAGGGAGGGAATTTTTTTTATTCTCTATTTTTCGGCCTGTCCTAACCCGTTTCGTCTTGAAATGAAGCCTGGATGATGTCTTTTAATTTTTAGATTTTTTTTGCATTTATTTTTCAATTTTCTAACACGGGTCGGGTTCGAACGGATAGGGAGGAAATTATTTTTGTTCTCTATTTTTCGGCCAGTCCTGGCCCGTTAATTCTTTAAATGAAGTCTTGATGATATTTTTTAATTTTGAAAATTTTTTTACATTTATATTTGAATTTTCTAACTCGGGTCGTGTTCGAACGGATAGGAAGGAAATTTTTTTTTTCTCTATTTTTTGGCCTGTCTTCACCCGTTTCGTCTCGAAATGAAACCTGGATGATGTTTTTTAATTTTTAGAATTTTTATGCATTTATTTTTGAATTTTCTATCTCGGGTCGGGTTCGAATGGATAGGGAGGAAATTTTTTTTATTCTCTATTTTTTGGCCAGTCCTGACCCGTTTCGTCTTGAAATGAAGCCTGGAGGATGTCTTTTAATTTTTAAAATTTTGTTGCATTTATTTTTAAATTTTTTAACTCGGGTCGGGTCTGAACGAATAGGAAGAAAGTTTTTTTTCTTCTCTATTTTTCGGCCTGTCTTCACCCGTTTCGTCTCGAAATGAAACCTGGATGATGTTTTTTAACTTTTAGAATTTTTTTCCATTTATTTTTTAGTCTTTTAACTCGGGTCGGGTTCAGCCGTATAGGAAGGAAGTTATTTTTGTTCTCTATTTTTCGGCCTGTCTTAGCCCGTTTCCTCTTGAAATAAAGCCTGGACGATGTTTTTTAATTTTTAAAATTTTTTTGCATTTATATTAGAATTTTCTAACTCTGGTCGTGTTTAAACGGATAGGGTCGAAATTTTTTTTATTCCCTATTTTTCGGCCAGTCCTGACCTGTTTCGTCTTGAAATGAAGCCTGGATGATGTCTTTTAATTTTTAAAATTTTTTTGCATTTATTTTTAAATTTTCTAACTCGGGTCGGTTTCGAACGGATAGGAAGAAATTTTTTTTTCTTCTCTATTTCTCGACTTCTCTTCATCCGTTTCGTCTCGAAATGAAACCAGAATGATATTTTTTAATTTTTAGAATTTTTTTCCATTTATTTTTGAATTTTCTAACTCGGGTCGGGTTCGAACGTATAGAAAGGAAATTTTTTTTATTCTCTATTTTTCAGCCTGTCCTGACTCGTTTCGTTTTGAAATAAAGCCTGGATGATGTTTTTTAATTTTTAAAATTTTTTTGCATTTATATTTGAATTTTCTAACTCGGGTCGGGTTCGAACGGATAGGGAGGAAATTTTTTTTATTCTCTATTTTTCGGCCTGCCCAACCCGTTTCGTCTATAAATGAAGCCTGGATGATCTCTTTTAATTTTTAGATTTTTTTTACATTTATTTTTGAATTTTCTAACTAGGGTCGGGTTCGAACGGATAGGGAGGAAATTATTTTTGTTCTCAATTTTTGGGCCTGTCTTGGCCCGTTAAGTCTTTAAATGAAGTCTGGATGATATTTTTTAATTTTGAAAATATTTTTACATTTATATTTGAATTTTCTAACTCGGGTTGGGTTCGAACGGATAGGAAGGTAATTTTTTTTTTCTCGATTTTTTGGCCTCTCTTCACCCGTTTCGTATCGAAATGAAACCTGGATGTTGTTTTTTAATTTTTTGAATTTTTTTGCATTTATTTTTGAATTTTCTAACTCGGGTCGGGTTCGAACGAATAGAAGAAAATTTTCCTTCTTCTCTATTTTTCGGCCTGTCTTCACCCGTTTCGTCTCGAAATGAAACCTGGATGATGTTTTTTAATTTTTACAATTTTTTTCCATTTATTATTGAATTTTCTAACTCGGGTCGGGTTCGAACGTATAGGAATGAAATTTTTTTTATTCTCTATTTTTCGGCCTGTCCTGACCCGTTTCGTCTTTAAATGAAGCCTGGATGATGTCTTTTAATTTTTAAAATTTTTTTGCATGTATTTTTGAATTTTCTAACTCGGGTCGGTTTCGAACGGATAGGTAGAAAAATTTTTTTCTTCCCTATTTTTCGGCCTGTCTTCATCCGTTTCGTCTCGAAATGAAACCTGGATGATGTTTTTTAATTTTTACAATTTTTTTCCATTTATTATTGAATTTTCTAACTCGGGTCGGGTTCGAACGTATAGGAAGGAAATTATTTTTGTTCTCTATTTTTGGCCTGTCTTGGTCCGTTTCGTCTTGAAATAAAAGCTGGATGATGTTTTTTAATTTTTAAAATTTTTTTGCATTTATATTAGAATTTTCTAACTCGGGTCGGGTTCAAACGGATAGGGTCGAAATTATTTTTATTCTCTATTTTTCGGTCGGTCCTGACCCGTTTCGTCTTGAAATGAAGCCTGGATGATGTCTTTTAATTTTTAAAATTTTTTTGCATGTACTTTTGAATTTTCTAACTCGGGTCGGGTTCGAACGGATAGGAAGAAAAAATTTTTTCTTCTCTATTTTTCAGCCTGCCTTCATCCGTTTCGTCTCGAAATGAAACGTAGATGATGTTTTTTAATTTTTAGAATTTTTTTCCATTTATTTTTGAATTTTCTAACTCGGGTCGGGTTCGAACGTATAGGAAGGAAATTATTTTTGTTCTCTATTTTTCGGCCTGTCTTGGCCCGTTTCCTCTTGAAATAAAGCCTGGATGATGTTTTTCAATTTTTGAAATTTTTTTGCATTTATATTTGAATTTTCTAACTCCGGTCGGGTTCAAACGGATAGGGAGGAAATTTTTTTTATTCTCTATTTTTCGGCCTGTCTTGACCCGTTTCGTATTGAAATGAAGCCTGGATGATGTTTTTTAATTTTTAATATTTTTTTGCATTTATATTTGAATTTTCTAACTCGGGTCGGGTTCAAACGGATAGAGTGGAAATTTTTTTTATTCTCTATTTTTCGGCCTGTCCTAACCCGTTTCGTCTTGAAATGAAGCCTGGATGATGTTTTTAATTTTTAGATTTTTTTTGCATTTATTTTTGAATTTTCTAACTCGGGTTGGGTTCGAACGGATAGGGAGGAAATTATTTTTGATCTCTATTTTTCGGCCTGTCTTGGCCCGTTAAGTCTTTAAATGAAGTCTAGATGATATTTTTTAATTTTGAAAATTTTTTACATTTATATTTGAATTTTCTAACTCGGGTCGGGTTCGAACGGATAGGAAGGAATTTTTTTTTTTCTCTATTTTTCGGCCTATCTTGGCCCGTTTTGCCGTGAAATGAACCTTGGACGATGTTTTTTTATTTTTAAAATTCTTTTTGCATTTATATTTGAATTTTCTAACTCGGGTCGGGTTCAAACGAATTGGGAGGAAATTTTTTTTATTCTCTATTTTTCAGCCTGTCCTGAGCCGTTTCGTCTTGAAATGAAGCCTGGATGATGTTTTTTAATTTTTAAAATTTTTCTGCATTTATTTTTGAATTTTCTAACTCGGGTCGGGTTCGAACGGATAGGAAGGAAACTGTTTTGTTCTCTATATTTCGGCCTGTCTTAGCCCGTTTCGTCTTGAAATGAAGCCTGGAGGATGTTTTTTAATTTTTAAAATTTTTTTGCATTTATATTTGAATTTTCTATCTCGGGTCGGGTTCAAACGGATAGGGAGGAAATTTTTTTATTCTCTATTTTTCGGCCTGTCCTGATCCGTTTCGTCTTGAAATGAAGCTTGGATGATGACTTTTAATTTTTAGAATTGTTTTGCAATTATTTTTGAATTTTCTAACTCGGGTCGGGTTCGAACGGAAAGGAAGGAATTTTTTTTTTCTCTATTTTTCGGCCTATCTTGGCCCGTTTTGCCGTGAAATGAACCATGGACGATGTTTTTTAATTTTTAAAATTCTTGTTGCATTTATATTTGAATTTTCTAACTCGGGTCGGGTTCAAACGAATTGGGAGGAATTTTTTTTTATTCTCTATTTTTCGGCCTGTCCTGACCCGTTTCGTATTGAAATGAAGCCTGGATGATGTTTTTTAATTTTTAAGATTTTTCTGCATTTATTTTTGAATTTTCTAACTCGGGTCGGGTTCGAACGAATAAGAAGGAAATTATTTTTGTTCTCTATTTTTCGGCCTGTCTTGGCTAATTTCGTCTTGAAATAAAGCCTGGATGATGTTTTTTTAATTTTTAAAATTTTTTTGCATTTATATTTTAATTTTCTAACTTGGGTCGGGTTCGAACGGATAGGAAGGAAATTATTTTTGTTCTCTATTTTCCAGCCTGTCTTGGCCCGTTTCGTCTCGAAATAAAGCCTGGATGATATTTTTTAATTTTTAAATTTTTTTTGCATTTATATTTGAATTTTCTAACTCGGGTCGGGTTCGAAAGGATAGGAAGGAAATTATTTTTCTTCTCTATTTTTCGGCCTGATTTGGCTAGTATCGTCGTTAAATGAAGCCTGGACGTTGTTTTTGAATTTTTAAAATTTTTTTGCATTGATATTTCAATTTTCTAACTCGGGTCGGGTTCAAACGGACAGGGAGGAAATTTTTTTTATTCTCTATTTTTCGGTCTATCCTGACCCGTTTCATCTTGAAATGAAGCCTGGATGATGTCTATTAATTTTTATATGTTTTTTTGCATTTATTTTTGAATTTTCTAACTCGGGTCGGTTTAAAACGGATAGGAAGGAAAAAAATTTTTTTCTATTTTTCGGCCTGTCTTGGCCCGTTTTGCCGTGAAATGAAGCTTGGACGATGTTTTTTAATTTTTAAATTTTTTTTTGCATTTATATTTGAATTTTCTAACTCGAGTCGGGTTCAAACAGATAGGGATGAAATTCTTTTTATTTTCTATTTTTCGGCCTGTCCTGATCCGTATCGTCTTGAAATGAAGCCTGGATGATGTTTTTTAATTTTTAAAATTTTTCTGCATTTATTTTTGAATTTTCTAATTCAGGTCGGGTTCCAACAGATAAGAACGACATTATTTTTGTTCTCTATTTTTCGGCCTGTCTTAGCCCGTTTCGTCTGGAAATGAAGCCTGGACGATGTTTTTTTAATTTTGAAAATTTTTCTGCATTTATATTTGAATTTTCTAACTCGGGTCGGGTTCAAACGGATAGGGAGGAAATTTTTTTTATTCCCTATTTTTCGGCCTGTCCTGACCCGTTTCGTCTTGAAATGAACCCTGAATGATGTTTTTTAATTTTTAAAATTTTTCTGCATTTATTTTTGAATTTTCTAACTCGGGTCGGGTTCGAACAGATAGGAAGGAAATTGTTTTAGTTCTCTATTTTTCGGCCTGTCTTAGCCCGTTTCGTCATGAAATGAAGCCTGGACGATGTTTTTTAATTTTTAAAATTTTTTTGCATTTATATTTGAATTTTCTGACTCGGGTCGGGTTCAAACGGATAGGGATTAAATTTTTTTTATTCTCTATTTTTCGGCCTGTCCTGACCCGTTTCGTCATGAAATGAAGCCTGGATGATGTTTTTTAATTTTTAAAATTTTTCTGCATTTATTTTTGAATTTTCTAACTCGGGTCGGGTTCGAACGGATAAGAAGGAAATTATTTTTGTTCTCTATTTTTCGGCCTGGCTTAGCCCGTTTCGTCTTGAAATGAAGCCTGGACGATGTTTTTTAATTTTTAAAATTTTTTTGCATTTATATTTGAATTTTCTAAGTCGGGTCGGATTCAAACGGATAGGGTGGAAATTTCTTTTATTCTCTATATTTCGGCCTGTCCTGACCCGTTTTGTCTTGAAATGAAGCCTGGATGATGTCTTTTAATTTTTATAATTTTTTTTCATTTATTTTTAAATTTTCAAACTCGGGTCGGGTTCGAACGGATAGGAATGAATTTTTTTTTCTCTATTTTTCGACCTGTCTTGGCCCGTTTTGCCGTGAAACGAAGCTTGGATGATGTTTTTTAATTTCTAAAATTTTTTTTGCATTTATATTTGAATTTTCTAACTCGGGTCGGGTTCAAACGGATAGGGAGGAAATTTTTTTTGTTCTCTATTTTTCGGCCTGTCCTGAGCCGTTTCGTCTTGAAATGAATCCTGGATGTTGTTTTTTAATTTTTAAAATTTTTCTGCATTTATTTTTGAATTTTCTAACTCGGGTCGGGTTCGAACGGATAAGAAGGAAATTGTTTTGTTCTCTATTTTTCGGCCTGTCTTAGCCCGTTTCGTCTTGAAATGAAGCCTGGATGATGTTTTTTAATTTTTAAAATTTTTTTGCATTTATATTTGAATTTTCTATCTCGGGTCGGGTTCAAACGGATAGGGAGGAAATTTTTTTATTCTCTATTTTTCGGCCTGTCCTGATCCGTTTCGTCTTGAAATGAAGCTTGGATGATGACTTTTAATTTTTAGAATTGTTTTGCAATTATTTTTGAATTTTCTAACTCGGGTCGAGTTCGAACGGAAAGGAAGGAATTTTTTTTTTCTCTATTTTTCGGCCTATCTTGGCCCGTTTTGCCGTGAAATGAACCTTGGACGATGTTTTTTAATTTTTAAAATTCTTTTTGCATTTATATTTGAATTTTCTAACTCAGGTCGGGTTCAAACGAATTGGGAGGAAATTTTTTTTATTCTCTATTTTTCGGCCTGTCCTGACCCGTTTCGTATTGAAATGAAGCCTGGATGATGTTTTTTAATTTTTAAGTTTTTTCTGCATTTATTTTTGAATTTTCTAACCCGGGTCGGGTTCGAACGAATAAGAAGGAAATTATTTTTGTTCTCTATTTTTCGGCCTGTCTTGGCCCATTTCGTCTTGAAATAAAGCCTGGATGATGTTTTTTAATTTTTAAAATTTTTCTGCATTTATTTTTGAATTTTCTAACTCGGGTCGGGTTCGAACGGATAAGAACGAAATTATTTTTGTTCTCTATTTTTTGGCCTGGCTTAGCCCGTTTCGTCTTGAAATGAAGCCTGGACGATGTTTTTTAATTTTTAAAATTTTTTTTTGCATTTATATTTTAATTTTCTAACTCGGGTCGGGTTCAAACGGATAGGGAGGAAATTTTTTTTATTCTCTATATTTCGACCTGTCCTGACCCGTTTTGTCTTGAAATGAAGCCTGCATGATGTCTTTTAATTTTTATAATTTTTTTTCATTTATTTTTAAATTTTCAAACTCGGGTCGGGTTCGAACGGATAGGAATGAAAATTTTTTTTTCTCTATTTTTCGGCCTGTCTTGGCCCGTTTTGCCGTGAAATGAAGCTTGGATGATGTTTTTTAATTTCAAAATTTTTTTTTGCATTTATATTTGAATTTTCTAACTCAGGTCGGGTTCAAACGGATAGGGAGGAAATTTTTTTTGTTCACTATTTTTCGGCCTGTCCTGAGCCGTTTCGTCTTGAAATGAAGCCTGGATGATGTTTTTTAATTTTTAAAATTTTTCTGCATTTATTTTTGAATTTCCTAACTCGGGTCGGGTACGAACGGATAGGAAGGAAATTGTTTTGTTCTCTATTTTTCGGCCTGTCTTAGCTCGTTTCGTCTTGAAATGAAGCCTGGATGATGTTTTTTAATTTTTAAAATTTTTTTGCATTTATATTTGAATTTTCTATCTCGGGTCGGGTTCAAACGGATAGGGAGGAAATTTTTTTTATTCTCTATTTTTCGGCCTGTCCTGATCCGTTTCGTCTTGAAATGAAGCTTGGATGATGACTTTTAATTTTTAGAATTGTTTTGCAATGATTTTTGAATTTTCTAACTCGGGTCGAGTTCGAACGGAAAGGAAGGAATTTTTTTTTTCTCTATTTTTCGGCCTATCTTGGCCCGTTTTGCCGTGAAATGAACCTTGGACGATGTTTTTTAATTTTTAAAATTCTTTTTGCATTTATATTTGAATTTTCTAACTCAGGTCGGGTTCAAACGAATTGGGAGGAAATTTTTTTTATTCTCTATTTTTCGGCCTGTCCTGACCCGTTTCGTATTGAAATGAAGCCTGGATGATGTTTTTTAATTTTTAAGATTTTTCTGCATTTATTTTTGAATTTTCTAACTCGGGTCGAGTTCGAACGAATAAGAAGGAAATTATTTTTGTTCTCTATTTTTCGGCCTGTCTTGGCCCATTTCGTCTTGAAATAAAGCCTGGATGATGTTTTTTAATTTTTAAAATTTTTTTGCATTTATATTTGAATTTTCCAACTCAGGTCGGGTTCGAACGGATAGGAAGGAAATTATTTTTGTTCTCTATTTTTCAGCCTGTCTTGGCCGGTTTCGTCTCGAAATAAAGCCTGGATGATGTTTTTTAATTTTTAAAATTTTTTTGCATTTATATTTGAATTTTCTAACTCGGGTCGGGTTCGAAAGGATAGGAAGGAAATTATTTTTCTTCTCTATTTTTCTGCCTGATTTGGCTAGTATCGTCGTGAAATGAAGCCTGGACGTTGTTTTTTAATTTTTAAAATTTTTTTGCTTTGATATTTGAATTTTCTAACTCGGGTCGGGTTCAAACGGACAGGGAGGAAATTTTTTTTATTCTCTATTTTTCGGCCTGTCCTGACCCGTTTCATCTTGAAATGAAGCCTGAATGATGTCTATTAATTTTTAGATGTTTTTTTGCATTTATTTTTGAATTTTCTATCTCGGGTCGGTTTAGAACGGATAGGAAGCTAATTTTTTTTTTTTCTATTTTTCGAACTGTCTTGGCCCGTTTTGCCGTGAAATGAAGCTTGGACGATGTTTTTTAATTTTTAAATTTGTTTTTACATTTATATTTGAATTTTCTAACTCGAGTCGGGTCAAACAGATAGGGATGAAATTCTTTTTATTTTCTATTTTTCGGCCTGTCCTGACCCGTTTTGTCTTGAAATGAAGCCTAGATGATGTTTTTTAATTTTTAAAATTTTTCTGCATTTATTTTTGAATTTTCTAACTCGGGTCGGGTTCGAACGGATAAGAACGAAATTATTTTTGTTCTCTATTTTTCGGCCTGTCTTAGACCGTTTCGTCTGGAAATGAAGCCTGGAGATGTTTTTTTAATTTTGAAAATTTTTCTGCATTTATATTTGAATTTTCTAACTCGGGTCGGGTTCAAACGGATAGGGAGGAAATTTTTTTTATTCCCTATTTTTCGGCCTGTCCTGACCCGTTTCGTCTTGAAATGAACCCTGGATGATGTTTTTTAATTTTTAAAATTTTTCTGCATTTATTTTTGAATTTTCTAACTTGGGTCGGGTTCGAACAGATAGGAAGGAAATTGTTTTAGTTCTCTATTTTTTGGCCCGTCTTAGCCCGTTTCGTCTTGAAATGAAGCCTGGACGATGTTTTTTAATTTTTAAAATTTTTTTGCATTTATATTTGAATTTTCTGACTCGGGTCGGGTTCAAACTGATAGGGATTAAATTTTTTTTATTCTCTATTTTTCGGCCTGTCCTGATCCGTTTCGTCATGAAATGAAGCCTGGATGATGTTTTTTAATTTTTAAAATTTTTCTGCATTTATTTTTGAATTTTCTAACTCGGGTCGGGTTCGAACGGATAAGAAGGAAATTATTTTTGTTCTCTATTTTTCGGCCTGGCTTAGCTCGTTTCGTCTTGAAATGAAGCCTGGACGATGTTTTTTAATTTTTAAAATTTTTTTGCATTTATATTTGAATTTTCTAACTCGGGTCGGGTTCAAACGGATAGGGAGGAAATTTTTTTTATTCTCTATATTTCGGCCTGTCCTTACCCGTTTTGTCTTGAAATGAAGCCTGGATGATGTCTTTTAATTTTTAGAATTTTTTTTCATTTATTTTTGAATTTTCAAACTCGTGTCGGGTTCGAACGGATAGGAATGAAATTTTTTTTTTCTCTATTTTTCGGCCTGTCTTGGCCCGTTTTGCCGTGAAATGAAGCTTGGATGATGTTTTTTAATTTCTAAAATTTTTTTTGCATTTATATTTGAATTTTCTAACTCGGGTCGGGTTCAAACGGATAGGGAGGAAATTTTTTTTGTTCTCTATTTTTCGACCTGTCCTGAGCCGTTTCGTCTTGAAATGAAGCCTGGATGATGTTTTTTAATTTTTAAAATTTTTCTGCATTTATTTTTGAATTTTCTAACTATGGTCGGGTTCGAACGGATAGGAAGGAAATTGTTTTGTTCTCTATTTTTCGGCCTGTCTTAGCCCGTTTCGTCTTGAAATGAAGCTTGGATGATGTTTTCTAATTTTTAAAATTTTTTTGCATTTATATTTGAATTTTCTATCTCGGGTCGGGTTCAAACGGATAGGGAGGAAATTTTTTTTATTCTCTATTTTTCGGCCTGTCCTGATCCGTTTCGTCATGAAATGAAGCTTGGATGATGACTTTTAATTTTTAGAATTGTTTTGCAATTATTTTTGAATTTTCTAACTCGGGTCGGGTTCGAACGGAAAGGAAGGAATTTTTTTTTTCTCTATTTTTCGGCCTATCTTGGCCCGTTTTGCCGTGAAATGAACCTTGGACGATGTTTTTTTATTTTTAAAATTCTTTTTGCATTTATATTTGAATTTTCTAACTCGGGTCGGGTTCAAACGAATTGGGAGGAAATTTTTTTTATTCTCTATTTTTCAGCCTGTCCTGAGCCGTTTCGTCTTGAAATGAAGCCTGGATGATGTTTTTTAATTTTTAAAATTTTTCTGCATTTATTTTTGAATTTTCTAACTCGGGTCGGGTTCGAACGGATAGGAAGGAAACTGTTTTGTTCTCTATATTTCGGCCTGTCTTAGCCCGTTTCGTCTTGAAATGAAGCCTGGAGGATGTTTTTTAATTTTTAAAATTTTTTTGCATTTATATTTGAATTTTCTATCTCGGGTCGGGTTCAAACGGATAGGGAGGAAATTTTTTTATTCTCTATTTTTCGGCCTGTCCTGATCCGTTTCGTCTTGAAATGAAGCTTGGATGATGACTTTTAATTTTTAGAATTGTTTTGCAATTATTTTTGAATTTTCTAACTCGGGTCGGGTTCGAACGGAAAGGAAGGAATTTTTTTTTTCTCTATTTTTCGGCCTATCTTGGCCCGTTTTGCCGTGAAATGAACCATGGACGATGTTTTTTAATTTTTAAAATTCTTGTTGCATTTATATTTGAATTTTCTAACTCGGGTCGGGTTCAAACGAATTGGGAGGAAATTTTTTTTATTCTCTATTTTTCGGCCTGTCCTGACCCGTTTCGTATTGAAATGAAGCCTGGATGATGTTTTTTAATTTTTAAGATTTTTCTGCATTTATTTTTGAATTTTGTAACTCGGGTCGGGTTCGAACGAATAAGAAGGAAATTATTTTTGTTCTCTATTTTTCGGCCTGTCTTGGCTAATTTCGTCTTGAAATAAAGCCTGGATGATGTTTTTTTAATTTTTAAAATTTTTTTGCATTTATATTTTAATTTTCTAACTTGGGTCGGGTTCGAACGGATAGGAAGGAAATTATTTTTGTTCTCTATTTTCCAGCCTGTCTTGGCCCGTTTCGTCTCGAAATAAAGCCTGGATGATATTTTTTAATTTTTAAATTTTTTTTGCATTTATATTTGAATTTTCTAACTCGGGTCGGGTTCGAAAGGATAGGAAGGAAATTATTTTTCTTCTCTATTTTTCGGCCTGATTTGGCTAGTATCGTCGTTAAATGAAGCCTGGACGTTGTTTTTGAATTTTTAAAATTTTTTTGCATTGATATTTCAATTTTCTAACTCGGGTCGGGTTCAAACGGACAGGGAGGAAATTTTTTTTATTCTCTATTTTTCGGTCTATCCTGACCCGTTTCATCTTGAAATGAAGCCTGGATGATGTCTATTAATTTTTATATGTTTTTTTGCATTTATTTTTGAATTTTCTAACTCGGGTCGGTTTAAAACGGATAGGAAGGAAAAATTTTTTTTTCTATTTTTCGGCCTGTCTTGGCCCGTTTTGCCGTGAAATGAAGCTTGGACGATGTTTTTTAATTTTTAAATTTTTTTTTGCATTTATATTTGAATTTTCTAACTCGAGTCGGGTTCAAACAGATAGGGATGAAATTCTTTTTATTTTCTATTTTTCGGCCTGTCCTGATCCGTATCGTCTTGAAATGAAGCCTGGATGATGTTTTTTAATTTTTAAAATTTTTCTGCATTTATTTTTGAATTTTCTAATTCAGGTCGGGTTCCAACAGATAAGAACGACATTATTTTTGTTCTCTATTTTTCGGCCTGTCTTAGCCCGTTTCGTCTGGAAATGAAGCCTGGACGATGTTTTTTTAATTTTGAAAATTTTTCTGCATTTATATTTGAATTTTCTAACTCGGGTCGGGTTCAAACGGATAGGGAGGAAATTTTTTTTATTCCCTATTTTTCGGCCTGTCCTGACCCGTTTCGTCTTGAAATGAACCCTGAATGATGTTTTTTAATTTTTAAAATTTTTCTGCATTTATTTTTGAATTTTCTAACTCGGGTCGGGTTCGAACAGATAGGAAGGAAATTGTTTTAGTTCTCTATTTTTCGGCCTGTCTTAGCCCGTTTCGTCATGAAATGAAGCCTGGACGATGTTTTTTAATTTTTAAAATTTTTTTGCATTTATATTTGAATTTTCTGACTCGGGTCGGGTTCAAACGGATAGGGATTAAATTTTTTTTATTCTCTATTTTTCGGCCTGTCCTGACCCGTTTCGTCATGAAATGAAGCCTGGATGATGTTTTTTAATTTTTAAAATTTTTCTGCATTTATTTTTGAATTTTCTAACTCGGGTCGGGTTCGAACGGATAAGAAGGAAATTATTTTTGTTCTCTATTTTTCGGCCTGGCTTAGCCCGTTTCGTCTTGAAATGAAGCCTGGACGATGTTTTTTAATTTTTAAAATTTTTTTGCATTTATATTTGAATTTTCTAAGTCGGGTCGGATTCAAACGGATAGGGTGGAAATTTCTTTTATTCTCTATATTTCGGCCTGTCCTGACCCGTTTTGTCTTGAAATGAAGCCTGGATGATGTCTTTTAATTTTTATAATTTTTTTTCATTTATTTTTAAATTTTCAAACTCGGGTCGGGTTCGAACGGATAGGAATGAATTTTTTTTTTCTCTATTTTTCGACCTGTCTTGGCCCGTTTTGCCGTGAAACGAAGCTTGGATGATGTTTTTTAATTTCTAAAATTTTTTTTGCATTTATATTTGAATTTTCTAACTCGGGTCGGGTTCAAACGGATAGGGAGGAAATTTTTTTTGTTCTCTATTTTTCGGCCTGTCCTGAGCCGTTTCGTCTTGAAATGAATCCTGGATGTTGTTTTTTAATTTTTAAAATTTTTCTGCATTTATTTTTGAATTTTCTAACTCGGGTCGGGTTCGAACGGATAAGAAGGAAATTGTTTTGTTCTCTATTTTTCGGCCTGTCTTAGCCCGTTTCGTCTTGAAATGAAGCCTGGATGATGTTTTTTAATTTTTAAAATTTTTTTGCATTTATATTTGAATTTTCTATCTCGGGTCGGGTTCAAACGGATAGGGAGGAAATTTTTTTATTCTCTATTTTTCGGCCTGTCCTGATCCGTTTCGTCTTGAAATGAAGCTTGGATGATGACTTTTAATTTTTAGAATTGTTTTGCAATTATTTTTGAATTTTCTAACTCGGGTCGAGTTCGAACGGAAAGGAAGGAATTTTTTTTTTCTCTATTTTTCGGCCTATCTTGGCCCGTTTTGCCGTGAAATGAACCTTGGACGATGTTTTTTAATTTTTAAAATTCTTTTTGCATTTATATTTGAATTTTCAAACTCAGGTCGGGTTCAAACGAATTGGGAGGAAATTTTTTTTATTCTCTATTTTTCGGCCTGTCCTGACCCGTTTCGTATTGAAATGAAGCCTGGATGATGTTTTTTAATTTTTAAGTTTTTTCTGCATTTATTTTTGAATTTTCTAACCCGGGTCGGGTTCGAACGAATAAGAAGGAAATTATTTTTGTTCTCTATTTTTCGGCCTGTCTTGGCCCATTTCGTCTTGAAATAAAGCCTGGATGATGTTTTTTAATTTTTAAAATTTTTCTGCATTTATTTTTGAATTTTCTAACTCGGGTCGGGTTCGAACGGATAAGAACGAAATTATTTTTGTTCTCTATTTTTTGGCCTGTCTTAGACCGTTTCGTCTGGAAATGAAGCCTGGACGATGTTTTTTTAATTTTGAAAATTTTTCTGCATTTATATTTGAATTTTCTAACTCGGGTCGAGTTCAAACGGATAGGGAGGAAATTTTTTTTATTCCCTATTTTTCGGCCTGTCCTGACCCGTTTCGTCTTGAAATGAACCCTGGATGATGTTTTTTAATTTTTAAAATTTTTCTGCATTTATTTTTGAATTTTCTAACTCGGGTCGGGTTCGAACAGATAGGAAGGAAATTGTTTTAGTTCTCTATTTTTCGGTCTGTCTTAGCCCGTTTCGTCTTGAAATGAAGCCTGGACGATGTTTTTTAATTTTTAAAATTTTTTTGCATTTATATTTGAATTTTCTGACTCGGGTCGGGTTCAAACTGATAGGGATTAAATTTTTTTTATTCTCTATTTTTCGGCCTGTCCTGATCTGTTTCGTCAGGAAATGAAGCCTGGATGATGTTTTTTAATTTTTAAAATTTTTCTGCATTTATTTTTGAATTTTATAACTCTGGTCGGGTTCGAACGGATATGATGTTTTTTAATTTTTAGAATTTTTTTCCATTTATTTTTGAATTTTCTAACTCGGGTCGGGTTCGAACGTATAGGAAGGAAATTATTTTTGTTCTCTATTTTTCGGCCTGTCGTGGCTTGTTTCCTCTATAAATAAAGCCTGGACGATGTTTTTTAATTTTTAAATTTTTTTTGCATTTATATTTGAATTTTCAAACTCGGGTCGGGTTCAAACGGATAGGGAGGAAATTTTTTTTATTCTCTATTTTTCGGCCTGTCCTGACCCGTTTCGTCTTGAAATGAAGCCTAGATGATGTCTTTTAATTTTTAAAATTTTTTTGCATTTATTTTTGAATTTTCTGACTCGGGTCAGTTTCGAACGAATAGGAAGAAAATCTTTTTTCTTCTCTATTTTTCGGCCTGTCTTCACCCGTTTCGTCTGAAAATGAAACCTGGATGATGTTTATTAATTTTTAGAATTTTTTTCCATTTATTTTGGAATCTTCTAACTCGGGTCCGGTTCGAACGAATAGGAGGGAGATTTTTTTTGTTCTCTATTTTTCGTCCTGTCTTGGCCCGTTAAGTCTTTAAATGAAGTCTGGATGATGTTTTTTTATTTTTAGATTTTTTTTGCATTTATTTTTGAATTTTCTAACCCGGGTCGGGTTCGAACTGATAGGAAGGAAAAATTTTTTTCTCCATTTTTTGGCCTGTCTTAGCCCGTTTCGTCGTGAAATGTAGCCTGGACAATGTTTTTTAATTTTTTTAATTTTTTTGCATTTATTTTTGAATTTTCTAACTCGGGTTCGGTTCAAACGGATACGGAGGAAATTTTTTTTATTCTCTATTTTTCGGCCTCTCCCGACCCATTCCATCTTGAAATGAAGCCTAGAGGATGTCTTTTAATTTTTAAATTTTTTTTGCATTTGTTTTTGAATTTTTTAACTCGGGTCGGGTCTGAACGAACAGGAAGAAAATTTTTTTTCTTCTCTATTTTTCGGACTGTCTTCACCCGTTTCGTCTCGAAATGAAACTTGGATGATGTTTTTTAATTTTTAGAATTTTTTTCCATTTATTTTTGAATTTTCTAACTCGGGTTGGGTTCGAACGTAAAGGAAGGAAATTATTTTTGTTCTCTATTTTTCCGCCTATCTTGGCCCGTTTCGTCTTGAAATAAAACCTGGATGATGTTTTTTAATTTTTAAAATTTTTTAGCATTTATATTTGAATTTTCTAACTCGGGTCGGGTTCAAACGGATAGGGTCGAAATTTTTTTTATTCTCTATTTTTCCGCTTGTCCTGACCCGTTTCGTCTTGAAATAAAGCCTGGATGATGTCTTTCAATTTTTAAAATTTTTTTGCTTTTATTTTTGAATTTTCTAACTCGGGTCGGGTTCGAACGGATAGGAAGAAAAATTTTTTTCTTCTCTATTTTTCGGCCTGTCTTCACCCGTTTCGTCTTGAAATGAAACGTTGATGATGTTTTTTAATTTTTAGAATTTTTTTCCATTTATTTTTGAGTTTTCTAACTCTGGTCGGGTTCGAACGTATAGGAAGGAAATTATTTTTGTTCTCTATTTTTCGGCCTGTCTTGGCCCGTTTCCTCTTGAAATAAAGCCTGGACGATGTTTTTTAATTTTTAAAATTTTTTTGCATTTATATTTGAATTTCTTAACTCGGGTCTGGTTCAAACGGATAGGGAGGAAATTTTTTTTTCTCTATTTTTTGGCCTGTCTTCATCCGTTTCGTCTCTAAATGAAAACTGGATGATGTTTTTTAATTTTTAGAATTTTTTTGCATTTATTTGCGAATTTTATAACTTGGGTCGAGTTCGAATGGATAGGGAGGAAATTTTTTTTATTCTCTATTTTTCGGCCTGTCCTGACCCGTTTCGTCTTGAAATGAAGCCTGGAGGATGTCTTATCATTTTCAAAATTTTTTTGCATTTATTTTTTAATTTTTTAACTCGGGTCGGGTCTGAACGAATAGGAAGAAAATTTTTTTTCTTCTCTATTTCTCGGCTTGTCTTCACCCGTTTTATCTCGAAATGAAACCTTGATGATGTTTTTTAATTTTTAGAATTTTTTTCCATTTATTTTTGAGTTTTCTAACTCGGGTCGGGTTCGAACGTATAGGAAGGAAATTTTTTTTGTTCTCTGGTTTTCGGCCTGTCTTGGCCCGTTTCCTCTTGAAATAAAGCCTGGACGATGTTTTTTTATTTTTAAAATTTTTTTGCATTTATATTTGAATTTGCTAACTCGCGTCAGGTTCAAACGGATAGGGAGGAAATTTTTTTTATTCTCTATTTTTCGGCCTGTCCTGACCCGTTTCGTATTGAAATGAAGCCTGGATGATGTTTTTTAATTTTTAAAATTTTTTTGAATTTATATTTTAATTTTCTAACTCGGGTCGGGTTCAAACGGATAGGGAGGAAATTTTTTTTATTCTCTATTTTTCGGCCTGTCCTAACCTGTTTCGTCTTGAAATGAAGCCTGGATGATGTCTTTTAATTTTTAGATTTTTTTGCATTTATCTTTGAATTTTCTAACTTGGGTCGGGTTCGAACGGATAGGGAGGAAATTATTTTTGTTCTTTATTTTTCGGCCTGTCTTGGCCCGTTAAGTCTTTAAATGAAGTCTGGATGATATTTTTTAATTTTGAAAATTTTTTTACATTTATATTTGAATTTTCTAACTTGGGTCGGGTTCGAACGGATAGGAAGGAAAAATTTTTTTTCTCTATTTTTTGGCCTGTCTTCACCCGTTTCGTCTCGAAATGAAACCTGGATGATGTTTTTTAATTTTTAGAATTTTTTTGCATTTATTTTTGAATTTTCTAACTCGGGTCGGGTTCGAATGGATAGGGAGGAAATTTTTTTTATTCTCTATTTTTCGGCCTGTCCTGACCCGTTTCGTCTTGAAATGAAGCTTGGAGGATGTCTTATAATTGTTAAAATTTTTTTGCATTTATTTTTTAATTTTTTAACTCAGGTCGGGTCTGAACGAATGGGAATAAAATTTTTTTTCTTCACTATTTTTCAGCCTGTCTTCATTCGTTTCGTCTCGAAATGAATCCTTGATGATGTTTTTTAATTTATAGAATTTTTTTCCATTTATTTTATAATTATCTAACTCGGGTCGGGTTCGAACGTATAGGAAGGAAATTACTTTTGTTCTCTATTTTTCGGCCTGTCTTGGCCCGTTTCCTCTTGAAATAAAGCCTGGACGATATTTTTTAGTTTTTTAAATTTTTTTGCATTTATATTTGAATTTTCTAACTCGGGTCGGGTTCAAACGGATCGGGAGGAAATTTTTTTTATTCTCTATTTTTCGGCCTGTCCTAACCCGTTTCGTCTTGAAATGAAGCCTAGATGATGTCTTTTAATTTTTAAAATTTTTTTGCATTTATTTTTGAATTTTCTGACTCGGGTCTGTTTCGAACGAATAGGATGAAAATTTTTTTTCTTCTCTATTTTTCGGCCTGTCTTCACCCGTTTCGTCTGAAAATGAAACCTGGATGATGTTTTTTAATTTTTAGAATTTTTTTCCATTTATTTTTGAATCTTCTAACTCGGGTCGGATTCGAACGAATAGGAGGGAAATTTTTTTTGTTCTCTATTTTTCGTCCTGTCTTGGCCCGTTAAGTCTTTAAATGAAGTCTGGATGATGTTTTTTAATTTTTAGAATTTTTTTGCATTTATTTTTGAATTTTCTAACCCGGGTCGGGTTCGAACTGATAGGAAGGAAAATTTTTTTTCTCCATTTTTTGGCCTGTCTTAGCCCGTTTCGTCGTGCAATGTAGCCTGGACAATGTTTTTTAATTTTTTAAATTTTTTTGCATTTATTTTTGAATTTTCTAACTCGGGTTCGGTTCAAACGGATACGGAGGAAATTTTTTTTATTCTCTATTTTTCGGCCTCTCCCGACCCGTTTCATCTTGAAATGAAGCCTAGAGGATGTCTTTTAATTTTTAAAATTTTTTTGCATTTATTTTTGAATTTTTTAACTCGGGTCGGGTCTGAACGAACAGGAAGAAATTTTTTTTTCTTCTCTATTTTTCAGACTGTCTTCACCCGTTTCGTCTCGAAATGAAACTTGGATGATGTTTTTTAATTTTTAGAATTTTTTTCCATTTATTTTTGAATTTTCTAACTCGGGTTGGGTTCGAACGTAAAGGAAGGAAATTATTTTTGTTCTCTATTTTTCGGCCTATCCTAACCCGTTTCGTCTTGAAATAAAACCTGGATGATGTTTTTTAATTTTTAAAATTTTTTAGCATTTATATTTGAATTTTCTAACTCGGGTCGGGTTCAAACGGATAGGGTCGAAATTTTTTTTATTCTCTATTTTTTCGCCTGTATTCACCCGTTTCGTCTCGAAATGAAACCTGAATGTTGTTTTTTAATTTTTAGAATTGTTTTGCATTTATTTTTGAATTTTCTAACTCGGGTCGGGTTCGAACGAATAGAAGAATATTTTTTTTCTTCTCTATTTTTCGGCCTGTCTTCACCCGTTTCGTCTCGAAATGAAACCTAGATGATGTTTTTTAATTTTTAGAATTTTTTTCCATTTATTTTTAAATTTTCTATCTCGGGTCGGGTTCGAACGTATAGGAAGGAAATTATTTTTGTTCTCTATTTTTCGGACTGCCTTGGCCAGTTTCGTCTTGAAATAAAACCTGGATGATGTTTTTTAATTTTTAAAATTTTTTTGCATTTATATTTGAATTTTCTTCTCGGGTCGGGTTCGAACGGATAGGAAGAAAAAAAATTTTCTTCTCTATTTTTCGGCCTGTCTTCATCCGTTTCGTCTAGAAATGAAACCTTGATGATGTTTTTTAATTTTTAGAATTTTTTTTCCATTTATTTTTGAATTTTCTAACTCGGGTCGGGTTCGAACGTATAGGAAGGAAATTATTTTTGTTCTCTATTTTTCGGCCTGTCTTGGCCCGTTTCCTCTTGAAATAAAGCCTGAATGATGTTTTTTAATTTTTAAAATTTTTTTCCATTTATATTTGAATTTTCTAACTCGGGTCGGGTTCAAACGGATAGGGAGGAAATTTTTTTTATTCTCTATTTTTCGGCCTGTCCTGACCCCTTTCTTATTGTAATGAAGCCCGGATGATGTTTTTTAATTTTTAAAATTTTTTTGCATTTATATTTGAATTTTCTAATTCGGGTCGGGTTCAAACGGATAGGGAGGAAAATTTTTTTATTCTTTATTTTTCGACCTGTCCTAACCCGTTTCGTCTTGAAATGAAGCCTGGATGATGTCTTTTAATTTTTAGATTTTTTTTGCATTTAATTTTCAATTTTCTAACTCGGGTCGGATTCGAACGGATAGGGAGGAAATTATTTTTGTTCTCTATTTTTCGGCCAGTCTTGGCCCGTTAATTCTTTAAATGAAGTCTGGATGATATTTTTTAATTTTGAAAATTTTTTTACATTTATATTTGAATTTTCAAACTCGGGTCGAGTTCGAACGGATAGGAAGGAAATTTTTTTTTCTCTATTTTTTGGCCTGTCTTCACCCGTTTCGTCTCGAAATGAAACCTGGATGATGTTTTTTAATTTTTAGAATTTTTTTGCATTTATTTTTGAATTTTCTAACTCGGGTCGGGTTCGAATGGATAGGGAGGAAATTTTTTTTATTCTCTATTTTTCGGCCAGTCCTGACCCGTTTCGTCTTGAAATGAAGCCTGGAGGATGTCTTTTAATTTTTAAAATTTTGTTGCATTTATTTTTGAATTTTTTAACTCGGGTCGGGTCTGAACGAATAGGAAGAAAGTTTTTTTTCTTCTCTATTTTTCGGCCTGTCTTCACCCGTTTCGTCTCGAAATGAAACCTGGATGATGCTTTTTAATTTTTAGAATTTTTTTCCATTTATTTTTTAGTCTTTTAACTCGGGTCGGGTTCGAACGTATAGGAAGGAAATTATTTTTGTTCTCTATTTTTCGGCCTGTCTTCGCCCGTTTCCTCTTGAAATAAAGCCTGGATGATGTTTTTTAATTTTTAAAATTTTTTTGCATTTATATTTGAATTTCCTAACAAAGGTCGGGTTCAAACGGATAGGGAGGAAATTTTTATATTCTCTATTTTTCGGCCTGTCCTGACCCGTTTCGTATTGAAACGAAGCCTGGATGATGTTTTTTAATTTTTAAAAATTTTTTGCATTTATATTTGAATTTTCTAACTCGGGTCGGGTTCAAACGGATAGGGAGAAAATTTTTTTTATTCTCTATTTTTCGGCCAGTCTTGGCCCATTTCGTCTTGAAATAAAACCTAGATGATGTCTTTTAATTTTTAAAATTTTTTTGCATGTATTTTTGAATTTTCTAACTCGGGTCGAGTTCGAATGGATAGGAAGAAAAATTTTTTTCTTCTCTATTTTTCAGCCTGTCTTCATCCGTTTCGTCTAGAAATGAAACCTTGATGATGTTTTTTAATTTTTAGAATTTTTTTCCATTTATTTTTGAATTTTCTAACTCGGGTCGGGTTCGAACGTATAGGAAGGAAATTATTTTTGTTCTCTATTTTTTGGCCTGTCTTGGCCCGTTTCCTCTTGAAATAAAGCCTGGACGATGTTTTTTAATTTTTAAAATTTTTTTGCATTTATATTTGAATTTTCTAACTCGGGTTGGGTTCAAACGGAGAGGGAGGAAATTTTTTTTATTCTCTATTTTTCGGCCTGTCCTGACCCGTTTCGTATTGAAATGAAGCTTGGATGGTGTTTTTTCATTTTTAAAATTTTTTTGCATTTATATTTGAATTTTCTAACGCGGGTCGGGTTCATACGGATAGGGAGGAAATTTTTTTTATTTTCTATTTTTCGGTCTGTCCTAACCTGTTTCGTCTTGAAATGAAGCCTGGATGATGTCTTTTAATTTTTAGATTTTTTTTGCATTTATTTTTGAATTTTCTAACTCGGGTCGGGTTCGAACGGATAGGGAGGAAATTATTTTTGTTATCTATTTTTCGGCCTGTCCTGACCCGTTTCGTATTGAAATGAGGCTTGGATGATGTTTTTTAATTTTTAAAATTTTTTTGCATTTATATTTGAATTTTCTAACTCGAGGCGGGTTTAAACGGATAGGGAGAAAATTTTTTTTATTCTCTATTTTTCGGCCTGTCCTAAGCCGTTTCGTCTCGAATTGAAACCAGGATGATGTTTTTTATTTTTTAGAATTTTTTTCCATTTATTTTTGAATTTTCTCACTTGGGTCGAGTTCGAACGTATAGAAAGGAAATTTTTTTTTATTCTCTATTTTTCGGCCTGTCCTGATCCGTTTCGTATTGAAATGAAGCCTGGATGATGTTTTTTAATTTTTAAAATTTTTTTGCATTTATATTTGAATTTTCTAACTCGGGTCGGGTTCGAATGGATAGTGAGGAAATTTTTTTTATTCTCTATTTTTCGGCCTGTCCTAACCCGTTTCGTCTTGAAATGAAGCATGGATGATATCTTTTAATTTTTAGATTTTTTTTTTGCATTTATTTTTGAATTTTCTAACTCGGGTTGGGTTCGAACGGATATGGAGGAAATTATTTTTGTTCTCTATTTTTGGTCCTGTGTTGGCCCGTTAAGTCTTTAAATGAAGTCTGGATGATATTTTTTAATTTTGAAAATTTTTTTACATTTATATTTTAATTTTCTAACTCGGGTCGGGTTCGAACGGATAGGAAGGAAATTTTTTTTTCTCTATTTTTTGGCCTGTCTTCACCTGTTTCGTCTCAAAATTAAACCTGGATGATGTTTTTTAATTTTTAGAATTTTTTTGCATTTATTTTTGAATTTTCTAACTCGGGTCGGGTTTGAACGTATAGGAAGGAAATTATTTTTGTTCTCTATTTTTCGGCCTATCTTGGCCCGTTTCGTCTTGAAATAAAACCTGGATGATATTTTTTAATTTTTAAAATTTTTTAGCATTTATAATTGAATTTTCTAACTCGGGTCGGGTTCAAACGGATAGGGTCGAAATTTTTTTTATTCTCTATTTTTCCTTCTGTCCTGACCCGTTTCGTCTTCAAATGAAGCCTGGATGATGTCTTTTAATTTTTTAAATTTTTTTCCTTTTATTTTTGAATTTTCTAACTTGGGTCGGGTTCGAACGGATAGGAAGAAAAAAAATTTTCTTCTCTATTTTTCGGCCTGTCTTCACCAGTTTCATCTCGAAATGAAACGTTGATGATGTTTTTTAATTTTTAGAATTTTTTTATATTTATTTTTGAGTTTTCTAACTCCGGTCGGGTTCGAACGTATAGGAAGGAAATTATTTTTGTTCTCTATTTTTCGGCCTGTCTTGGCCCATTTCCTCTTGAAATAAAGCCTGGACGATGTTTTTTAATTTTTAAAATTTTTTTGCATTTATATTTGAATTTCCTAACTCGGGTCGGGTTCAAACGGATAGGGAGGAAATTTTTTTTATTCTCAATTTTTCGGCCTGTCCTGACCCATTTTGTATTGAAATGAAGTCTGGATGATGTTTTTTAATTTTTAAAATTTTTTCGCATTTATATTTGAATTTTCTAACTCGGGTCGGGTTCAAATGGATAGAGTGGAAATTTTTTTTATTCTCTATTTTTCGGCCTGTCCTAACCCGTTTCGTCTCGAAATGAAACCTGAATGTTGTTTTTTAATGTTTAGAATTTTTTTGCATTTATTTTTGAATTTTCTATTTCGGGTCGGGTTCGAACGAATAGAAGAAATTTTTTTTTCTTCTCTATTTTTCGGCCTGTCTTCACCAATTTCGTCTCGAAATGAAACCTAGATGATGTTTTTTAATTTTTAGAATTTTTTTCCATTTATTTTTGAGTTTTCTAACTCGGGTCGGGTTCGAACGTATAGGAAGGAAATTATTTTTGTTCTCTATTTTTCGGCCTGTCTTGGCCCATTTCCTCTTGAAATAAAGCCTGGACGATGTTTTTTAATTTTTAAAATTTTTTTGCATTTATATTTGAATTTCCTAACTCGGGTCGGGTTCAAACGGATAGGGAGGAAATTTTTTTTATTCTCAATTTTTCGGCCTGTCCTGACCCGTTTTGTATTGAAATGAAGCCTGGATGATGTTTTTTAATTTTTAAAATTTTTTTGCATTTATATTTGAATTTTCTAACTCGGGTCGGGTTCAAACGGATAGGGTGGAAATTTTTTTTATTCTCTATTTTTCGGCCTGTCCTAACCCATTTCGTCTTGAAATGAAGCCTGGATGATGTCTTTTATTTTTTAGATTTTTTTTGCATTTATTTTTATATTTTCTAACTCGGGTCGGGTTCGAACGGATAGGGAGGAAATTATTTTTGTTCTCTATTTTTCTTTCTGTCTTGGCCCGTTAAGTGTTTAAATGAAGTCTGGATGATATTTTTTAATTTTGAAAATTTTTTTACATTTATATTTGAATTTTCTAACTCGGGGCAGGTTCGAACGGATAGGAAGGTAATTTTTTTTTTCTCTATTTTTTGGCCTGTCTTCACCCGTTTCGTCTCGAAATGAAACCTGAATGTTGTTTTTTAATTTTTAGAATTTTTTTGCATTTATTTTTGAATTTTCTAACTTGGGTCGGGTTCGAACGAATAGAAGAAATTTTTTTTTCTTCTCTATTTTTCGGCCTGTCTTCACCCGTTTCGTATCGAAATGAAACCTAGATGATGTTTTTTAATTTTTAGAATTTTTTTCCATTTATTTTTAAATTTTCTAACTCGGGTCGGTTTCGAACGTATAGGAAGGAAATTATTTTTGTTCTCAATTTTCGGCCTGTCTTGGCCCGTTTCGTCTTGAAATAAAACCTGGATGATGTTTTTTAATTTTTAGAATTTTTTTCCATTTATTTTAGAATTTTCTAACTCGGGTCGGGTTCAAACGGATAGGGTCGAAATTTTTTTTATTCCCTATTTTTCGACCAGTCCTAACCTGTTTCGTCTTGAAATGAAGCCTGGATGATGTCTTTTAATTTTTAAAATTTTTTTGCATTTATTTTTAAATTTTCTAACTCGGGTCGGTTTCGAACGGATAGGAAGAAATTTTTTTTTCTTCTCTATTTCTCGACTTCTCTTCATCCGTTTCGTCTCGAAATGAAACCAGAATGATATTTTTTAATTTTTAGAATTTTTTTCCATTTATTTTTGAATTTTCTAACTCAGGTCGGGTTCGAACGTATAGGAAGGAAATTATTTTTGTTCTCTATTTTTCGGCCTGTCTTGGCCCGTTTCGTCTTGAAATAAAACCTGGATGGTGTTTTTTAATTTTTAAAATTTTTTTGCATTTATATTAGAATTTTCTAACTCGGGTCTGGTTCAAACGGATAGGGTCGAAATTTTTTTTATTCCCTATTTATCGGCCAGTCCTGACCTGTTTCGTCTTGAAATGAAGCCTGGATGATGTCTTTTAATTTTTAAAATTTTTTTGCATTTATTTTAAAATTTTCTAACTCGGGTCGGTTTCGAACGGATAGGAAGAAATTTTTTTTTCTTCTCTATTTCTCGACTTCTCTTCATCCGTTTCGACTCGAAATGAAACCAGAATGATATTTTTTAATTTTTAGAATATTTTTCCATTTATTTTTGAATTTTCTAACTCGGGTCGGGTTCGAACGTATAGAAAGGAAATTTTTTTTATTCGCTATTTTTCAGCCTGTCCTGACCCGTTTCGTATTGAAATAAAGCCTGGATGATGTTTTTTAATTTTTAAAATTTTTTTGCATTTATATTTGAATTTTCTAACTCGGGTCGGGTTCGAAAGAATAGGGAGGAAATTTTTTTTATTCTCTATTTTTCGGCCTGCCCAACCCGTTTCGTCTATAAATGAAGCCTGGATGATGTCTTTTAATTTTTAGATTTTTTTTTACATTTATTTTTGAATTTTCTAACTCGGGTCAGGTTCGAACGGATAGGGAGGAAATTATTTTTGTTCTCTATTTTTTTTCCTGTCTTGGCCCGTTAAGTCTTTAAATGAAGTCTGGATGATATTTTTTAATTTTGAAAATATTTTTACATTTATATTTGAATTTTCTAACTCGGGTCGGGTTCGAACGGATAGGAAGGAAAATTTTTTTTTCACTATTTTTTGGCCTGTCTTCACCCGTTTCGTCTCGAAATGAAACCTGGATGATGTTTTTTAATTTTTAGAATTTTTTCGCATTTATTTTTGAATTTTCTAACTCGGGTCGGGTTAGAATGGATAGGGAGGAAATTTTTTTTATTCTCTATTTTTCGGCCTGTCCTGACCCGTTTCCTCTTGAAATGAAGCCTGGAGGATGTCTTATAATTTTTAAAATTTTTTTGCATTTATTTTTTAATTTTTTAACTCGGGTCGGGTCTGAACGAATAGGAAGAAATTTTTTTTTCCTCTCTATTTCTCGGCTTGTCTTCACTCGTTTTATCTCGAAATGAAACCTTGATGATGTTTTTTAATTTTTAGAATTTTTTTCCATTTATTTTTGAGTTTTCTAACCCGGGTCGGGTTCGAACGTATAGGAAGGAAATTATTTTTGTTCTCTAGTTTTCGGCCTGTCTTGGCCCGTTTCCTCTTGA